>NC_079199.1:32445835-32780835 GCF_029499605.1 Hyla sarda | reverse complement strand
GTTGTCTCGGGGACGCTGTAAAACTTGCCGGCGATGGAGACGATGAGTGTGGAGATTGGGCGAATAGATGAGAATGTCATCCAAATAGACAACGACACAGGAGTAGAGAAGGTCCCGAAAAATATCATTGACAAACTCCTGGAAGACTGCTGGAGCATTACATAGTCCGAATGGCATTACAAGGTACTCAAAATGTCCATCTCGAATATTAAGCGCAGTCTTCCACTCGTCCCCTTCTCCTATTCAAATCAAGTTATAGGCACCACAAGGATTCAGTTTGGAGAAAATCCTGGCTCCTCGCAGACGATCAAACAACTCCGAGATTAAAGAAAGTTTTTTACTGTAATTTTATTCAGTCCTCGGTAGTCGATGCAAGGACCCAACGACCCATCTTTTTTTTCCACGAAGAAGAACCCGGCTCAGGCAGGTGAAGAGGATTTCCTGATGAATCCCTTCTGAAGATTCTCCTGGATGTAGGTTGACATGGCCTGAGTTTCAGGTGCCCGCCGCAAGGCAGGATGGGCTTGCTGCGGCAGGCGACACCCAGGTCGCTACCCCCAACACGGCTCGATCACACAGGTAACTGGGCTAGGCGAGGTACCGAAGGAAGAAGCTGTAGCGTAGTCAACGTAGCAGAAGGTAAAGGCAGGTGGCAAAGGTTCATAGTCAAAAAACGTAGCAGGAAGGTCCGGATACACGGGTATGGCAAACAGGCAATAGGGAACGCTTTCTCTCAGGCAATAGGCACTGAGGATCCGGCAGGGAAGTGTGGGAGGAGCAACAACTTATAATTTGGTGTCAGGTGTATTCACTGATTATGGGCGCACTGGTCCTTTAAATTTCAGAGCTCCGGCGTGCGTGTACACTAAGGGACAGGGACGCACCTGCTGGAGCTGATAGAGAGAAGGAGCTGCAGGAGCAGAGCGTGGTGAGTGACGTGCCGGGATTCGCATGCGGGCGCACCCCGCGATGCGAATCCCAGCCCCGCCGGCGGTCGGGGACACAGGGACACTGCGCTCAAGGCTGGTGCTTGCGGCCGGAGAGCAGTGTGTAACACCGCCCAGGGATATTTGCTGGTATGCATGAATGGACACCAAGAGCAGGATCCGTACCTGTAGTTCCCTTTCAGTGCAGTAGTGGTAAGCCAGTTAGCACTGTTTTTTTGAGAAAATCTGCTGTGTGAAAGAATATCTCCTAGAGTTTTACATTTTTTTAAGTAACTAGGGGTCTGTTCACACTGATGTTAATCAAATCAGGGTCATTTTTGATAATATACCAATGTTTTGTAATAACACTTTTTATTTTTTCAGACATAGGACTGAAGCGAAAAGTAAACGGAGAATCGTACTCTTTTCTTCTTGTTTTCAGTATTGGAATAGTGTTTTCTATGGAGTAATGACACACGATCCTGTGATGGGGATTTTGAGAGTTCAGTATTTCAGGAGGATATCCCCTGCTGCGAGCCAATTATAGAGATCTCTGGCTTGCCTATTGAAATCAGAGTCCTTGTCATTAATCCGTTTAAGCCGCAGAAATTGTCTATAGGGAATGGAGGACTTGGTGTGAACTGGGTGATAGCTATTTAAGTGTAGCAAAGTGTTACCGGCTGTTGGTTTTCGATACCCTAATATGCTGACGTGTCAATCAATGTTTTTAATTTGTACATCAAGAAACTCGAGTTGTGTAGGGCTAATGTTGGATGTGAATTTTAGATTCATGTTGTTAATATGATTTAGAAGTGTAATAAATTCTAGGAAACCTTCCTCCGTTGCGCTCCGATCCTGAGTGCTGCGGGCGGCCTCCCCCAACGGGGCCCCCCTCACCACCGATAGCTTCACTGAATGACGCGACGGAGGAGAGGGGGAAGGAGGAGACCCCCGCCTTTTGGTTCGTCTGAACTGACGGACCAATAGCAGCGATCACCGGCCAGGGACCGCTGCGATTGGTCCCTGTCCGGCTTCAGGGAGGTCCTGCTGTGTAGCACAGCAAGTTTCGCTAAACTGTCACAGCACCCGGCGGCGCTGTGACAGTTTATGTCCATCAGGTACATGTACCTGATGTTGCGCGAAGTCACCGCTAATCATCAGGTACATGTACCTGATTTCGCGTTTAAACGGGTTAAAGGAGTAGTCCAGTGGTGACTCAGTGGTGAGCAACTTATCCCCTATCCTAAGGATAGGGGATAAGTTGCAGATCGCGGGGGGTCCAACCGCTGGGGCCCCCTGCGATCTCCTGTACGGAGCCCCGACAGCCCGCGGGAAGGGGGCGTGTAGACCTCCGCACGAGGCGGCGGCCGACACGCCCCCTCAATACAACTCTATGGCAGAGCCGAAGCGCTGCCTTCGGCAATCTCCGGCTCTGCCGTTGAGATGTATTGAGGGGGCGTGTCGGCCGCCGCCTCGTGAGGGGGTAGACACCCGCTATCTCGGCGGAGAGCCGGGGCCCCGTACAGAGAGATCGCAGGGGGCCCCAGCGGTCAGACCCCCCGCGATCTCAAACTTATCCCCTCTCCTTAGGATAGGGGATACGTTTTTCACCACTGGACTACCCCTTTAAGCTGTTGAGTGAATTGTACATGCCTCCCCACCTGCATCATGGAGCTAGGAGGTGTTTAAACTCCTTGTGCACAGGTGAGAACTCATAATCTGATGAAGCACTAAAACAGTTTGAAACAATCTGTTATTACTTAATACATGACGAATAAAGAAAATCCTGCACTTTATGGGTGAGTGCCTCCTTCATCTTTTCATTGTTATTTATGAAGAACTGCACCTATTAGGATGAGCACCGCCAGTTATGCTATTTTAAAATCTTCCACCACATCCTGGAAGACGTAAGAGGGTGTACAAGACATGGGTTGTGACGTCCCCTCTTTCTGTTCACATATCTTGTATATATTGTAGGGTTTGGGGTTTGTGTTGGGCTAAAGCGGGCTGGTTCATGGACATCTTTGGCCATGGGATACGGGACTAGTATTGTTTGATTTGCACCTAGGGTTAAGTGTTAGGTTGGATCGTGGGTTATAAGGGAGGGGGTTTCAATGGGACTTTGAGATTATATATATAAAAATAAAGGGAACACTAAAATGACAAACACATCCTAGATCTAGATGAATGAACAAATCGTATGAAATACTTTTGTCTTTACATAGTTGAATGTGCTGACAACAAAATCACACAAAAATTATCATTGGTAATCAAATTTATCAACCCTTGGAGGTCTGGATATGGAGTCACACTCAAAATCAAAGTGGAAAACCACACTACAGGCTGAACAAACTTTGATGTAATGTCCTTAAAACAAGTCACAACGAGGCTCAGTAGTGTGTTTGGCCTCCACGTGCCCGTATGACCTCCCTACAATGCCTGGGTATGCTCCTGATGAGGTGGCGGATGGTCTCCTGAGGGATGTCCTCCCAGACCTGGACTAAAGCATCTGCCAACTCCTGGACAGTCTGTGGTGCAATGTGGTGTTGGTGGATGGAGCGAGACATGATGTCCCAGATGTGCTCAATCGGATTCAGGTCTGGGGAACGGGCGGGCCAGTCCATAGCATAAATGCCTTCCGCTTGCAGGAACTGCTGACACACTCCAGCCAAATGAGGTCTAGCATTGTCTTGCATTAGGAGGAACCCAGGGCCAACCACTCCAGCATATGGTCTCACAAGGGGTCTGAAGATCTCATCTCGATACCTAATGGCAGTCAGGCTACCTCTGGCACACACATAAAATGCCACCCCACACCATTACTGACCCACTGCCAAATCGGTCATGATGGAGGATGTTTCAGGCCGCAGAACGTTCTCCACGGCGTCTCTAGACTTGTCTGTCACATGTGCTCAGTGTGAACCTGCTTTCATCTGTGAAGAGCACAGGGTGCCAGTGGCAAATTTGCCAATCTTTGTGTTCTCTGGCAAATGCCAAATGTCCTGCATGGTGTTGGGCTGTAAGCACAACCCCCACCTTTGGACGTCTGGCCCTCATACCACCCTCATGAAGTCTGTGTCATCCTGGAGTGGTCTGCGGTCACCACCTGCTGAACCACTCCTTTATTGGGGGTGTCTTGCAAATTTCCTATAATTTCCACTTGTTGTCTGTTCCATTTGCACAACAGCATGAGAAATTGAGTGTCAGTCAGTGTTGCTTCCTGAGTGGACAGTGCGATTTCACAGAAGTGTGAGTGACTTGTGTTACATTGTGTTGTTTAAGTGTTCCCTTTATTTTTTTGAGCAGCGTGTATATATATATATATATATATATATATATATACACACACACACACATATATATATATATATATATATATATATATATATATATATACATATCTCCATATACAAAAGGTGATATAGCAGCACTGTGAAGAATTAGCAGTCCAAAAGGATATATGGTGGTTGCTCTATCTCCTCCAGAGACCTGACCAAAGTCTCACTTCAATCGAAACACCACACAAAATAAGGTAAAGATGGCACTCCAGCAATCCAATAATGAAGAAAGTGATTTATTCACCCAATCAATCCATACAAAATTGAAAGCGTTTCAACCCTCTCAATGGGGTCTTTCTCAAGCACAAAAAAAGTGTAATAAAGCCCTTTTTATAGGCCTCATAATGGGCCGTTACTTAGTGACATCATACATGTAGACATAAGGAAGTGAGGCTCTACCAATTAGGACGTGAGTGAACCGCTATTCATTTCTGTCAATTTAATATTCATGTACAATGTTTTATGTGATTCTTAGTCTGTAAACTTTTTCAGCAGTTGTGGGAAGATAGTCAGGTGACTAGAGCAGGAACACCTGATAGGCTCACAACACTTGATTTGCACCACATAGCAGGGGACAATAACTCAGCAGAGGATGAGGTCGGGAAGTGTCAGCAGACCCTAGGTATATGTCAGGTGGGAGTGTGCCAGACCACTAGGGGAGCTGAAGCACAGTCCGCGAGTCAAGTTAAAGAGGTGACTGGAATAGAAGCAACAGAGATGGCTGTGGAAAAACCAAAACTCCGGAAGAGAGTACCGGTGGAGCTGGGGGCTGCGCTTACGGTCACAGACAGAGTCCTAAGTGAAGGAGATGTGGCGTCTGGACCAGAGAGGGGTTGTAACCAGGAAGGTCGAACCACTGGACCAGATATTGTTGAAGACCCAGGAGCCCTAGTCGTTTTTGCCAGGCCGTGGAGAGACTGTGACAAGACAAAAGAAAAGTCTGCCAAGGAGCCGAGAGACAGTTCAGAGGAAATGTTCGGGAATCACCCTGACTAGCTGGTGCCGAGAGCCTTTGAAGTTGTTGCTCGGGGCAACAAGCTTACCGCCAAGGGATTGCCGGTCCGACGGGAGTGTTTAGCGAGAGTCTCCAGAGTTGCCAAAGTGATGGGAGAGGAAGTGTGCCAGGTGTCGGTGGCACCTGTTGTTGATGATGATGACGAGGCAAAAGTGTCCGCAACCCCGAAAAAGGGGGAGACTTCATCTAGAGATGGAGAAGAGCTGGGTCGAGTGTCTGACAGAGGACCAGAGGATGTCTCAAGGTCTAACAGCGAGAGTGAGGAGACCGCTGTCAGTAAAAGGTCTCGGAAAAGACGAGCTGGCCTTGGGAAAAAACTGGAGCAGATCCAGAATCTGGAAGAATCCCTGCAGATGGTTTCTGTGAAGTTGACGGCGAAAGAAAAAGAGGTACAGAGGAGAGGGACAAATCGCTTGCTGACTTTAAGAAAGAGCAAGAAGCGAGGCTTCAGCTGGAAAAAGTCATGGAGCACCACAGAAGTGAGTTTGTGGCTCTGCAGGATGAACTGTTCCGCTCCCAGGGTCTTGTGACCAGCAAGGATAGGGAAGTGCAGAGTCTGGCCAAGCGGATGTCAGTCCAGGAAGAAGTGAGTCTTCTACATGGTGCATATCGGGCTCTGCGGAGTGATCACAAGGTTAGGCTGGTAGCCATGGAAAAAATTGAAAAAGAGAAGAATGAAATGAAGATGGAAGTTGAGGCTCTTGCCAGCAATCTGGAGAGTGTCTCTAAAGCTAAGAGACAACTTGAGGAGGAAGTCAAGGCGAAGAATGCCCTTGCACATGCTCTTCAATCTGCTCGTCATGACAATGACTTGCTCCGTGAGCAATATGAGGAGGCCCTGGAACAAGTTGAGCCTCTGCAACATGAAAACAAGAATTTGCAACAGGAGATCTCAGATCTATCTGAACAGATTGGTGAGAGTGGAAAATCTATCAATGAGTTAGAGAAGACCAAGAAACAGTTGTTGGACAGTGAGAAGATGATCTCTGCAAAGCTCAAGAGTGAGCAGCTGAAATATATAAAGCTGGAAGATGACATGAAGATCTTAAAAGAGAACCTGGAAGCGCAGAATGAAACGTGCAGAAGGTCCCACGTAGCTGCCTTGGTTTTGCTGGGAGCGCAACTCTACGAGCAGGTGGCTGTGCTGGCGGACAATGAACAGTTAAGGAAACAATTGCTGTCTTCGGAAGATACTGTCAGGGACTTGACAGAGTTACTTGACAGTGAGAGGATGAAGTCCGCTAAGCTCTAGTGTAAGCAGCGGAAATATGAAAAAAAGAAAGAGGACCAGGAAGTCCTAAAAGAGAGCAGAGACCAAGCTATGGTGGAATTGGCTCAAGAAAGGCTTCTGGGGCAGAAGTTACGGGATACAGGGATGCTTTCTCTGAAGCCCGGTAAAAAGTCCTCTTATGCTAAGATTGAGGTGAAGCCCTGTAAGAAGTCCTCTGAAGCTAGGACTGAGCTGAAACCTGGTGTGAAATCCTCTGAAGTGGAGACTAAGGAGAAGTCAGGCGGGAAATCCTCTGAACCTGAGCAGACCAAAAATTCTGAAGGTAATGCTGAGGCAGAGAAATCCTCTGAAGCAGAAGCTAAACCAGAGTCAACCTCAAAAGCTATGAGTAAAGAGAATGGCACAACTGAAGCTACAGGTGAAGAGAAGAGTAAGCCTGAGGAAGCTGCAGAGAAGAGCCAAACAGTAGTAGAAGCTGATTCTACACAAGAATCTGAAGGAGCCAAAGACTCTGAAGCCAAACCTGAGAAAGCTGGTGCCCCTAAAGAGAAAGCTGGGATGAGGTGAAACCATGTGAGAAATCCACTGAAGTTCAAACTGTGGTGAAACCAGGTGGGAAGACCTCTAAAGTTTAAACTGAGATGGACCCGTGTCGGAGGTCCTCTGAAGCTACAGAGAGCAAGACAGTGGTTGGTGAAGCCACTGAGGCCGAAAGATTCTCTGAAGCAGAGGCAGAGGTCCGGCAAGCCAGAAGAAGACAAAGGTTGGAAGCATCGGTCCTCTCTGTCCTTAATTTCAAGAACCCTGCCCACACGAGGGTGAAGAACCTGGTACTGGAGAGGTGTGACCGAGAGACTTGCAATTGGTGGCTGGTAAAAGTCCGGAAGAAAAAAGTCAGGGACTTCAGAGACTGTGGGACAAAAGTTGTCCAAGAGAAAGGAAAGGCAGATGGTTTCTGCCTTTCAAATACATGTGCTCCTTCCCAGTGGTATGAGCAAAGGGGGGGGGGGGGGGGAATATGTGATAAGGTGGCAAGGAAAGGGTGTATTTCCTTTGCTCACCCTGAAGTATCTCTTACCTGCTTCTTAAGTAATGAGGCAGCAGGGAAGGGAGGTGTATATAAGATGGAGACGCAGTCTAATCTGTGCTCTCCCTGGGAAACAGCATGCTGCTGTAGGGAGAGACACTCGGACCCTGTTGAGGAAGCACACAGCTGGAATCTGTGAGTGGTCCAAGAGGTGGTATGAACTGTGAGTAGCAGGTTGCAGGAGTCATATGTTTACCTGTGGAAATAAAGCAGGCGAGGAGCCAGACTTGTATGCGGAACTGTGGTCTGTGGTGTTATTGTGAGGAACGTGTCCCGTGGCAAGTGACCAGGACGATCCCAGAGCTAATCCTCAAGACGGTTCGTCACAATATATATATATATATATATATATATATATATATATATATATATATATATATATTATATAGAAAATCCTGGGCTGGTTCATGGACATCTAGTAACATGTACTGGGGTATGGGATGTGGGACCAGCTTTAGGCTACTTTCACATTGTGAAAGGCTCCGTTACAAATGGACGTTAAGTGCTCCCCCCCCTTTGACTGCCTTTAAAGGGGTACTCCGCCTGTAGACATCTTATCTCTTTGCAGGAGAAATAACGGGGGTTCCCAGCGTCAGGCCCCCTACGATCAGACATCTTATCCCCTATCCTTTGGATAGGGGATAGGATGTCTAGGGGCGGAGTACCTCTTTAACGTCCGTTATTGTAACTGATCCTAACGGGAGGCATAATGGGCACAGAGGATCCCATTCACTTGAAAGTCCGTAATTGCGGGCGTTATGCTGCCGGAAGATGGCGGGGGAAAAAGACGTTGCAAGCACAAATTTTTCTCCCGCTATGTTCTAACAGCTGTCACACTGACGGCAGTAACAGCAGTGTGAAAGGAGCCTAAGTTTGTCTTGGTTTGTGGTATTATTCATTATATTATTAGGTTGATATTACAACTGGGCCAGGGAGTTTACATTATATTATATTATTATATATAATATTATATTTATTATAGGGAAAAAAATGGTATACATTTTGTTTGTGTGGAAGAATGAGTGTAGGGATAGACCATTGGTTTACTTAGTTATTGGTTTTTGGTTTGGTGTTATATTAGGATCCATTGTTGTGTTATGTTCTGGTGAGATATGGTATGTTTATTTCTGTAATTATTTATTATTATGTTTAATAATTAATTATGTTTAATAAGAGAATTACAGAAAGACATAATAATAATAGTAATAAAAATACATAAAAAGATCAGGACATCCAGAGCTGACAAGCTGTAGATTGTTTTTATAGTGACAATGCTGGTAAGGTGATCATGGGATATTCCATTTCTGAATACGTTTGTGAATGACAGACAGGTAAATGACTGGACATATAACATGAACTTGTCTAAGATACGTTTACACAACCATTCACCAAATTCATGTGTGGTCATCTTCTTGCTTTAATTCACTTAACAACTGGTATCTGTGGTATTGAGATTTTCTTTCATGTTATCATCACCGAGATATGATTTGGCAATAGCTGTAGGTAGAAAAATCAGAACACAGAATGTTAGTATCTAAAGACATAAATATGTACCGTATATACTCGAGTATAAGCCGACCCGAGTATAAGCCGAGACCCCTAATTTCAACCCAAAATCCCAGGAAAAGTTATTGACTCGAGTATAAGCCTAGGGTGGGAAATACCTCATCCCCCCCTGTCATCATCCAGACCCGTCATTAACATCCTCATCATCCCCTTGTCATCATCCCACACATCCCCCCTTCATCATCCCCTTGTCATCATCCCACACATCCCCTTATCATCCCACACATCCCCCCTTCATCATCCCCTTGTCATCATCCCACACATCCCCTTATCATCCCACACATCCCCCCTTCATCATCCCCTTGTCATCATCCCACACATCCCCTTATCATCCCACACATCCCCCCTTCATCATCCCCTTGTAATCATCCCACACCCCCCCCCCTTCATCATCCCCACCCCCCTTCATCATCCCCACACCCCCCCCCCCCTTCATCATCCTCTTCTCATCATTCGCCCTCAGTGGTCTTCAACCTGCGGACCTCCAGAGGTTTCAAAACTACAACTCCCAGCAAGCCCGGGCAGCCATCGGCTGTCCGGGCTTGCTGGGAGTTGTAGTTTTGAAACCTCCGGAGGTCCGCAGGTTGAAGACCACTGCGGCCTTCAACATGCGGACCTCCAGAAGTTTCAAAACTACAACTCCCAGCAAGCCCGGGCAGCCATCGGCTGTCCGGGCTTGCTGGGAGTTGTAGTTTTGAAACCTCCGGAGGTCCGCAGGTTGAAGACCACTGCGGCCTTCAACATCATCCAGCCCCCTCTCACCCCCTTTAGTTCTGAGTACCCACCTCCGCTCGGCGCTGGTCCGGTCCTGCAGGGCTGTCCGGTAAGGAGGTGGTCCGGTGAGGAGGTGGTCCGGGCTGCTATCTTCACCGGGGGCGCCTCTTCTCCGCGCTTCCGGCCCGGAATAGAGCCGTTGCCTTGACAACGACGCATCTGCGTCGTTGTCAAGGCAACGTGACTATTCTGAGGCCGGGCCCGAAGCGCTTAGAAGAGGCCTCCCCGGTGAAGATAGCAGCCCGGAACCACTATGCCACCGGACGACCTCCTCACCGGACAGCCCTGCAGGACCGGACCAGCGCCGAGCGGAGGTGAGTACTCAGAACTAAAGGGGGTGAGAGGGGGCTGGATGATGTTGAAGGCCGCAGTGGTCTTCAACCTGCGGACCTCCGGAGGTTTCAAAACTACAACTCCCAGCAAGCCCGGACAGCCGATGGCTGCCCTGGCTTGCTGGGAGTTGTAGTTTTGAAACCTCTGGAAGTCCGCAGGTTGAAGACCACTGCGGGTGGGGGAGTTCACTCGAGTATAAGCCGAGGGGGGTGTTTTCAGCACGAAAAATCGTGCTGAAAAACTCGGCTTATACTCGAGTATATACGGTAATAATAAATATATTTACATGCTATATAATCCATTTTGCATAACTCAAAGCACACTACTTGATTTTTTTGTTTTTGTTTTTTTGGCCAATAATTGTCTATCTTTTCCTTTGTAAACACAACACACAAATTTCCCATAAATATATCAGTGAATGACATGTCAGTTACGCCAATGGGAAATTTTGAGGCCTTCCATTGGTTAGTTTGAGAGGATCGGGGCTATGTTACAGTCCCTCTCTCTGAAGGACATTTCCCCATCTGTGCATTACATCCTTCTTCATTTTATGTTTCTTGTCTCTTGAATTAAAAAGGCATTTAAAGCATTACTATCATTATAGAAAACTTTTGAGATGTCATGGGGACATGTCAAAAGTTTTGATCCGCAGGGTCTCAGTGCTAATCCCCCACTTATCTCTAAATAAAGTCTAGGTGAAGCACACGGCAGTAGCGAGCTATCTGATTGCAGGAGACTGGTTCCATTTTATTCTACGTAACCGGTCACCAGCAATGAGTACCGATAATTGTGGGGCTCTTAGCCCTGATTCAAACTTTTAACATGTACCTATGATATGTCAATGGTTTTGTATAATGATAGTTATGCTTTAAAGTGGATCTGTCATTAAAATATCCTATCTTATTTAAAGGGGTACTCCGGTGGAATTTTTTTTTTTTTTTAAATCAACTGGTGCCAGAAAGTTAAACAGATTTGTAAATTACTTCTATTAAAAAATCTTTACCCTTCCAGTACTTTTTAGCAGCTGTATGCTACAGAGGAAATTCTATTCTTTTTGAATTTCTATTTTGTCTTCTCCACAGTGCTCTCTGCTGACACATCTGTCCATGTCAGGAACTGTCCAGAGCGGCATAGGTTTGCTATGGGGATTTTCTCCTGTTCTGGACAGTTCCTGATACGGGCATCAGGTGTCAGCAGAGAGAACTGTGGACAAGACGAAAAAGAAGTTAAAAAAGAAAAGAATTTCCTCTTACTGCTAAAAAGTACTGGAAGAGTGAAGATTTTTTTTTAATAGAAGTCATTTACAGATCTGTTTAACTTTCTGGCACCAGTTGATTTAAAAAAAAAAAAAAGTTTTCCCCCGGAGTACCCCTTTATGGCAGAATAGTGTCATGAGAGTCTGCTGCAGTCTGTATAATAGCTGCTCAGAGAGATATTGATGTGGAAGGGAGGGGTACCAAGCGTATGAATACAGTGGACTTGACTTGCTTAGCAGCCTTTCTGAAAACACCTCTATTTTTTTTTTTTTACTCTAAAAGTGCAGTCATGTAGTAGGGCAGCATAATGGGATTACAGGATCCATCTAAAAAGGGAAACTGACCAAAGTTTACCCCCACTAATCCCAATAGACGGAGTTATAGCGGGTAATACGGTTACAGTGAGGTATCACTTAACTGGATCTGTGGTCCGGTTCTGGAGATACAGGGTGTTTCTGGCATCTGAAAATGGCCAGCTTTGCGCAATAGAGGCAGGACCAGGCATACCCTATATGGGTGAACCCGCTGTCAGTTTCCCATTAAACACAAATGCTTCCCATGTCTACAGACATTACTGATCGATTGCTTGATTTAACCCCTTAAGGACTCAGGGTTTTTCCGTTTTTGCACTTTCATTTTTTCCTCCTTACGTTTTAAAAATCATAACCCTTTTAATTTTCCACCTAAAAATCCATATTATGGCTTATTTTTTGTGTCACCAATTCTACTTTGCAGTGACATTAGTCATTTTACCCAAAAATTCACGGCAAAACGGAAAAAAAAATCATTGTGTGACAAAATCGAAGAAAAAATGCCATTTTGTAAATTTTGGGGGCTTCCATTTCTACGCAGAGCATATTTCGGTAAAAATTACACCTTATCATTATTCTGTAGGTCCATACAGTTAAAATGATACCCTACTTATACAGGTTTGATTTTGTCATACTTATGGAAAAAATTATAACTACATGCAGGAAGATTTATACGTTTAAAAATGTCCTCTTCTGACCCCTATAACTTTTTTTATTTTTCCACGTACAGGGCGGTATGAGGACTCATTTTTTGCGCCAGGATCTGGAGTTTTTATCAGTACAATTTTTGTTTTGATCTGACTTTTTGATCACTTTTTATTCATTTTTTAATGGTATAAAAAGTGACCAAAATACACTTTTTTGGACTTTGGAATTTTTTTTACGTGTACGCCATTGACCGTGTGGTTTAATTAATGATATATTTTTATAGTTCGGACATTTACGCACGTGGCGATACGACATATGCTTATTTTTTATTTTTATTTACACTGTTTTATTTTTTTATGGGAAAAGGGGGGTGATTCAAACTTTTATTAGGGAAGGGGTTAAATGACCTTTATTAACACTTTTTTTAACTTTTTTTTTTTGCAGTGTTATAGGTCCCATAGGGGCCTATAACACTGCACACACTGATCTCTTACACAGATCACTGGCGTGTATTAACACGCCTGTGATCAGTGTTATCGGCGCTTGACTGCTCCTGCCTGGATCTCAGGTACGGAGCAGTCATTCGTCGATCGGACACCGAGGAGGCAGGTAAGGTCCCTCCCGGTGTCCTGTAAGCTGTTCGGGACGCCGAGATTTCACCACGGCGGTCCCAAACAGCCCGATTGACTAGCTGGGATACTTTCACTTTAGAAGCGGCGGTCAGCTTTGACCGCCGCTTCTAAAGGGTTAATACCGCACATTGCCGTGATCGGCGATGTGTGGTATTAGCCGCGGGTCCCAGCCGTTGATGAGCGCCGGGACCGACGCGATGTGATACGGGGTCGCAGCGCGACACCACTTCATATCGCGGGAGCCGGCGCAGGACGTAAATATACGTCCTGCGTCGTTAAGGGGTTAAAAGGTTTAGAATATGAATCTGACTTGTGGAGAAAGTCCTGTGGCAGCAAACGAATGGGTTAACATAGCCGTTGGCTGTCCGGGCATGCTGAGAGCTGTAGTTTTACAACATCTGGAGGGCCAAAGTTTGGAGACCACTGTTCTAGACGTTAAAAGGGCTATTTTCTTGTTGTCCTGTTATCTGAGGAAGGATACAGTTGTTCTCCAAAAACGCGCTCATATGGGACGAATTAAAAGCTCATGTTTATTATTTTGAGTCTGTCCTTTTTGGGTTTCTAATCACAATTTTTGTTGTTGAGTGTATACCAAAATGATGTACTTAGAAAAGACTGCCTCATTTAGACTCTCTGAAGGACTTTTTGTGCAATTTTCTGAAAAATTGGGGTAAATATTGGGGTAAAAATCACAGAATTGTGAGAAAACCATCACATTCAGGTATAGACACTATATTATGAACTACACTAACTTTACAGCCCCTGCACCATAGTTAAAAAAAAAGTTCCTGGAATACCCCTTTAACCTCTATTATGTGTTGCCACTCATTATATAGGTTAAAACTTAGTGATAAGTTCCCTTTAACAGATACCATAAAAATTTGTTATTCTATGGAAGGAATCCAGTCTCCTCTACTGCTAAAGGCTCACTCCACAAGATCAACAGCAGTGTAATGGGTGGAGAGGAGGGCAGTGTATGTATCTTGCCAGAGGCTTACTACACTAGGGCCTACAGCCTGTTTTTCCAACTTTTATGGGGGAACAGGTTGAACCTAGTCAAGAGAGAGGTTACGTACCGCACGAGGAGACTAGGGGGTTTATATATGGTAAACCATGTGGTGTTCTTAACCAACACCTTCTTGAAAGCTAACATCTCGAACCTCTGGAAAGAGAGGGCTCCTCCGTGGGTACTCTCCTGCAGGGAATGGTTTCGGCCTTTCTTCCAGGAATGGGAGCGAGGAGGGCGAGTGAAGGACCTCCGTACGCCCCATGGATATCTTCCGGCTTACGCTACCCCGACTCTGAAGGCGTTACGTCGGTGGGGTCTGGGAGTGTGGGAGATCAGGACCCAGTCAAGGCAGTTCCTTGACAAACGGGTTCTGTTGACCCACTTCCAGAAGCCTCTGGCACTCAGGGACTGCCCAGATTGGGATCTGAGGGTGGGGTTGTATCTTTTAAACTTGAAAAGGATCCCCCAGAAGTTTTGGGACTAGGCCTGGCACTGCTTTCAGGGGAAGCTAGGTGTAAGGGACAACCTGAAGTACAGGAACTCTGATGACTGGGGGTGTCCCCGAGAAGAGTGTGTGGACACGCTGGAAAGCATGGACAACTTCCTGCTTCATTGTCCCTTTAACGTAGGATCTACAACCGGGCTGGCTCTTCCATCGGCTGGAGTCAACTTGCCGGCCTTACCTATCTGGAGTGGGCTTATGGGGCATTCAGGACCCTCGGTGGCCGAGATCGGGGCACTTTATTTTTAGCTTAGTGGTTAAGTATCACACGTGGAATGCCCAGTTTTTAGTGTCCACCCAACAGAAAGTCCTCTCCGAGGTGGAGGTCTGTAGGAACATCACCGGTGACCTCGGGAAGATCAGGTCTTTGGAGTATGGCAGTCTTGGTACCAGTAGGGCTTCTCTCCTATGGAGAGGGTTTTCTTTTCATGTGCCCTAGGTACTAGACCTTTTTGGTAGAGTACCTTTATTTTGGTTGGGGACAGGCATACAGGGATTGGGATAGGGTGATAGTAGGGTCAGTTTTAATGAAGGGATAGAATTAGGGAGAATAGTAGGGGGAGTTAGGTAAAGAGTTTAAATTTCTTCAGTGTATCAGATCTGCCATCCTTCTCAGTGGTGGTGGGCTGTTGCATGTGCACTAGGGGTGTGAATCGCCAAGAATTTGGCGATTCGATTCGAATCGCGATACCAGTGTGGCGATTCAATATATCCCGATATATCGCGATACCGTCTAGGTGACGATACATCGCGATATATCCCGATTCTGTTTAAAAAACAATGTCTTTTACGCTTTTATTAAAACTTTATTTTTATTTTATTTTTTTTGTACACTTTATTAGTCTTTTAGGAATCATTAGATTCCTCAGACAGATGAATAGAGTTCTATTGAACTCCATTTATCTGCGATCCATTGATAGAGCCTGGTCCAGCCAGACTCTATCAATGACAGAGCCACGGAGAGCATACACATCTCCCTTTAGACGCCGCTGTCAGCTTTGACAGCGACGATCTAAAGGGTTAATAGCCAGCCGCGGCGATCGCCGCATGCTGGCTATTAGCGGCAGCCCCCGGCTACTGAGAACAGCCGGGGGCTGCAGAGTATGGAGCGGGAACGAGTCGGGAGCCCCCTCCATACACACTGCAGAGCACCGCATGCTGGATATTAGCGGCGGTGAAGCATCAGCGGCCCCGGATACTGAAATCAGCCGGGGGCCGCAGAGTATGGAGCGGGCACAAGTCGGAGCCCGCTCCATACATCCAGAGCGCTGCCGCCGCCACGTCAGATCCGGCTGACAAAATGTGGAACTTGTATCTCCTGATGCCCGGGACATGCTGTTCTGTGCATCAGGAGATATAAATTCCACATCACTAAAGCGATTTTTCACTTGCCGATACTGAATCGATTCAAAATATTTTTGAATCGATTCAGTATCGGCAAGTGAAAAATCGCGATAATCGCGGGAATCGATTTTTTTCTTACATCCCTAATGTGCACCATAGCTTTTTGTTTTGTTTTCAGCTGACATGGTATGAAGGGCTTACAGGCACTGAACTTGAGCCTAAATTGGGTTGTGGTCTTGTATATAAGGTTGTATTTAGTTGGTTGGTTGGAGTGCTAGGTGGGGAGGGTATATTTGTGGGTGGTGGGGTTTATTTATTAATTTATTTTTTTCTCTTAGAGGACCTGACATGGGTCAGTTAAGGACTGGACTTAAGAACTGTACGAACGGTTATGGACTGACACATGTATAGGAGGGGTGGTGTGGGAGAGGGCACAGTTTTAGTGTAAGATTTATTTTAGGGTTTTTGTAGGTATTTTTGTGAGGCACATTTATTATATTTGTATGTATACTGTGTTATGTATATTGTTTTATATTATTTATTTGTTGGTATATTGTGTTATGTATTTTGTTTTATATTATGTAGCATTAGCCAAGAAAAGGGCAGTCGGACCAGTTGTTGTTATGTAGTATTATTATTATTATTGTATGTAGGTGTGTTTTTGTCTGTGTATATATAACTTTTATATTACTTTTATTTAAAAAGCAGAGGTGTGCTTGTTATGTTTTTATTTATTTATTTAATTTATTTATTTTTTCCCAAGTATGGATGATTTTGAGTTATAGCCAGGTGGTGCTGAATTTTATGTTGGTTTATTTATTTCATTTAATTAGCCAAGTTGAGCTATTTTTTAAGTTATGTGCGTGAGTGTGAATTTCATAGTTTGCTTAGGTGTATAGGTATAGTATAGTTGTAGTTTGGTATATTTTAGAATTTATTAAAGCTGGGCTGGCCGGTTAGGCAGGATTTTGTTTTATGTTACATTTCTGTTGTAGCTGGTTAAGCTTGTTTTGTGTTTTTGTTTTTTGGAATTGTTTTGTATTTTTCTAATAAAATAGAATGCCAGCAGAGAGCACTGTGGTCAGACAAAATAAATTCAAAAAGAAAAAGAACATCCTCTCTAGTATACAGCAGCTGATAAGTACTGTGAGGATTAAGATTTTTAAATATTTAAGTAATTTACAAATCTGTTTAACTTTCTGGCACCAGTTGATTTAAAATAAATAAATAAAAATAAATGTTTTTCACCAGAGTAACCCTTTAATTCTAATGTTTTTTTCTTTCTTTTCCAAGTCAAAAGGAATATATGAACCCATTTACATGTTGCCAATTTCAGAAGTAAATTTTCCACCAACCTTTAGCCTTTATTTTGTCTTGAATGCGGAATACCAGGATCAAAGCAAGGCCTTGTAGTACTTGAGACAGAATATATAGCAAAGGAAACATGAAGTAAACGCCAATAACTTCAGCATCAAAAGCAATTTTTAATATGGCAGTACAGAGTTGAACATTTTGGCATCCGGTTTCCATGCAGATGGAGCGTCTAGCTCTGTGGGTGCAAAGGAGGGAAAATTTAGAAGAGAATTATCTGACCAAGGAAGATATCATTGATGATAACAAAATGGTATATACATTGAATTCTTTATTTCTGTGTAAATTAAACCTAAAATATTCCTGAAACTGTGCAGTGGATAGAGTCTAGAGGTCATTGGAGATATTGACAGGGGTGTAGCTATAGAGGTAGCAGTCTCGCCAGGGCCCTGATGCCTAAGGGGGCCCCATCTGTTCCATAAGAGACCAGTATTGTAATTGGCCTATTTTGCATCGGGGCCAAGAAGCTACAAGCTACGCCTCTGGATAGAGAAGTTGGTCCAAGGGTCTAAGTTAGGGTATGTTTACACAGCAGAATGTCCGTCCAGAAAATTTCTGCAGGCTGCCAGCAGCGGCAGGACCTCTTGGAAATGTACTGTCTCTATAGTCTACAATGCATTGTATTTCCGAGCGGAGTCCTCAGTAGGAAAAAAAGTCTTAGTGCAGCAGAATTATCCGAGTATTAGAGGCTGAGCAGAGGCCATGTTTTTTTTTGACCAGTAGCTTGCATCTGGAGGTTGATGCAGATGTCTCACATGTGTGGTGTCCCACTACCGCATTCTATACGGTACCTATTTATGTATGGGTCCCCATAGCCAGAGTCCCTAGGACGTAGGGATCCCTGTCATCCAGTCTACCCCTAGTCGCCTCTATTTCAGTTTATAGATCGGTATTTTATGCAAAGGTTAATGTAAATAGGATAACACATATGTAAATAAATGGTTAATTACTTGTTTCCATAGCGTTGCAGGACCTGCGGGTCATGTGACTAGGTGAACTCTATGGTATTAAGCTTAAGGACCTTTGGAGGCCCTGTGACATAAGTAATCCCATTACTCTTTGTAATGGTGAATGGCAGGTGTTCGGACCAATCAGATTCGCCCCGCCCCCTGCCCATATAAGGGAGTGGCGGCCATCTTCTCTCTCTCTTGTTCCTGGGCAAGCAAGCAAGCAAGACCTGCGCAGCCATTATCACAGTGAGTTAGGCCTGAGCCTTGCGGCGACGGCTGAACAATCTAATTATAGAGTGTATCAATTCCCAGACACTCTGCAGCATCACCGGACCTAATAATTCCCCAAAATCCAGACAGATCTGCAAATCTCTCCCTAAATTCAGAGACTGTATAACTAGCTCAAGGTCCGCTACAACTGTCAGTCACTAAGCAACCTAAGGACTGTTTATATGAGACTGTTACTATGCCGTGGATATTGCAAGCACTTCAGTAAAGTTGTTCAAGTTCAATCTCTTTGTGGACCTTCAGTCATTTCATGCACCTATCGTTACTGGGAAGGGCGGCGATAGGCCGGAACATTGATTCAGCATACCAGCCCTCAGCCTGGCGTCACGAACTATAGGGTTAACATTAACCCCTCATATACCGACACCATACCACCACTACCATACACCCCCCCAAGGGCTACCACACATGGATTTCCTTGCAGGCTTGCCATCCGTACTAAGGGACGAGTTGTATGATTGGACATGTTAGCTGGAGAGCCAGTGTTTTTAGCTGTCATTCTCTGCAGCAAAGAATCTGCGACAAATCCACACCAGATTCAAGCACCTGCTCAGTGGGCATTTGTTATTATGGCCGCTTGATGTTACAGAACAACAGATTACCAGTTTGAGGGCCTTTGTTGACCACCTTGCTTGAGTCTGCAGGGATATTTGGTGCAGATTTGTCACACAGATTTTTTTATGAAAAATTTGTCAGCAAATCTCCTACATTTGAGCTTAGTTTTAGAGCTTCTCGATATGTACTATGTAATGTTTGGTTTGTTTATTTTTCATGAAATTATATAAATTAATGAAATGTTTGAAAAATAAATACATTAATTAATTAATTAAACTTACTGTTCATGAAGCTGGAAGATGGAAGCCATTGCATAACCAAGTACATAGCCAAAAAAGGGCAACAGCAGTGAGACTCCAATCATCTTAGGTGAAAAGATTTTAAAAACATTGCTTTTCAGATAGAAAAAGCTCAACACTATGACCACCACTACAAACACCATCCCAAGGATACCGCCAACCTATAAGAAGACAATTGTGTATATATATAATAATATATAATATGAGGCAAGGTCATCTAACATTGAAATATCAAGAAGACTAAACAGATGCAATAAATTAGGACACATAACTAAGTAAGCAGTAATACAACAGGTATATACACCTAAAATATATATACGTCTAAAACATAACATCTAAAATAATAACACATCGTCTTTCTTATTTCCCATTGCTCATATACACTCATGGGCCACTTTATTAGGTGCACCTTTTCAATTACTTGTTAACACAAAAAGCTTACCAGCCAATCACATGGCCAAGTTAGGCATGTAGATGGAATTCAAACAGGGCATAGGGAAGAAGGGGGACTTCAGTGATTTCGAGCGCTGTGATTTTAACATGGTTGTTGGTGACAGACGGGTTGGTCTGAATATTTTAGAAACTGCTGATCTACTGGAATTTTCACGTTCAACCATCTCTAGGGTTTACAGAGAATGGTCTGAAACATAATAAATATCCAGTGACCAGCAGTTGCATGGACGAAAATACCTTGATGTCAGAGGAGAATGAGCAGACTGGTTCGAGATGACTGAAAAGCAACAGTAGCTGTTCTAAACACTCATTACAATCAAGGTATTTAGAATACCATCTGAATGCACAACACATCCAACCTTGAAGCAGATGGGCAACAGCAGCTAAAGACCACACCAGGTACTGATTCTGTCAGCTAAGAACAGGAAACTGAGGCTACAAATTTGCACAGGCTCACCAAAATTGGACTAGAAGAACATTGCCAAGTCTGAGGAGTCTCGATTCCAGCTGCAACATTTAGATGGCAGGGTCAGAATTTGGCATAAACAACATAAAGCATGGCTTCATCCTGCCTTGTATCATCGGTTCAGGATGGTGGTGGTGAAATGGTGTGGGGACATTTTTTTTGGCACACCTTGGGCCCCTTAGTACAAACTGAGGATTGTTTAAACACGACCGTCTACCTGAGCATGTCCATCGCTTTGTGACCACAGTGTACCCATCTTCTCATGGCTACTAGGCAAAAGGGATTCCAACCTGGTACTAGCAAGGTTAAAAAAAAACAACAACAAAAAACACAAGAGTCTATCAAGTTCAACCTATATCACTATTTTGTCCTAACTGTGTACCTAATAAAGTGGCCACTGAATGTTTATTACCAACATATTCTGCAGTTATGAATAGAAATCATAACCATTCACATCAATCCCATAATCTTCCCGATTCAGACACACACACTATGGTCATTTTTATAGGATCTCAAGTAACCTATATAGTATATTTTTTGGAGAAAACTTAAGGACCTTTGAGAAACTCACACAAACACAATACAACAAAGGTTTACTCCAGGACTATTGGGAAAGTAAGTTCTGACAAAATTGTCCCTCTGCATGGCAGCGCCTTATTCCTTACCTTAATAAAACCCCGGGAGTATTGTGGTCTCTTAAAATTCAAGAACGCACCAAGAAGACATGGAATGAGTGTGATAGTCAAGGATATTAATATTTTTACAAAAGGTACATTCTTGTATAGTGGACCAAGGTTCAGTCCAAGACAGTAGATGTAGAGAAGCAATGGCATCATTCCCAGGGCAAGTACAGTTGAGCAAATGGTCATTAAAATACTAGAAAAAAACAAAACATTTGGTTAAAGGAAAGGGTCATCAAACATTACCATTGTTTAAACCATGGTTATATTTTAACCCATTAAGTTAAGGACACAGCCCATTCTTAAGTTTTTGTTTTTTTCCTCCTAACATTTTAGTAGACACAACTCTTATTTTTCCATCCACAAATGAATAGGAGGGCTTGTTTTTTGCGTGACCAATTTTACTTTGCAATAACATCTTCTCTTTTATCATTAAAAGGGTGGCACAAGGCAAAAAAATATTATTTGTGACAGAAAGTTAAAAAGAAAAATCACAATTTTGCAACTTTTGGTGTGTGTGTGTGGGAGGGGGTGTCTTGTTTCTGTGCAGTACATTTAACGGTAAAACTTACATGTACCCTTTATTCTGTGGGTCAATACGATTAAATTGAAATGTTTACATGCTTTACTATGATTGTACTGCTTTTGAAAAAAAATCAAACTTATTTTGATAAAGTTATGTTTCAAATTGTCCCCTTTTCGTATACACAGCTCATTTTTTGCATGGTGATCTGTAGTTTTTATCTGTACCACTTTTGCGCGTATGTGACTTTTTGATCACTTTTTATTCCATTTTTTCTGGATGTAATGTAACCAAAAATCAGCAACTTTGTACTTTTTTTTTGTTTGTTTACGCCGTTCACTGTATTGGATAGTTAACATAATATTTTAATTGTTTGAACATTTCTGCATGTGGCAATAAAAAAAATAATAATAATAATTTAAAAAACATATGTTAAGTAAAATGGAAAAAAGGGGGCAATTTAATCTTTTATTGGGGTAAGGGCTTTACTTTAAAACTTTATAAACAATAGTCCCCTGTAGGGAAAAGTAATAATCTATTGATTGCCATTACTGTTTAGTGCTATGCATAGACATAGCACTAATAAGTGTAATCTGAGATCCAGAAGGTAGACCATAAACATGGATCCCAGAGAAGCCGCATGGAGGAGGTAAGGAGACCTCCAGGCACCATCTTGATTAATCAGACTGAATTCGATTACTGATCACATCATCTTAAGGGTGAATGGTGGACATCAGTGTGATCGCTGATGTCTGCCATTATCTATAAGGTCCCAGCTGCTGAAAAGAGCAGGCGGCTTGTTCCGATCACCGCGTCGGGAGACGTTCTGCGCTAAGTACCAAGGCACAGCAACATACAGTGGGGCAAAAAAGTATTTAGTCAGCCACCAATTGTGCAAGTTCCCAATTAAAAAGATGAGAGAGGCCTGTAATTTTCATCATAGGTACAGCTGAACTATGAGAGACATAATGGCACTCGTTTACTGTTGCAAACCCAACATATTTAGTTGGGTTGTTTGCCAGAATCTGGCGCATTGCGCCAGAAATCCTGTCTACACCCGAATTTGCGCCTGAAATTTTGTTTCGCCAGAATTTGCGCCAGAATTGAAAAAAAACAGACTAACTCTCCATTTTGCTTAGAAAACCCAAAAAAGAGGCGTGGCTGTAGGGAACAGGGAGCGTGGTCACTGAAAGGGGGCGTTTTCCCGACATTTTCACAAAAACCCAACATATTTACTAAGGTTTCCACAGAAAATGTGGTGGATTTCAACAGAGGAAAACGCTACAGATCAGAGCATGTGTGAAAAAAGCCAAATGTAGGGAAAGTGGAAAATGTAGGGAAATCTTAGTAAATACTGTGGAAAATAAATTGTAGGGAATTAAAACCCACAAAGAAACCTACACTCCACTCTTAGTAAATAAGGGCCAATGAGAAAAAGAATCCATAAAATAACATTGTCTGATTTTTGAAGAATTTATTTGCAAATTATGGTGGAAAATAAGTATTTGGTCACCTACAAACAAGCAAGATTTCTGGCTCTCGCAGACCTGTAAATTCTTCTTTAAGAGTCTCCTCTGTCCTCCACTTACCTGTATTAATGGCACCTGTTTTAACTTGTTATCAGTATAAAAGACACCTGTCCACAACTTCAGTCACACTCCAAATTCCACAATGGCCAAGACCAAAGAGCTGTCAAAGGTCACCAGAAATAAAAGTGTAAACCCGCACCAGGCTGGGAAGACTGAATCTGCAATAGGCAAGCAGCCTGGTGTGAAGAAATCAACTGTAGGAGCAATTATTTGAAAATGGAAGACATACAAGACCACTGATAATCTCTCTCGATCTGGGGCTCCACGCAAGATCTTACCCTGTGGTGTCAAAATGATCACAAGTACGGTGAGCAAAATCTCAGAACTCCATGGGGAAGTAAATGAGAAAGAATGCTGAGTTGCATATAAAGAACACCATACCTACTGTGAAGTATGGGGGATAACGACTGTCGGGTCTGTTGCCAGATGGTGGAGAAGTCACGGACCAGCTCATCAACAGCAGGCACACCAGGGGAAACTGGGAGCGGAAGAGGAGAACGGAGATGGAGTCCATAGACAACAAAAAAGGTAGACGACCTTGTGGACTCAGAATCATTATGATTATGTGAGAATACAGCCCAGGGGAGAAGGGTTGACCCAATCGTCTTGTCGAGCTGAAACAAAATGCCGAAGATAAGCATCAAGAATTTTATTAACCCTCTCCACCTGACCGTTGGTCTGAGGGTGGTAGGTCAAGGAGAAGTCCAGACGGTTACAACTTAGAGACGCCAGAACTTAGAGACAAACTGCACACCACGATCTGAAACCATATGCGGAGGAAGATCATGTAAAAGAAGTACTTCACCAGCTGTGGTGCAGAAGGAAGACCTGGTAGAGGAATGAAATGAGCCATCTTGGAAAACTGATCTACAACGACCCAAATGACAGTGTTAATATGAGATGGTGGTAAATCGGTGATGAAATCTATGGAGATATGGGACCAGGGAGTCTCTGGAATGGGTAAAGGCTGTAAGAGTCCTGCAGGACTCTGTCGAGGAGTTTTGTCACAGGCACAAGTTTCACAGGAACGAACAAAATCAGAAACATCACGTTCAAGATGGGGCCACCAGTAGTGTCGGGAGATTATAAGTAGAGTCTTGCGTATACCAGGATGACCTGCTGTCAAGGAAGAATGAACAAATTTCAGTACCTTGCGTCTCAATCTGGGGGGCACAAAGGATTTTCCCAGAGGAACTTGCTGTATTTCAGCAGGAAACGAGGCATTTAGTCCAAACCAATGATGTCAGAGGACCTGGAGAGAGCATCTGCCCTGATGTTATTATCTGCCGGACAGAAGTGGATGAAGAAGTTGAACCTAGAAATGAACAGTGACCACCTTGCCTGGTGGGGGTTCAAACACTGAGCAGACTGAAGGTATAGAAGATTCTTATGGTCAGAGTAGATGCTGACCGGATGAGAAGAACCTTCCAACAAATGTCACCATTGCTCCAAAGCTAGCTTGATAGCAAGGAGTTCACGGTCTCCAATGGAGTCCACTCAGCAGGAGAGAAGGTCTTGGAGAAGAACCCACAAGTTACAGTCTTGCCCTTGGCGTTTTTCTGAGTAAGAACGGCACCCACTCCAATAGATGAGGCATCAACCTCCAAAGAAAAGGGCCTCTCCGGATCTGGTCTTGTAAGCGCAGGAGCAGAGGCAAATGCAGACTTTAAACGGGAGAAGGCCTCTTCAGCCTCTTGAGGCCAAGACTTAGAATTAGAAGTCTTCTTAGTGAGAGCAACGATTGGAGCCACGATTGGAGCAACCAATTGACGATGATAGTTAGCAAATCCCAGAAAGCGTTGAATAGCACGTAGGCCCGAAGGACGAGACCAATCCAATAGTGCAGACAATTTATCTGGATCCATCTGCAGGCCCCAATGAGAGACAATGTAGCCAAGAAACGGAAGACTAGACTTATCTAACAGGCATTTCTCCAGTTTGGAGTAGATATGATTCTTCTGTAATCATTGAAGAACCAGACAAACATGAGTACGATGTTCCTCTAAGTTGGAAGAGAAGATCAGGATGTCATCTAGGTATACAACAACACAAGTGTAGAGAAGATCACGGAAGATATCATTGACAAACTCTTGAAAAACAGCTGGAGCATTGCAGAGACCAAAAGGCATTACGAAATACTCAAAATGTCCGTCACGAGTACTGAAGGCCGGTTTCCATTCATCTCCCTTGTGGATACAAATGAAGTTATACGCTCCACGTAAGTCCAACTTGGAGAAGACCTTGGCACCAGGTAGACGGTCAAAAAGTTCTGAGATAAGAGGTAGTGGGTAACGGTTCTTGACCGTGATTTTGTTAAGTCCCCTGTAGTCAATGCATGGACGGAGTGAGCCTTCCTTCTTCCCTACAAAGAAGAAACCAGCTCCAGCAGGAGAAGAGGACTTACGGATAAATCCCTTTTGGTGATTCTCTTGGATATACCAGCCATAGCTTTGGTCTCAGGAACCGATAGAGGGTATATCCTTCCACGAGGAGGAGTGGTACCAGTCAGAAGATCTATAGGGCAGTCGTAAGGATGATGTGGAGACAGAGACTCAGCCTGTTTCTTGCAGAATACGTCAGAGAAATCTTGATAAGGTGGCGGCAGGCTAGGTAAAGGAGGAAGACGAGAAACAACTTTAGACTGAACTGGTTGGAGGCAAAGATTTTGACAGGATTGTCCCCAGCATATTATTTCTCCAGTTTTGCAATCCAATTGCGGAGAATGGCGTTGCAGCCAAGGAAGGCCATGAAGAATCTCTGAAGTACAGTCTGGCAGAACATAGAATTCAATCTTTTCTTTATGCAATACTCCCACTTACATGACGAGAGATTCTGTATGGAAGTGAACCATACAGTCCAGATTTTGTCCATTAACAGAGGAGATGAACAAGGGCTTGGCAAGCCGAGTGAGGGGAGGAAGATATTTGTGGACCAAAGAAGCATCAATAAAAAGTCCCCTGCTGATCTAGAATCCAAAAATGCTGTAGCACTGAAGGAAGACTTGGCTGAAGCAAAGACTTGTACAGAAATAGTTAAGCGTGGAGAGGTAGTATTCACACCCAGGGACGCCTCTCCCACATACCCTAGGTGCAGGCGTTTCCCAGACACTGTGGGCAAACTGTACAGTCCTTGAGGAAGTGCTCTGGGCTAGCACAATACAAGCACAAATTCTCACTGCGTCGTCGTGACATCTCCTGTTGCATAAGACGAGAACGATCCACTTGCCTAGCCTCTTCGACAAGAGGTACAGGAAACTGAAGAGGTGAACATTTAAACACAGGTGCCAGGCGAGGATATCTCCGTGTTCGGCAGGTTCCCTTTCTAAGCGCAGTTCCTCCTGTCTTTCAGCAAAACGCACATTAATGCGTGTGGCCAAAGAAGATGGAAGATCACGTGCTGCGAGGACATCTTTCATCCTGCTTAACAGTCTTTTTTTGAATGTGGCACACAAGGCCTCATCATTCCATGCTTCTAAGGCTAGAGTACGGTCCCAAAGGGGTGTAGGCCAGGCTTTTCCGGACAGTAGACTTATGACAAAGGCCACTTTCGCACGTTCCATCGGAAACTATTCAGACATGAGGTCCAAGTGCATGGAGTACTGTGTAACGAAGCCTCTGCATAACTTGGAATCACCATCATACTGTCACGATGCCGGCTGGCAGGTAGTGGATCCTCTGTGCCAGAGAGGGATTGGCGTGGACCGTGCTAGTGGATCGGTTCTAAGTCACTACTGGTTTTCACCAGAGCCCGCCGCAAAGCGGGATGGTCTTGCTGCGGCGGTAGTGACCAGGTCGTATCCACTAGCAACGGCTCAACCTCTCTGGCTGCTGAAGATAGGCGCGGTACAAGGGAGTAGACAGAAGCAAGGTCGGACGTAGCAGAAGGTCTGGGCAGGCAGCAAGGATCGTAGTCAGGGGCAACGGCAGGAGGTCTGGAACACAGGCTAGGAACACACAAGGAAACGCTTTCACTGGCACGATGGCAACAAGATCCGGCAAGGAAGTGCAGGGGAAGTGAGGTGATATAGGGAAGTGCACAGGTGATAACACTAATTGGAACCACTGCGCCAATCAGCGGCGCAGTGGCCCTTTAAATCGCAAAGACCCGGCGCGCGCGCGCCCTAGGGAGCAGGGCCGCGCGCGCCGGGACAGGACTGACGGGGAGCGAGTCAGGTACGGGAGCCGGGGTGCGCATCGCGAGCGGGCGCTACCCGCATCGCGAATCGCATCCTGGCTGGAGGCGGTATCGCAGCGCCCCGGGTCAGTGGATCCGACCGGAGCGCTGCAGTGAGGAGAGTGTAGCGAGCGCTCCGGGGAGGAGCGGGGACCCGGAGCGCTCGGCGTAACAGTACCCCCCCCCCCTTGGGTCTCCCCCTCTTCTTAGAGCCTGAGAACCTGAGGAGCAGACTTTTGTCTAGGATATTGTCCTCAGGTTCCCAGGATCTCTCTTCTGGACCACAACCCTCCCAATCCACTAAAAAAAAGGTTTTTGGGTCTCTCTCCATATGATGGAAAGATCACGAGAAATTTCATCCACAGCGGGCAGACCAGAGGGCAAGGGGGTAGGGAGGGGGGGAAGAGGGTGACGGCCGTACACCATGAAAAATGGGGATTTGGAGGAGGATTCAGAGACTCTGAAGTTATACGAGAATTCGGCCCATGGTAGAAGATCTGCCCAGTCATCCTGGCGGGAGGAAACAAAATGTCGTAAATAATCACCCAAGACCTGGTTAATTCTTTCTACTTGTCCATTGGATTGAGGATGATATGCAGAAGAAAAATTTAATTTAATCTTGAGTTGTTTACAGAGAGCCCTCCAGAATTTAGACACGAATTGGACGCCTCTATCCGAGACGATCTGCGTAGGCAACCCGTGAAGACGAAAAATGTGTACAAAAAATTGTTTAGCCAACTGAGGCGCTGAAGGAAGACCAGGAAGAGGGATGAAATGTGCCATTTTGGAGAATCGATCAACGACCACCCAAATAACAGTGTTGCCACGGGATGGGGGTAAGTCAGTAATAAAATCCATACCAATCAGAGACCAAGGCTGTTCGGGGACAGGCAGAGGATGAAGAAAACCAGCGGGCTTCTGGCGAGGAGTCTTATCCCGGGCACAGATAGTGCAGGCTCGCACAAAGTCCACCACATCTGTCTCTAGAGTCGGCCACCAATAGAAGCGAGAGATGAGTTGCACAGATTTCTTGATGCCCGCATGACCTGCGAGATGGGAGGAGTGACCCCATTTGAGGATTCCGAGGCGTTGGCGTGGAGAAACAAAGGTCTTTCCTGGAGGAGTTTGCCTGATGGAGGCTGGAGAAGTGGAAATCAGGCAGTCAGGAGGAATGATGTGTTGAGGAGAGAGTTCAACTTCAGAAGCATCTGAGGAACGAGAGAGAGCATCGGCCCTAATGTTCTTATCGGCAGGCCGAAAGTGAATTTCAAAATTAAATCGGGCAAAGAACAGAGACCACCTGGCCTGGCGAGGATTCAGCCGTTGGGCAGACTGGAGGTAGGAGAGGTTTTTGTGATCGGTGTAAATAATAACTGGAAATCTTGATCCCTCCAGCAGATGCCTCCATTCCTCAAGTGCTAATTTAATGGCTAGAAGCTCTCGATCCCCGATGGAGTAGTTCCTCTCCGCCGGAGAGAAGGTCCTAGAAAAAAAACCACAAGTAACAGCATGCCCGGAAGAATTTTTTTGTAGAAGGACAGCTCCAGCTCCCACTGAGGAGGCATCAACCTCCAATAGGAAGGGTTTAGATGGGTCAGGTCTGGAGAGCACGGGAGCCAAAGAAAAGGCAGACTTGAGCCGTTTAAAGGCGTCTTCCGCTTGAGGAGGCCAAGACTTGGGATCGGCATTTTTTTTGGTTAAAGCCACGATAGGAGCCACAATGGTAGAAAAATGTGGAATAAATTGCCTGTAATAATTGGCGAACCCCAAAAAACGTTGGATGGCACGGAGTCCGGAGGGGCGTGGCCAATCTAAGACGGCAGAGAGTTTGTCTGGATCCATTTGTAGTCCCTGGCCAGAGACCAAGTATCCTAGGAAAGGAAGAGATTGGCATTCAAACAGACATTTCTCTATTTTGGCATAGAGTTGATTGTCACGAAGTCTCTGAAGAACCATACGGACATGCTGGCGGTGTTCTTCTAGATTGGCAGAAAAAATCAGGATATCGTCCAGATATACAACAACACAGGAGTATAGGAGATCACGAAAAATTTCATTAACAAAGTCTTGGAAGACGGCAGGGGCGTTGCACAGGCCAAAGGGCATGACCAGATACTCAAAGTGTCCATCTCTGGTGTTAAATGCCGTTTTCCATTCATCCCCCTCTCTGATGCGGATGAGATTATAAGCACCTCTTAAGTCCAGTTTGGTAAAGATATGGGCACCTTGGAGGCGATCAAAGAGTTCAGAGATGAGGGGTAGGGGGTAGCGGTTCTTAACCGTGATTTTATTAAGACCGCGGTAGTCAATGCAAGGACGTAGGGAGCCATCTTTTTTGGACACAAAGAAAAATCCGGCTCCGGCAGGAGAGGAGGATTTTCGGATAAAGCCCTTTTTTAAATTTTCCTGGACGTATTCAGACATGGCAAGAGTCTCTGGGACGGACAGAGGATAGATTCTGCCCCGGGGTGGAGTAGTGCCCGGGAGGAGGTCGATAGGACAATCATAAGGCCTGTGAGGAGGTAGAGTCTCAGCTTGTTTTTTGCAAAAAACATCCGCAAAGTCCATATAGGCCTTGGGGAGACCGGTTACAGGAGGAACCACAGAGTCACGGCAAGGGTTACTGGGAACCGGTTTTAGGCAGTCCTTGGAACAAGAGGGCCCCCAACTCTTGATCTCCCCAGAGGACCAATCCAGGGTTGGGGAATGAAGTTGAAGCCAGGGAAGTCCAAGGAGAATTTCAGAAGTGCAATTGGGGAGGACCAAAAGTTCAATCCTCTCGTGATGAGATCCGATGCACATTAGGAGGGGCTCCGTGCGGAAACGTATGGTACAGTCCAATCTTTCATTATTTACACAATTGATGTAGAGGGGTCTGGCGAGACTGGTCACCGGGATGTTGAACCTGTTGACGAGAGAGGCCAAAATAAAATTTCCTGCAGATCCGGAGTCCAAGAAGGCCACAGTAGAGAAGGAGAAGGCAGAGGCAGATATCCGCACAGGCACAGTAAGACGTGGAGAAGCAGAGTAGACATCAAGGACTGTCTCACCTTTGTGCGGAGTCAGCGTACGTCTTTCCAGGCGGGGAGGACGGATAGGACAATCCTTCAGGAAGTGTTCGGTACTAGCACAGTACAGGCAGAGATTCTCCATGCGGCGTCGTGTCCTCTCTTGAGGTGTCAGGCGAGACCGGTCGACCTGCATAGCCTCCACGGCGGGAGGCACAGGAACAGATTGCAGGGGACCAGAGGAGAGAGGAGCCGGGGAGAAGAAACGCCTCGTGTGAACAGAGTCCATATCCTGGCGGAGCTCCTGACGCCTTTCGGAAAAACGCATGTCAATGCGAGTGGCTAGGTGAATGAGTTCATGTAGATTAGCAGGGATTTCTCGTGCGGCCAGAACATCTTTAATGTTGCTGGATAGGCCTTTTTTAAAGGTCGCGCAGAGGGCCTCATTATTCCAGGATAATTCTGAAGCAAGAGTACGGAATTGTACGGCATACTCGCCAACGGAAGAATTACCCTGGACCAGGTTCAACAGGGCAGTCTCAGCAGAAGAGGCTCGGGCAGGTTCCTCAAAGACACTTCGAATTTCCGAGAAGAAGGAGTGTACATGTCACGATGCCGGCTGGCAGGTAGTGGATCCTCTGTGCCAGAGAGGGATTGGCGTGGACCGTGCTAGTGGACCGGTTCTAAGCCACTACTGGTTTTCACCAGAGCCCGCCGCAAAGCGGGATGGTCTTGCTGCGGCGGTAGTGACCAGGTCGTATCCACTAGCAACGGCTCACCTCTCTGGCTGCTGAAGATAGGCGCGGTACAAGGGAGTAGGCAAAAGCAAGGTCGGACGTAGCAGAAGGTCGGGGCAGGCAGCAAGGATCGTAGTCAGGGGCAACGGCAGAAGGTCTGGAAACACAGGCAAGGAACACACAAGGAACGCTTTCACTGGCACTAAGGCAACAAGATCCGGCAAGGGAGTGCAGGGGAAGTGAGGTGATATAGGGAAGTGCACAGGTGAACACACTGATTGGAACCACTGCGCCAATCAGCGGCGCAGTGGCCCTTTAAATCGCAGAGACCCGCCGCGCGCGCGCCCTAGGGAGCGGGGCCGCGCGCGCCGGGACAGAACAGACGGAGAGCGAGTCAGGTAGGGGAGCCGGGGTGCGCATCGCGAGCGGGCGCAACCCGCATCGCGAATCGCATCCCGGCTGGCAGCGGAATCGCAGCGCCCCGGGTCAGAGGACGTGACCGGAGCGCTGCCGCGGGGAGAGTGAAGCGAGCGCTCCGGGGAGGAGCGGGGACCCGGAGCGCTCGGCGTAACAGTACCCCCCCCCTTGGGTCTCCCCCTCTTCTTAGAGCCTGAGAACCTGAGGAGCAGACTTTTGTCTAGGATGTTGTCCTCAGGTTCCCAGGATCTCTCTTCAGGACCACAACCCTCCCAGTCCACTAAAAAAAAATTTTTCCCTCTGACCTTTTTGGCAGCTAAAATTTCTTTGACCGAGAAGATGTCCGAGGAGCCGGAAACAGGAGTGGGAGGAACAGATTTGGGAGAAAAACGGTTGAGGATGAGTGGTTTGAGAAGAGAGACGTGAAAGGCATTAGGGATACGAAGAGAGGGAGGAAGAAGAAGTTTATAAGAGACAGGATTAATTTGACACAAAATTTTGAAAGGACCAAGATAGCGTGGTCCCAACTTGTAGCTAGGGACACGGAAGCGGACATATTTAGCGGAGAGCCATACCTTGTCTCCAGGGGAAAAAACGGGGGGAGCTCTTCTTTTCTTATCCGCGAACTTCTTCATGCGTGATGAAGCCTGTAAGAGAGAATTTTGGGTCTCTCTCCATATGATGGAAAGGTCACGAGAAATTTCATCCACAGCGGGCAGACCAGAGGGCAAGGGAGTAGGGAGGGGGGGAAGAGGGTGACGGCCGTACACCACGAAAAATGGGGATTTGGAGGAAGACTCAGAGACCCTGAAGTTATACGAGAATTCGGCCCATGGGAGGAGATCTGCCCAGTCATCCTGGCGGGAGGAAACAAAATGTCGCAAATAATCACCCAAGATCTGGTTAATCCTTTCTACTTGTCCATTGGACTGGGGATGATATGCAGAAGAAAAATTTAATTTAATCTTGAGTTGTTTACAGAGAGCCCTCCAGAATTTAGACACGAATTGGACGCCTCTATCCGAGACAATCTGCGTAGGCAACCCGTGAAGACGAAAAATGTGTACAAAAAATTGTTTAGCCAACTGAGGCGCAGAAGGAAGACCAGGAAGAGGGATGAAATGTGCCATTTTGGAGAATCGATCAACGACCACCCAAATAACAGTGTTGCCACGGGAAGGGGGTAAATCAGTAATAAAATCCATACCAATCAGAGACCAAGGCTGTTCGGGGACAGGCAGAGGATGAAGAAAACCAGCGGGCTTCTGGCGAGGAGTCTTATCCCGGGCACAGATAGTGCAGGCTCGCACAAAGTCCACAACATCCGTCTCCAGAGTCGGCCACCAATAGAAGCGGGAGATGAGTTGCACAGATTTCTTGATACCCGCATGACCTGCGAGATGGGAGGAGTGACCCCATTTGAGGATTCCGAGGCGTTGGCGAGGAGAAACAAAGGTCTTTCCTGGAGGAGTCTGCCTGATGGAGGCAGGAGAAGTGGAGATCAGGCAGTCAGGTGGAATGATGTGTTGCGGAGAGAGTTCAACTTCTGAGGCATCCGAGGAACGAGAGAGAGCATCGGCCCTAATGTTCTTATCGGCAGGACGAAAGTGAATCTCAAAATTAAATCGGGCAAAGAACAGAGACCACCGGGCCTGGCGAGGATTCAGCCGTTGGGCAGACTGGAGGTAGGAGAGGTTCTTGTGGTCGGTGTAGATAATAACAGGAGAACTTGATCCCTCCAGCAGATGCCTCCATTCCTCAAGTGCTAATTTAATGGCTAGAAGCTCTCGATCCCCGATGGAGTAGTTCCTCTCCGCTGGAGAGAAGGTCCTAGAGAAAAAACCACAAGTGACAGCATGCCCGGAAGAATTTTTTTGTAGAAGAACAGCTCCAGCTCCCACTGAGGAGGCATCAACCTCCAATAGGAAGGGTTTGGAAGGGTCAGGTCTGGAGAGGACGGGAGCCGAAGAAAAGGCAGACTTGAGTCGTTTAAAGGCGTCTTCTGCTTGAGGAGGCCAGGACTTGGGATCAGCATTTTTTTTGGTTAAAGCCACGATAGGAGCCACAATGGTAGAAAAATGTGGAATAAATTGCCTGTAATAATTGGCGAACCCCAAAAAGCGTTGGATAGCACGGAGTCCGGAGGGGCGTGGCCAATCTAAGACGGCAGAGAGTTTGTCTGGATCCATCTGTAGTCCCTGGCCAGAGACCAAATATCCTAGAAAAGGAAGAGATTGGCATTCAAACAGACATTTCTCAATTTTGGCATAGAGTTGGTTGTCACGAAGTCTCTGAAGAACCATACGGACATGCTGGCGGTGTTCTTCTAGATTGGCAGAAAAAATTAGGATATCGTCCAGATATACAACAACACAGGAGTATAACAGATCACGAAAAATTTCATTGACAAAGTCTTGGAAGACGGCAGGGGCGTTGCACAGTCCAAAGGGCATGACCAGATACTCAAAGTGTCCATCTCTGGTGTTAAATGCCGTTTTCCACTCGTCCCCCTCTCTGATGCGGATGAGGTTATAGGCGCCTCTTAAGTCCAATTTAGTGAAGATGTGGGCACCTTGGAGGCGATCAAAGAGTTCAGAGATGAGGGGTAAGGGGTAGCGGTTCTTAACCGTGATTTTATTAAGACCGCGGTAGTCAATGCAAGGACGTAGGGAGCCATCTTTTTTGGACACAAAGAAAAATCCGGCTCCGGCAGGAGAGGAGGATTTACGGATAAAGCCCTTCTTTAGATTCTCCTGGACGTATTCGGACATGGCAAGAGTCTCTGGGGCAGAGAGAGGATAAATTCTGCCCCGGGGTGGAGTAGTGCCCGGGAGGAGGTCGATAGGGCAATCATAAGGCCTGTGAGGAGGTAGAGTCTCAGCTTGTTTTTTGCAGAAAACATCCGCGAAGTCCATATAGGCCTTAGGGAGACCGGTTACTGGAGGAACCACAGAGTTACGGCAAGGGTTACTGGGAACCGGTTTTAGACAGTTCTTGGAACAAGAGGACCCCCAACTCTTGATCTCCCCAGTGGACCAATCCAGGGTAGGGGAATGAAGTTGAAGCCAGGGAAGTCCAAGGAGAATTTCCGAGGTGCAATTGGGGAGGACCAAAAGTTCAATCCTCTCATGATGAGATCCGATGCTCATAAGAAGGGGCTCCGTGCGGAAACGTATGGTACAGTCCAATCTTTCATTATTTATACAATTGATGTAGAGGGGTCTGGCGAGACTGGTCACCGGGATGTTGAACCTGTTGACGAGAGAGGCCAAAATAAAATTTCCTGCAGATCCAGAGTCCAAGAAGGCCACTGTAGAGAAGGAGAAGGCAGAGGCAGACATCCGCACAGGCACAGTAAGACGTGGAGAAGCAGAGTAGACATCAAGGACTGTCTCACCTTTGTGCGGAGTCAGCGTACGTCTTTCCAGGCGGGGAGGACGGATAGGACAATCTCTCAGGAAGTGTTCGGTACTAGCACAGTACAGGCAGAGGTTCTCCATACGGCGTCGTGTCCTCTCTTGAGGTGTCAGGCGAGACCGGTCGACCTGCATAGCCTCCACGGCGGGAGGCACAGGAACAGATTGCAGGGGACCAGAGGAGAGAGGAGCCGAGGAGAAGAAACGCCTCGTGCGAACAGAGTCCATATCTTGGCGGAGTTCCTGACGCCTTTCGGAAAAACGCATGTCAATGCGAGTGGCTAGGTGAATAAGTTCATGTAGATTAGCAGGAATTTCTCGTGCGGCCAGAACATCTTTAATGTTGCTGGATAGGCCTTTTTTGAAGGTCGCGCAGAGGGCCTCATTATTCCAGGACAATTCTGAAGCAAGAGTACGGAATTGTACGGCATACTCGCCAACGGAAGAATTACCCTGGACCAGGTTCAACAGGGCAGTCTCAGCAGAAGAGGCTCGGGCAGGTTCCTCAAAGACACTTCGGATTTCCGAGAAGAAGGAGTGTACAGAGGCAGTGACGGGGTCATTGCGGTCCCAGAGCGGTGTGGCCCATGACAGGGCTTTTCCGGACAGAAGGCTGACTACGAAAGCCACCTTAGACCTTTCAGTGGGAAACAGGTCCGACATCATCTCCAGATGCAGGGAACATTGGGAAAGAAAGCCACGGCAAAACTTAGAGTCCCCATCAAATTTATCCGGCAAGGATAAGCGTATCCCAGGAGCGGCCACTCGCTGCGGAGGAGGTGCAGGAGCTGGCGGAGGAGATGACTGCTGAAGCTGTGGTAGTAACTGTTGTAGCATAACGGTCAGTTGAGACAGCTGTTGGCCTTGTTGCGCTATCTGTTGTGACTGCTGGGCGACCACCGTGGTGAGGTCAGCGACAACTGGCAGAGGAACTTCAGCGGGATCCATGGCCGGATCTACTGTCACGATGCCGGCTGGCAGGTAGTGGATCCTCTGTGCCAGAGAGGGATTGGCGTGGACCGTGCTAGTGGACCGGTTCTAAGCCACTACTGGTTTTCACCAGAGCCCGCCGCAAAGCGGGATGGTCTTGCTGCGGCGGTAGTGACCAGGTCGTATCCACTAGCAACGGCTCACCTCTCTGGCTGCTGAAGATAGGCGCGGTACAAGGGAGTAGGCAAAAGCAAGGTCGGACGTAGCAGAAGGTCGGGGCAGGCAGCAAGGATCGTAGTCAGGGGCAACGGCAGAAGGTCTGGAAACACAGGCAAGGAACACACAAGGAACGCTTTCACTGGCACTAAGGCAACAAGATCCGGCAAGGGAGTGCAGGGGAAGTGAGGTGATATAGGGAAGTGCACAGGTGAACACACTGATTGGAACCACTGCGCCAATCAGCGGCGCAGTGGCCCTTTAAATCGCAGAGACCCGCCGCGCGCGCGCCCTAGGGAGCGGGGCCGCGCGCGCCGGGACAGAACAGACGGAGAGCGAGTCAGGTAGGGGAGCCGGGGCGCGCATCGCGAGCGGGCGCAACCCGCATCGCGAATCGCATCCCGGCTGGCAGCGGAATCGCAGCGCCCCGGGTCAGAGGACGTGACCGGAGCGCTGCCGCGGGGAGAGTGAAGCGAGCGCTCCGGGGAGGAGCGGGGACCCGGAGCGCTCGGCGTAACAGTACAGAGGCAGTGACGGGGTCATTGCGGTCCCAGAGCGGTGTGGCCCAAGACAGGGCTTTTCCAGACAGAAGGCTGACTACGAAAGCCACCTTAGACCTTTCAGTGGGAAACTGGTCCGACATCATCTCCAAGTGCAATGAACATTGGGAAAGAAAGCCACGGCAAAATTTAGAGTCCCCATCAAATTTATCCGGCAAGGATAGTCGTAGTCCAGAAGCGGCCACTCGCTGCGGAGGGGGTGCAGGAGCTGGCGGAGGAGATGATTGCTGAAGCTGTGGTAGTAAGTGCTGTAGCATAACGGTCAGTTGAGACAGCTGTTGGCCTTGTTGCGCTATCTGTTGTGACTGCTGGGCGACCACCGTGGTGAGGTCAGCGACAACTGGCAGAGGAACTTCAGCGGGATCCATGGCCGGATCTACTGTCACGATGCCGGCTGGCAGGTAGTGGATCCTCTGTGCCAGAGAGGGATTGGCGTGGACCGTGCTAGTGGATCGGTTCTAAGTCACTACTGGTTTTCACCAGAGCCCGCCGCAAAGCGGGATGGTCTTGCTGCGGCGGTAGTGACCAGGTCGTATCCACTAGCAACGGCTCAACCTCTCTGGCTGCTGAAGATAGGCGCGGTACAAGGGAGTAGACAGAAGCAAGGTCGGACGTAGCAGAAGGTCGGGGCAGGCAGCAAGGATCGTAGTCAGGGGCAACGGCAGGAGGTCTGGAACACAGGCTAGGAACACACAAGGAAACGCTTTCACTGGCACGATGGCAACAAGATCCGGCAAGGAAGTGCAGGGGAAGTGAGGTGATATAGGGAAGTGCACAGGTGATAACACTAATTGGAACCACTGCGCCAATCAGCGGCGCAGTGGCCCTTTAAATCGCAAAGACCCGGCGCGCGCGCGCCCTAGGGAGCGGGGCCGCGCGCGCCGGGACAGGACTGACGGGGAGCGAGTCAGGTACGGGAGCCGGGGTGCGCATCGCGAGCGGGCGCTACCCGCATCGCGAATCGCATCCCGGCTGGAGGCGGTATCGCAGCGCCCCGGGTCAGTGGATCCGACCGGAGCGCTGCAGTGAGGAGAGTGTAGCGAGCGCTCCGGGGAGGAGCGGGGACCCGGAGCGCTCGGCGTAACACATACTTAGAAGGTAAAGGCAGACGTAGCTGGGAGCCAGAACACAGTGCAGGAACTGGTGGTGAGAGTGGGACGGGTTGCGGTACCTGCTGCTGTTGTTGCAGCAAGGCCAATAGCTGTTGCAAGATAGCAGACAATTGGGTAAGTTTATGCACCTGTCGCGCCAATTGCTGAGACTGACGTACCACAACGGAGGGAAGATCCGCAACTTCTGGCAGGGGTACCTCAGCGGGATCCATGGCCGGATCTTACTGTAACACTCATGTTTCAGTAGACTGGAACACCGGTGGATGTGGATCCACTGGACCTGTGTGGTAGATGACTCGGACCGCACCAGGGAGCGGAGTCTAAGGAGTCTAAGACCTAGGGGACGGGGACACACGTGCCGGACCAGAGAGGCAGAGGCGGGGGCAGTAGAAGCACCAGGTGAGTGATGGGCTGGAATTCGCATGCGGGCGCATCCCGTAATGCGAATCCCAGAAGCAGGTAACGGGACTATGCACTCATGGCCAGCGTGTGCGGCCGGAGTGCATAACGTAACAGCCCTGGAGTGGCCTAGCCAGTCTCCAGATCTCAACCCCATAGAAAACCTTTGGAGGGAGTAGAGAGTCTGTGTTGCCCAGCCACAGCCCCAAAACATCACTGCTCTAAAGGAGATCTGCATGGAGGAATGGGCCAAAATACCAGCAACAGTGTATGAAAACAGAAAATGTTTGAATAATCATGAAATTTAGCAGTTTTCATTCTGGCCATTAGGACTAAAAACAAATTAAGACTTCCTGTTCTATGCAGATCTTTTAGCAGTAATGCTTTTTTCTCTCTCACCAGACATGGAAGTGAAAGAGGACACCAGTAGAAAGGGACAACTTCAGTCTATGTTCATGGCCCCTGCTGTAAAGCATATCACTAAATGCTGTTAATAGCTCAGACTGGATGTCACCCCCTATAATAATGCACATTCAGCAAATAAAAAAACAACTATCAGGAAAAAGAAAAGAAAAAAAAACAGGTTTCAGTATCCGCCTCTAATCAGAAACACCAAATAGAGGTAATACATTTTAAGCAGATTTTTATAGGTCAGACTACTAAAACTAGACCTTTGGCTTTAAAGTGCAAGCTTTTCCAAGTAAAAAATATACCTACTCAAATAAAATACATCAATGCACAACTCTGGTCTTTGTTCACACACCGGAATTTCTGTGTGTCATTTTGAAGAAATGTACTGCCCCTTGACTTTTTAATTGGATTCCGCTGTCCCATTCGCACAGCGAAATTTCCACAGCAGCCATTCCACCATGGAAATCCTGTATTCTATAAACTTTAAAGACCTGTCTTTAATTTAGCAGAATTCCTTGGTGGAATCACACTGAAGTCAATGAGGCTTTGAATTTCAGAATTTTATGAATTTTATGTTTACTGTGATCACAGAATTCCTGCCACAATTCCGTTTGAACAATACAATTCTGTTCAGAAGCTTTGCTAAACGGCATTTGTGCTAAATTGCGGATATTCCTCTGTGTGGACACAGCCTAAAGCTGCACCTCCTAAGAGCACAACATAAGAACAGGGTAAATACACTCTAGAGACATATCATGAACCCCCTGGGGTACATACTATAGAGGAGCACCATCTTTTAAGAGGGTATCATAACCAGACAGCTGTTGTACATGTTTGTAGATTGTTTCTAAGGCTGCATTCACACCACCATCTGACCTTCCGAAGCACAGATACAATTTCGGAAGCTCAAATCTCCTGAAATTGTATCTGTGCATGGATAGGTACGGACAGATATGGAGCCATTAACCCCTTAAGGACTGAGCCCTTTTTCACCTTAAGGACTGAGCCCTTTTTAGCAATTCTGACCACTGTCACTTTATGCATTAATAACTCTGGAATGCTTTTACGATTATTCTGATTCTGAGATAGTTTTTTCGTGATATATTCTACTTTAACATAGTGGTAAATTTTCGTTGTTACTTGCATCCTTTCTTGGTGAAAAATCACAAAATTTCATTAAAATTTAGAAAATTTTGAATTTTTCTAACTTTGAAACTCTCTGCTTGTAAAATTGATATTCCAAATAAATGATATATTGATTCACATATAGAATTTGTCTACTTTATCTTTGCATCATAAAGTTTACATGTTTTTACTTTTGGAAGACACCAGAGAGCTTCAAAGTTCAGCAGCAATTTTCCAATTTTTCACAACATTTTCAAAATCGGAATTTTTCAGGGACCAGTGCAGTTTTGAAGTGGATTTGAGGGATCTTCATATTAGAAATACCCCATAAATGACCTCATTATGAAAACTGCACCCCCCAAAGTATTCAAAATGACATTTAGAAAGTTTGTTAACCCTTTAGGTGTTTCACAGGAATAGCAGCAAGGTGAAGGAGAAAATTCAAAATCTTCATTTTTTACACTCGCATGTTCTTGTAGACCCAGTTTTTGAAATTTTACAAGGGGTAAAAGGAGAAAAAGCCCCCCCAAAATTTGTAGCCCATTTTCTCTTGAGTGAGGAAATACATTATATGTGGATGTCAAGTGCTCTGTGGGTGCACTACAAGGCTCAGAAGGGAAGGAGCGACAATGGGATTTTGGAGAGTGAGTTTTTCTGAAATGGCTTTTGGGGCATGTCACATTTAGGAAGCCCCTATGGTGCCAGAACAGCAAAAAAAAAAAAACAACAACAACAAAAAAACAACAACAACATGGCATACTATTTTGGAACTACACCCCTCAAAGAACGTAACAAGGGGTCCGCTGACACCCCACAGGTGTGTAAATGAATTTTTTTTTTCACTAAAATGCTGGTTTTCCCCCAAATTTTACATTTTTACAAGGGGTTACAGGAGAAAATGCCCCCTGTGCAAATGAAAAATTTTATTTTTCAATTTCACGAACCACTGTTCCAAAAATCTGTCAAACGCCAGTGGGGTGTAAATGTTCACTGCACCCCTTATTAAATTCTGTGATGGGTGTAGTTTCCAAAATGGGGTCACATGTGGGGGGTCCACTGTTCTGAAGCCCAATGGCGCTCCTTCTCTTCTGAGCATTGTAGTTCGCCCGAAGAGCATTTTACATCCACATATGGGGTATATTCTTACTCAGAAGAAATGGGGATATAAATTTTGGGGGGCTTTTTTCCTATTCTCCCTTGTGAAAATGAAAAATGTAGGGTAACACCAGCATTTTAGTGAAACAATTTTTTTTTTAATTTTCACATGCAACTTTAACGAAAATTCGTCAAACACCTGTGGGGTGTTAAGGCTCACTATACCCCTTGTTACATTCCGTGAGGCGTGTAGTTTGCAAAATGGGGTCACATCTGGGTAATTATTGTTTTGCGTTTATGTCAGAGCCACTGTAAAATCAGCCACCCCTGTACAAATCACCAATTTAGACCTCAAATGTACACCTTTATGCCCACATATGGGGTAGTTCTGTACTCAGGAGAAATTGCGTTACAAATTTTGGGGGCCTTTTTTTCCTTTTACCGCTTGTGAAAATTAAAAGTATGGGGCAACACCAGCATGTTAGTGTAAAATATTTTTTTTTTACACTAATATGCTGGTGTAGACCCAAACTTTACCTTTTCATAAGGGGTAAAAAGAGAAAAAGAGTACGGAGATACCCCATATGTGGCCCTAAACTGTTTCCCTGAAATACGACAGGGCTCCAAAGTGAGAGCGCCATGCGCATTTGAGGCCTAAATCGGGGAATTAAATCCGCTGCAAAAATACCCTATGGCAGTGTTTCCCAAACAGGGTGTTTATTGGGGGGGGGGGGGGGACTGTGTAGGGGTATATGTAGTGTTTTACTTTTTATTTTGTGTAGTGTAGTGTTTTTAGGGTACATTTACACGGCCAGGTTTACAGTGAGTTTCTCGCTGGGAGTTTGAGCTGCGGTGGAAAATTTGCCGCATCTCAAACTTGCAGCAGAAAACTTGTTGTAAACCCACCCGTGTGAATGTACTCTGTACATTCACATGCGGGGGGGGGGGGGGGGGGCGGCAAACCTCCAGCTGTTGCAAAACTACAACTCCCAGCATGCACTGACAGACCATACATGCTGGGAGTTGTAGTTATGTAACAGCTGGAGGCACAATGGTTGTGAAACACTGAGAGTTTATGACTTAACTCAGTGTTTCGCAACCAGTGTGCCTCCAGCTGTGGCAAAACTAGAACTCCCTGCATGTACAGTCTCTCTGGGAGTGCATGCTGGGAGTTGTATTTTTGCAACAGCTGGAGGTACACTGGTTGCAAAACACTGAGTTAGGTAGCAAACTCGGTTTCACAACCAATGTGTCTCCAGCTGTTGCAAAACTGCAACAATCAGCATGCATTGACAGCCGAAGGGCATGCTGAGAGTTGTAGTTTTGCAACAACTGGAGGCACACGGCTACAACTTGCAGCATGCCCTTTGGTAGTCTGTGCATGTTGGGAGTTGTAGTTGTGCAACAGCTGGAGGCACACTTTTTCATAGAAAAATGTGCCTCCAGCTGTTGCATAACTACAACCCCAGCATGCACAGACTACCAAAGGGCATGCTGGGAGTTGTAGTTGGAACTCCAGCTGTTGCATAACTACAACTCCCAGCATGCCCTTTGGCTTTGCATGCCGAGAGTTGTTGCTAAGCAACAGCAGGAGGTGAACAGGCCTCACCTCCTGCTGTATCCTTCCGCCAGGGACTGCCGCCGCTGCTGCCACCGATCCTGCTGCTCCTGTTACCGCCACCGCACCAGAAGGGACCCCTGCCGGACCAGGGCAAGGTAGGAGACCCCCGGCGACCCCGATCGCTGCCATGATCGTCGTCCGACCGACCAATCAATCAAGTGATCGTGATACGGCACCCGTGCCACCTCACTCCTGCTGGATAAGGGTGAATGGGGCTGTCTCGGATAGCCCCATTCACCCTTTTCTTCCTGGTCACCAGAGACCTGATTGACCCAGAATAGCCGCAAATCGCCGGTCTGAATTGATCGGCGATTTGCAGCGATTGCCGAATTGGGGGGGGGGGGGGGTTTGCACGGGGTGCCTGCCGATAGATATCAGCAGTCACCCTGGTCCCCGCCCAGCAAGCGGCGTAGACCGGAATTCCCACGGGCGTACCCATATGCCCTCAGTCCTTAAGGACTTTGAAACGGGGGCGTATGGATACGCCCAGCGTCCTTAAGGGGTTAACTATTATGGGGCAGCGGACCCGATCATAGTCAGCTAGTGACTACGATCTGGTCATTTTCTCAGGGGATCCGATTTTTGACTCGGACTGAAAATCGTGGCAGACCACGATTTTCAGTACGTGTCAAAAATCGGATCCCCTGAGAAAATGACCAGATCGTAGTCACTAGCTGACTACGATCGGGTCCGCAGCCCCATAATAGTTAATGCCTCCGTATCTGTCCGTACCTATCCACAGATACGATTTCAGGCGATTTGAACTTCTGAAATCGTATCTGTGCATTGGAAGGCCAGAGCAAGGTCTAAATGCAGCCTTAATTTATTTTTTGTTTCTGATTTGGCATCAATATATTCTGCAGCATTCACCATCTGAATTCCCTTTCTCAGACAAACACAGGCAACACTAAGACTATGTTTGCACAATGGAATTTCCATGCAGAATTCCACATTGCAATTCCGCACCAGCAGAGTCCTGTTCACATAACAGAATCTGGTGTGGAAATTCAAATTCCATTGTCCGCAGAAAGAATAGACATGTCTATTCTTTCTGCGAACTCCGCACGGAATGCATTGCCGTCTATGAGACGGCACATGAGACCATGGAAAATTACAGTGAAATTACTATAATGAAGAGTCTGTCATGGCACATTTTATATATTGATGTGACCCTCATTGATCCCCAATGTGGCCTCTTCACCACTGGTGATTGCCCTCAGCATTTCCTTTTGCTTTGCCCCAGCAAACTTCTTTTTTAACCTTTTTGTAGTCCATTAGGGAAGTTTATGTTAAAATAAATGTCTGTGAAATAAAAAAATAAAAAACGAAATTTTTTTTTTTAGCTATTGATGCAGTGTTTTTAAGCTAGTTTTTTGATCATGCTGGATACACTTCTGGCGTTGACTCGAAAAATGACATAAAATACTACAATGCCTTTCATATTTCCAAGTTTTGGTTTAGAACACTTCAACAAAATGGTTCTCTCTTACCTTAGGTTTATGTCACCTTTAATAGCCAAAGTAAGGATATTGGATATATTCCCTCCAGGACAGCAACCACATATTAGAATAGCCAAGGATTCAATAGAACTTAGATTCAAAATATACCCCAAGGAGAAGGCAGACAAGGGCATGATTCCATATTGTGCTAACAGAGCTATTCCAATCTCTCTGGGCTTCAGGAAATATTTTCTAAGTTCTGAGAGTTGCAGAGTACAACCAAGTGACATCATAACAATGACAAGAAGAAAGACGGAACTTGCATCCAAAATGTAGCCAATGACTTTCTGACTAGACGCAGTCATATTCACAGTAGGCCCTTTAAATTCCCGGATGTCCTCTATGGTGTTATTCATGGTTCCTGAAAGATAGAAAATATATAGCTTTATGGCTTTACAATGTATATTTTGGTTAAAAGAATTTATATTTTTATTGATGTACCGTATTCTGTACAGATTTGATGCGCAGGATTTTCTGCTGCAGATTTTAATGTAAACTGAACACAGCTTGAAATCCTGTGCATCAAATCTGCGCAGAATACTGTACGTGTGAATAGACCCTAAACAAGGACTTTTCCTTTTATGCTGAATCCACTTCTGGTTCTGCTTAAAAGACTTGGGGCCCATTCACACTACAGAATTTTTTTCCTTGGAAATATTCCAAGTTGATTTTCCATCTCTAGTAGGATGACTCGGAAATGTCTCCATAGACAGCAGAGCATTTCCGAGCAGATTACGCCAAAAGAATGAACATGTTCATTCTTTCAGCGGAGCCTGGGATCCAGAATTTCCGCCACGCAAATTCCGTAGTGTGAATGCTGCAGCAGAATTCCATTGAGAAAAATGGGAGGCTGCTGCATCAGAATTTTCAAGCATAGTGTAAATGGGCCCTGAGGCATTGGAATTGGAATTCGGTACGGAAATTCTGCTACAGCAGAGTTCCTTTGAATTCAACGGGATTCTGCCGCAACATTGTTTCCAGCACAGAAATTCTATTTTCCATGTCTGCACAAAGAACGCACATGTTCATTATTTGTGCGTAGTCCTCACAGAATGCCTAGACGTCTAGGAGACGGCGCATTCCTGTGCCATCCTAGTGCCAGCATATTATGCCGGTGCCCCACAGTGTCTGGAATGTCTGCACAGAGATCCTCCGTGCGGACATTCCGTTATGTGAACAAAGTCTTACTGAAAAGCTGCTGCAGAAAGGTTTGTGTGAAATTACTCTGAGGATACTGTACCATGTAGCGTTTTTCAAGCTGCGCAGCAGGAAATATTTCCTGCTGCAAATTCTCTCATGTGCACACCGGGGCGCGGCCCCGCCTCCAAACCTCACTAAACATGCAGGGCTGCCACCGGGTAGCTCTTTGTGTATGCTGATTGGAGAATATGCAGCATATTTCCCGTTGCACAGTATGAAATACGCTGTATAAGCACTGTGGGACCGTACTCTTAGGGCTCGTTCACACGAGCAGATTGACTTTCAAACTCGCAATGTGTTTCCCGCACACCCCATAAAAGTCAATAGAGTCTGTGCAGCAGATTTTCAGCAGTGGATTTACAATGTTGAATATCCACCAGACAGGCCGCGGAAACCCTGCCCCCTTTCAAACATTTGAAACGAAATCCACTCGTGTGAACGAGCCCTTAGGCTAGATATTTTTTCTGTTGCCTTTTTCATGTGTATGAAGATTGCGTTTTTTGGCCCGTTTTTTGACAATTTTTCACAGCAATTTCCCGCCTTGGCCATTGATTGGCTGAGCAGCAATGTGACGTAGCACAAGGAAGAAGACCATTGCTGGGGCTCAATACATCGCTTTGCCGCTCAGCCAATCACTGGCTGATGCGGGACATCACTGCGACCATCGATTTTCTAAGCTGCACTGTGACTTATTGACCACAGGGAACCAATATCGTGATGTCTATTCAATCGGCGCTGCCCACACTAGGAATCTCCAATTTCATCTGTCCGGAGATTATGCAGTGTGAACACGGCCTTACTCTTCTGAGAGAGAGTTTCTTTTGAAAACTGACACTTAGCCCAAAAACACCAATGAAGAGGGAAGTGGCCATTAACCTTCTAAAGGTACATTCACACTGGGTAATTAGGGAGGAATCTCCGCTCGCGAAGATTCCATCTGGGTGCAGCTGCCGAAATCCTTTGGCGATAGGACCATGCGGCCCTGCACCGTCACCATTGATGGCAATGCAGTGCTTGCAGAATTCCGCGCAAAGACTTAATAGGTTCATTCTTCGCACAGGTCAATTTCAGCGGCGAAATTCTCCGGAACTGAGAATTCAGACATGCAGTTCCACAACAATTCCTCAATGTGTGGTGTCCCGGTACCGTATTGCATACCGTACCTGGTATGGTGGTCCCCAAAGTCAGAGTAACTACGCTCAGGTAGGGTCCCCCAGGTGGGACAGCCCCTAGTCGCCTTGCTTCTATTCTAATTCTATAATGCTTATATATGTATATATTTAATGTAATGTATAGTATGCTTACCTTGCTAGCGTCGCAGGACTTCCGGTTGTGAAGCTTGCATAAAATCTTCAGTAAAACTTACAACTGTTTCAGCAAACTATCCGGTTGTGGACATTCCATTATTATCTACCTCCCTATCGCTCTTGGGAAGGGTGGCGGTAGGACAAGCATTACTGAGGAGTCCGCACCCTGGTGTCACGAATTGCAAGGGTTAACAAGCATCCTTTAGTCACCGCACAGCTGCACTCCCCATACCCTACTCCCCCAGGCTATCACAAATGTGAACATGGGGGGGGGGGGTTACGCAGTGCGCCCTTTACAGTAAAAATTACATGTTATCTTGATTATGTGGGTCAGTAAGACTAAAATGATACCCATGGTTACATGCTTTTCTATTATTGTACTGTCTTTTGCTTCGGGAAATGTAGTTTTTATTGGTACCCCTTTTTCACATATGACTTTTTGAACACACAAGTTGAAACCTAGCCTCGTAACAACATACTATTTTATGGCATATTGTTGCCCTGAAAAAAAGCCACAAAAAAATGCCTTTTTTTCCTTCCATTAAACATTTTATGTGCCCCTCCCCCCCAAAAAAAATAATAGTGTGTATTAGTACATGCATTATTTTGTGATGCTTTTCTTATTACAAATCATGTGATTAAAGTATTTTATTGAATAATCTGTAAAAAAAAAAAAAAAAAGTAAAATACACAACTAAGGTTTGTTCACATAGGGTCTGCTGAAAGTCTACAATAGGTGCACATTTGCAGAATTGTTACGATTGTTAGAACATACCCTACCACATCTATTTATTGTAAAACATATTAAGGCTTTGTCATGTCATGTGATACAAGTCATGGGAATTTTTCTTAATTCGACTTAAGGATTTCTATTAAAGAGTATAGGGAAGAAAAATGCCAATACTAAATACACATTGTGGGTTTTTTTTCTAGAATTTTTTCCCCTATAGAAGTCTATGGAATGAAAAAGGCAACATCTAACTGAAAAAATGCCATACCCTTAAGCTTTGTTCACACAGCAGATTGTCAGTGTGAAATTCTGCAAGAGTATTCTGCATGGACATTCCACTGCAGCAGAGTCCCATTAATTTCAATGGGATTCTGCTGCACTGTGCACACAGCAGAAATATCTGCTGTGGAAATCCTGAATCCGACATCCGCAGAATAGACTTTTCTATTCTTTCTGCGGATTCTGCTCTAATTATTTGGATGGCAAGCACTAGCTGCAACCACTAGCACTGCAGGGAAATCTCCTTTAAGCCAAATTCACACGGTTCATAGTTTCTGTGGATTCCGTCTGATGAGATGGCGGGTTTCCGAGTGGGTCTAGCACCAGCAGTACATACAAATGTGCAAATTATCCACTGGTATTTTTCAGGCAGACACCCCGCACATTTTCCAACATGTGAACATCGCCTTTATGCTGTTTTGGTCAGCCATTGTTTAAAGTCTTGCACAGACCTGTTTCAAGCAAAACGCTTTGGCGCCGTGTCGCGTCCATCTGCTCCCCTGCGCGCTGTACCCCGCATGTTCATGTGAACAATAAAGAAGCTACCACAACCAAGTCTGGTTGAGTGCTCCATATTCTAGTCGCATATCTAGATCTGATTTATATTGCTGCCTCAGAACTGCTGGCTCTACCTCTATTGACTGACAAGAAAGTAGAAGGAAACCTGTGAAATTCTACCCGACTTGGACATTTCTTAAATGGGCACTGTCAGATACAAAAACCTTTGATATGTTGTAAAGCATGTATAACCAATAGGTTTTGCAATTGCTTTCATTAGAACATTTTTATTATTTCATACTGAAAAAGCCAGTCAAACAACTGCCCCCCCCCCCTGCCTGCTTGGACACATACTAGTCCTGCTGTGTCCATGCGTCATCACCTATGTCATGGACAGACTTCCTTGATTGACAGCTGTGAGTGCAGGGCTCAGAGCTGGAGGAAAAATCCTCCCACTGTCATCTTGTGTCCGGCTACTGTCAGTGAAGACAAGCTGGGAGTTGTAGTTTTGCTAATGCTAGGGGAGATGTGAGCAGACAGCATACTGAGGGAGGGGGGCGGAGACCTGTCAGATGCAACAACATTTATTTATTTTTAATATATCACTCCGTACCTAATCCTGACCATGTACTTCTAATTTTTATGTGTCTAGCACCTTTATTTATTTTTTTATTACACTTTTAATTTAGCTCACTAGTCTGAATTCCTCTCAAATGGAGGGGGCGTGGCCTCACTGTGCAGGTCTCCGCCCCCCTCCCTCAGTATGCTGTCTGCTCCCATCTCCCCTAGCATTAGCAAAACTACAACTCCCAAGTTGTCTCACTGACAGTAGCGGGACACAAGCTGACAGTGGGAGGATTTTTCCTCCAGCTGTGAGCCCTGCGCTCACAGCTGTCAATCAACGAAGTGTGTCCATGACATAGGTGATGATGCATGGACACAGCAGGACTAGTATGTGTCCAAGCAGGCAGGGGGACAGTTTTTTGACTGGCTTTTTCAGTATGAAATACTGAACATTTTCTAATGAAAGCAATTGCAAAACCTATTGGTTATACATGCTTTACAACATATCAGAAGTTTTTGTATCTGACAGTGCCCATTTAAGAATCTAATTTATCATGATACAGGGACATAAACACCCCTGATGACTGATTATTCAATATTTGTTTTAACTATGACCATTGTGTTTCTGTGGTTTACTGCCTAAACGGCCTTGACTCGTGTCTAAACCCTGTTTGCTATACATTTTACTGCATGAAACTTCTCCACTTAGCAAAGAAATAATTTGGGGGAAATTTATCATAACCTGTGTAGAGGAAGAGTGGTGCAGTTGCTCATAGCAACCAATCAGATTGCTTCTTTCATTTTTCACAGGCCTCTTTAAAAATGAAAGGAGCGAGCTGATTGGTTGCTATGGGCAACTGCCCCACTCTTCCTCTGCACAGGTTTTGATAAATCTCCCCAATGTATCATGGTTTTATTTACTTCAAGATTTTACAAGACTAGAATCTTGAAGTAAGTAAAAGAGGTGCAAATTTGGTGCAAATCGATGGTCTTGCAACTTTTTGGGAGACTTTTTGTTCTGAAGTGATTTTTGCCAAACTTACTTACTTGAACATATTTTGCCCTTTGCCTTCACAGTGGTTGCGAATTTATCATGTACAACTTTGCTCCAAATGTCCCAAATTGTGTTGCAGAGGGCTCCAAATATCACAAGCCAATACCAGCAAACTTTTCACTTACAAAACTTGCTTACAACACATTCACATGAGCAGAAAGCCCACACATGTGCATGTGCGCCAAATTTATCAGACTGCATGTAATTTTTGATAAAATAGGTACACGTACAAATAACATGAGCCTGGTAAGTTAGATTTAAAAACACGTGTTTCTAAACACAATAATAAATCTCTCCCTTATACTTTTGGCTTAAAGGGGTACTCCACTGGCCAGCGTTCGGAACATTTAGTTCCAAGTTCTGTGCGCGCGCTGCGGGGGTAGGCCACCCCCCCTTGGGACATCACACCCCCTAAATGCAAGTCTATAGGAGGGGGAGTGACATCACGAAGGGGCGTGGCCACGTGCACATAGTGTTTGGAACTAAATGTTCCAAACTCTGGCCAGTGGAGACCCCCTTTAACAAAAAATTTCAGAGGCAGTTTTCCAAAATGCTGTGTGTAACACCAGCCTAAGGCCCTGTTCAATCAAATAGTCGCACAAAAAATAGGGTAGTCGCACATGCGACTTTTTTGCGACAATTTTAAACAAAACAAAAAACCTACAAAATGCTTTGATAGATGTCCCCCGCAGTGTTTCATGCAGTCTGTTAGGCTAGGTTCAGACTACGGAATCTCCAGGCAGAAAATTTCTGCCCGGGATTCCGAGTGTGGCCAGCGCCGTCTGAATCAGTCAGCGCTAGGACCGTGCAGACTCAGTCTTCAATAGACTGCAATGTGTTCCGCGAGTATTTCCGCCTGAAGAATAAACAAGGCCATTCTTCAGGCGGAAATTTTCAAGCGGATTTTCCGTTCACAAATTCCGAAGTGTGAATTCACTACACTACACATTTTAGTAAGCGGAATTTCTGCCTTCAATTTCAAAGTGGAATTGCAGGCGGAAATTCCGTAGTATGAACCTAGCCTTAGAGGTACCAATCTACCTCCTGTCAAAAAATGGATGCTTGTGGATGTTTGCTGTAACGTACTGCAGGGTGCTCCATTCATTTTAATAGCACGTACAGAGTCACCTAGTGACTCAGTTCCAGCTCTTTCCTGCCAGTATACCTAATTTGTCAAATTATCATATACTAGCAGACACTATATGGTCTCCCCATGCTGCCAAAAACTCCAGGCAGTCATTCAGCCACTTTATCGTCTCCTCATACTGATGCCACCTCCAGGCTGTCTCATTCAGCCACTATATGGTCTCCTCATGCTTCAGCCAACTCCAGGCTGTGCAATTCAGCCACTATATGGTCTCTTCATGCTGCCACAAACTCCAGGCTGTGCCATTCAGCCACTATATGGTTTCCTCATGCTTCAGCCACCTCCAAGCTGTGCCATTCAGCCACTATATGTTCTCTTCATGGTGCCACAAACTCCAGGCTGTGCCATTCAGCCACTATATGCTCTCCTCATGCTTCAGCCACCTCCAGGCTTTGTCATTCAGCCAATATATGGTTTACTGATGCTGCTGGGCATGGGCTTGGGCCTAGAAATTTTTAACTATCAAACAGAGAAGCATTATTGAAATGCACAGTGAATACATCAGTAGTCAAAAGATGTATAAAATAATTGGTCTGTAGACCAAACAATAACCAAAACATCCATGTACAATTTATCATGCAGTAGTATCCGAGCATACATACATAGTATAGGTAACGTAAAGTATAATTACCACCCAACAGAGAGGACACAGGCTCAATACAGAGAGAGACTATGGCGCATATCAGTACAATAAGATGAAGAGAACCAAGGTTCCCAAATAAGATTAAAACAGTCCACTTGATCTTCCCTAACAGCTGAAAATTTTCCGTTCACCATAATAGAGTTAACTCTTTCCATTAGTCTCGCAAAATGCAGGTCTGGTTTCTGCCATTGAGAAGCAATATGAATGCGTGTGGGCAGGATATATTGAGAGAGTTTAAATGGACAAAACTGCATTCTAGGTGGTTTGTGGCTTAAGAGACAGTAGGATGGGGTCTGTGGTACTCGGCAGGAGAGAATAGATGACAGCATATCTAGTACCCTGCTACTATAGGACAATCCTGCTACTATAGGACAGCTCCACCAAGTGTGGTACAGTGTGCCCGTAGCCCCGCATTCACAGCACAGTGGGGAAACGAGAAGGTAGATGGTATGAAGGAGTGTTGGCACCCTATAGAAATGGTGCAATATCCGTAGCGAGGTTTCAACAAGAGATACCTGCCAGCTGCCTTCACTAATAGTACTGTGCGTGCGTGAGTGTTGTATGTATATCCGTCTCCCAGTCTATCATAAATTTAAGCTTAACGTCCTTAGGTGGAGAATTAAAATGTGCATATAAACGTGAAAGTCAAAGCCAAATTTAGTGAGGACAGCAAACATATACGACCAGGTAATGCTGTCGAAGGCATTTTCTGTATCAAGTGCAAGATCCATCATCGGAGTGTTAGTAGCGTCAGACCAGTTAATGAGGTTGATAATTTTGTGGACATTGTCAGGGGCCTGCCTCCCAGGAATAAAGCCCACTTGGTCGTCGTGGAATAGTGTGGGGAGAAAATGGTTTAGGCGATGGCAAGAATAGATGTAAGTAATTTAGTGTCTACATTAAGCAATGGTATTGGCCTATAGTTTGCGGGTTGTAAGTGGTCCTTATTAGGTTTTGGAATAACAGAAATATGAGCATCAGGAAATTCCGATGGGAGGGGGGTGGATATACGCAGGGAGATAAACAAAGAGACGAGGTGGGGAACTAGCAAGGAAGCACATTTTTTGTAGTAGGCTGCCGAAAAGCTGTCCGGTCCGGTCGACTTCCCGGACTTAAGCCGTGCTATTGCTTCTGTCACTTCCTCAGTTGTGAAGGGGGCGTTAATGGAGTCCATGGCGTCAGGTTCCAAGGTAGGTAAAGAAATAGAAGAAAGGAAAGAAGAAATGGTAGGGTGAGAGGAAGAGGATTGCAAAGGTACAGAGTAAAGAGAGGAATAAAAGGAATGGAAAGCAGAATATATACGGTCAGGATTAGAAGTGTGCACCCCCGGGCATATCTGTAGGGAATGTACCTTTGTTAAAAGACGTGGTATTGCGGAGCATGGAAGCCAATTATCGGTCAGGTTTGTTGGCATAACGATAATATGTTGCATGCGCCATGTGCCTTTTCCACCTCGCATGAGAGCAAAGCATGTAGTTGTGCTCTCGTGTCACTGACAGCTTTGTAAAGATAAAGTGATGTGGATTGTTGGTGTGCAAAGGTCAGTCTAGTCAGTTTAGCTTCCAGAGCCAATCTAGCGGCTGACCTATCCTTTTTAATTCCCGAGGCCAGAGAAATAATGTGGCCTCTCATATAAGCTTTATGAGCCATCCATGTCCAACATGGCTCAGTCATGGAGCAAGCATTGGGAAGATAGATCCGTCTCTAGCTGGGATTTTACACGTGGCATCGTGAGCAGGGACTCATTGAGTCTCCACCTAAAGGGAACCATTGCGCTACCTACTAAATGAAAAGCTGCCAATACCAAATTATGATCCGACCAAGAGGAGGGGACATGTCTGGCATATAAGAGTTTGGGAAGTAAAGGGGTGTTAGAAAGAATCCAATCTATGCGCATGTAGGAGTGTTGCGAAGGTGAATAATAAGTGTACCCCCGTGTTTGGCCATTGTGTTCCTTCCAGACATTTGCTAAATTACTATCAGCAAAAAGTTGGAGTACCTGACGCTGTTGGATCCCTGATCTACGGAGTGGGGCAGTGTGAGAACGATCCAGGGTACTGTGGACCACAAAGTTAAAGTCACCAGCCCAAATCAACCAGTCGTAGCTCAGGGATCCAAGCTGCGTACAGAGTGTGCTGAAAAATGAAATAGGATCAACAGGAGCATAGGAATTCACAATACATAACTTCTTTTCATCTAGCATCCCCAACAAAATCACATAACGGCTGTCAGGATCAATTAGGGTAGATTCCACACCAAAAGGAAAGGAATCATGTAGTAGGGTAATGATCCCTCTGCTCTTGGTGTGGTAAGTAGACATATAAACATGTTTAAATGATCTATGAAAAAACTTAGGGAAGAAAGTTGGCGTGTAATGCGTTTCCTGTAAACATAATACATCAGGACACAGTCTCACATAATCCTTGAAAGCTTTCCCTCTCTTTACAGGGGAATTAAAGCCCCTGACATTATGAGTTATCAATTTACACATAGTGACAGAGGGAAATGCTATACATGTGAAATATATGGTGGGTGGGAGTCGCTAAGCTACCATTAGCACCTACAGCACCAAACAAACCTATATCATACAATGCTGGGAGTTTACCTATACCGATGTACTTGGTCAAAACAAGAAAGAGACAGACAAAAAACAATCAGAAGAAACAACCAAAAAAGCAAGCAACAGAGTTCAGGTGTGGAAAGATGGGCCTGGGCTCGCCATGACTAGTCATTATTCCTTGCCCCTAGTCTGGGGTAGTAAGGCACAACTATCCGGCTGCACCACCACTGTAACAGGTAGACTGAGTACATCCAGATTCAACAGCTTCTAAATAGGATCCAGTCACTAATTGAGATCCATGAACAGTCGAGGGATCAGTCATAGCACGGAATCTTCAGAATACAGTCACAGACCTCCAGTAAGGTGAAAACATCAGGCAGGTTTGTTAGAGGTGCAGTTAGAGTGGCTTGAAATTGCAGCTGGCACGGAGTTCACATCAGATGCGACCGCCTAGGTGAGCTGCACCCCCTAAATAAATGTTATGGTAGCACTATCTACCATAAATCTTCTATTTACATTTTTAAATGTATCTTTTAATCTTAGGGATCGTGAAGCCCTAGTGTCTAATCATGCTGCTGCCAGCTCCAGGCGGTGTCATTCAGAAACTATATGGTTTCCTCATGCTGCCAACACCTCCACACTGTGTCATTCAGCAACTATATGGTCTCCTCATGCTTCAGCCACCTCCGGGCTGTGCCATTCAGACACTATGTGGTCTCATAATGCTTCAGCTACCTCCAGGATGTGCCATTCAGACACTAAATGGTCTTCTCATGCTTCAGCCAACTCCAGGCTGTGCCATTCAGACACCATATGGTCTCCCCATGCTGCCACAAACTCCAGGCAGTCATTCAGCCACAATATGGTCTCCTCATAGTGATGCCACCTCCAGGCTCTATAATTGTGTTGACATGTGATTCCTTGTTATATTTGGTCCTTTGTACCCACATGCCGGGGCCCCGGACACTAAAACTTAAACAGTTAAAATTTCAATTTCAAAATCCTCAATTTCAAAATCTTACATTTCTATTTCAAAATCTTAAATTTGAATGGTCTCCTCATGCTTCTGCCAACTCCAGGCTGTGCCATTCAGACACTATATGGTCTCCTCATGCTTCAGCCAACTCCAGGCTGTGCCATTCAGCCAATATATGGTTTACTGATGCTGATGGGTCTGGGCCTAAATAATTTTATGGTAGCACTAGCTACGATAAATCTTCAATTTAAATTTCAAAATTCATCTTTTAATCTTAGGGATTGTGAAGCCCTAGTGTCTACTCATGCTGCTGCCAGCTCCGGGCTGTGTCACTCAGCTACTATATGGTCTCCTCATGCTGCCAACATCTCCACGCTGTGTCAATCAGCCACTACATGGTCTCCTCATGCTGCGAACACCTCCACGTTGTGTCATTCAGCCACTATATGGTTTCCTCATGCTTCAGCCACATCCAAGCTGTGTCATTCAGCCACTATATGGTCTCCTCATGCAGCCAACACCTCCACGCTGTGTCAGTTAGCCACTATATGGTCTCCTCATGCTGCCAACACCTTCACGCTGTGTCATTCAGCCACTATATGGTCTCTTCATTCAGCCACTATACTGATGCCACCTCCAGGCTCTGTCATTGTGCCGCTCTGCGGCAGTGATTCTAATAGCAATGCCTGTAATCTGCATGTCATACCCCAGAACACTCCATATGTGTTAGAACAAAGCAAAGTGTTCTACAGCCCTATTGAGGCCTCTGTAGGCCAGAAATCGCTGTTTTTAATATAGATTCACAACAAATAAATTCGGATCGAACCAAATTTTGGAATTTTTCAAAAGTTCGCATATCTCTAGAGATAATCCCAGTAGGGAATTTAGAATATCTGTACTCCTGCCAGAACTAGCTATTTTGGTTTTCCAGTTAGTATAAAGAGTACCCTGGTATGGATATTCCCCAGTCATTGCTTTCATTAAACCATGTCTGAGTAACAGACACTAAATCTTCATTCTCAGATGCCATTATTGACCCAAGTTCATTGATTTTATTACCTAAACTGCGGGCATTTTTCAGGACTCTGAGCTTATCATTTCTTAACCTCTGTGCAACTGACATGTTCTGGCATTGTTTCGGGTGGCAAATGGACTCATGGATTTCCACTTTCTTTGAGAGAAAGACACAAACCATCTATTTTGTACAGTTCCTTTCTATTCCAAGTAGAGCTATCATGAGACACAAAGCCAAATCTTTGCTCTTGACACCATTTACTAAACCATAAGTCAAACTCCTTAATGTGCCTCTGCCTATCATTCTGAACGTTATGCACAGGCAGAACTTCGGAAAATGAAACAGTGGATTCTAAATCCTGTACATCATTACCAAGTGTGATAAAAGATTCCTTCACCTCTGAAACTTCATTGCAAGCCAGGTCATTTGTCCCTAGATGGACAAGAATATCCATGTGCCCTTACTGCTTTGCTTAACAATATTAAGAATATGTCTTCTATCTCTTCTAGCAGTAGCACCCGGGAGACATCTCACAAAACCATTTTCCTTAAGCTCCACACTTCTTATGATTGAATCACCCAGCAACAGCTGCTTCCTTTCAGATTTCACTTTATCTTTTTTGTCCTTGGCTGCAGTCTTGCATACATTAGATATAGGAGTCGATGGTTCCTCACCCTCTGTGCTTGAGCCAATATCCATATTGCCCTTACATTCTGAGAGTGCTGCAAATGAATTATGGAGAACCACAGACTGTGGGACATGTCTTCTATCCACAACTTTAAGTCTTCCAGAACATACAGTAATCCATCTGCCATTTCTAGGGGTCCTCTGTGGCAGTGGAATTGCAGCAGTCCCAGCCCGAGTTTAACAGAAAATTTAAACATCTCAGATTTCAAAAATGCAATTTCCTTGTGCAGTAAGGAGAACTGTCTACAGATCTGACAGCATCCAAACCTCCAAAAAGTGGAACATGAACAACAATTCATGCACTGAACCAAGTCTGCCATTTTAAAGTGGAGAAAAAGTTAAAACAAACAATTCTTACCTTTTTCAGATGGTATCCCCCACCAGCCTACCTCCTGACTATCTCCTGCAATATCTCTTCAATGCACTTAGAAATAGCAGCACTTTCAATATAGCATCTAATATCTAATGAATTAGGCCAGCTAATGAGTCAGTGCCTATACATATATATATATACATATACACACACACACTCCCTCACAAGCTCCTCCCCCAACAGGAAGTTAAAGGTCTGTGAGAACCAGAAATCTTGCTTATTTGTAGGTGACCAAATACTTATTTTACCGAGGAGTTTACCAATTAATTAATTGGAAATTAATTAGAAATAAATTCATTGCAAATCCTACAATGTAGATTCTTTCCTCCCATTCTGTCTCTCATAGTTGAGGTACACCTACGATAAAAAGATGAGAGAGGCCTATAATTTTAAAGTGGGAGAACTTGCATAATTAATGGATGGCTAAATACTTTTTTGCCCCACTGTATATTTAACTAAGACCTGTTTAACCACTTACATATCCTTATTTCCATTTCCAATTACAATTTATAATTTGTCTAGCCAGCCGTCAGTAGAACATATGCATACATCCTATAGCGTGAAGGGTTTAATATGCCTTTTTGATTAAAAATAAACAGGGATGTTAAGGAAGTAATGTGTGAACACTTCCTTTATGCACTTTAAGGGTGCACAGAATGTTCTAACACTTATTTGTTATGATGTTTCTTTTTTGTTTTTCAGATACATGAATGCAGAGAATTAGGTCGGATTCCGCTGACTACTTCAAACACCTGCGTTTTTAAGTTTATTTTAATAAAATGCCAAACAAGGGCTATGGGGTAGTATTTATTGTAAAAGATTTTTCCCCTATTTTACAGGCTTAGTAGTGGAAGCCATTTAATTGACCAAGTTCATTACTAAGCTGAAGGTTAGCATTAGCCCCAGCCCGTAAAATGGCTATTGCTAATGCCAACCCCCCATCCCTTATTATCTTATTACTCTGGTAGCCATTGCTACCAGCAGTACCTGGCTGTGTCCTGATGGTAGTAGGCTGGCATTATTTAGGTTGGTAAGGGCCTAAATAAAAAGGTAATGTCAGGCTGCTACTGTTTGTTTTGTATTGATTTTTATTTTTTTTAACTAGGGGACTACATTCTTATTTTAGATAAATAAACAGGAGCCCCCACCACCCTGCTAAAAAAAAAATAAAATAAAAAAAACATCCAGATACAAAACAAACAGTAGCAGCCTGACATTACCAGTGTGGCTCCCAATCCAAATAACGCTAACTGCTGCCACTGAGACATGGAGTGCCATTTTGTGACGCTCTGGGCCTCACAGTACCCTGCTCTTTCCAGTACCCCTGGTGCTGGTGGGTACCCAAGTAATAAGAGGGGGTTAAAGGGGTATTCCAGGCTAAAACTTTTTTTTATATATCAACTGGCTCCGGAAAGTTAAACAGATTTGTAAATTACTTCTATTAAAAAATCTTAATCCTTCCAATAATTATTAGCTTCTGAAGTTGAGTTGTTGTTTTCTGTCTAATTGCTCTCTGATGACTCACCTCCTGGGAGCTGTGCAGTTCCTATGGGAATATTCTCCCATCATGCACAGCTCCCGGGACGTGACATCATCATTGAGCAGTTAGACAGAAAACTTCAGAAGCTAATAACTATTAGAAGGATTAAGATTTTTTAATAGAAGTAATTTACAAATCTGTTTAACTTTCCGGAGCCAGTTGATATATATAAAAAAAGGTTTTGCCTGGAATGCCCCTTTAACTGTACAGGCTGTTGTACAGGCCATTGTACAGGCTAATGCTAAGCCCCAGCTTCGTGGAAAGTACTTCAATGGAGGACACCTCAGGTGGAGGCAGTAGGGTAACAGAACACTTGCCATTGTGGCTTGATATTTATTAATAGTGTTGGGCGTGAATATTTGCATTTCAAATTTTTATCGCGAATATCGCAAATTCACATATATTTTCGCTATATATTCGAAATTACAAATGTTTTTTTTTTTTTTTTCACAAAACACATCACAGTGATCCTCATCCTTCCCTGCTTTCAGATTGTGGTCTAAAGAATGCTCCAATACTAGTTACTGTGTGAGACTGTGGAGGGCGAATATTTCGCATATGTGCATATTCCTTCTTTTAGCTTGTGGGCCAATGAGAATGATGCAAATACACTTGTCAGAGGTTAGCAACATCCCTAGCAACCAATAGTAAAGTTTCCCACCCCTTCACTATATAAGAGTCCTCCCAGCAGCGTTTTTTTTGCAGTTTCATGTGCGATTACGCAAATATACAAAGAATAAGCGCATTTGCGATTAGGCGAATATGACACGAATGCACAAATATACAACGAATATAATGAATACGTGAAATTTGCGAATATAGGATGAATATTTGTCCATATATTCGCGAAATATCGCAAATTCGAATATGGCTAATGCCGCTCATCACTATTTATTACAACCCCTTGTTACCAGAATCAAGGGCTACATTATAGACACTAAAGATTAATCGTCCTCATTACAGTCGCTCACGTGGGATCAGACAGGAGATGGATTACATTTGATGTTTTATTACATTATAGTGTTATCCCACACAATAGAGCTTTGATTGCTTCAGAACAGGCATAGGCAGCCTTCGGCACGGCAGAGGTTTTGGACTACATCTCCCATGATGTTAAAGGCCAAAATGCTGCCAAAGCATCATTGAAGATGCAGTCCGATACCGAAGGTTGCCTTTGCCTTGTGGTGTCCCGGTACAGGACCTTGTCCTGTCCCTTGTGTTAAGTCCCCTCAGCTAGAGTTCCTCCATCTCCACAGGGCTCTCCTGCAGGGCTTTGCCCTTTGGTCGCCTCATATAATTGTGTTTATGTAAATAAATAATGTATATTATTTAATGTATAGGTAAAATAAATGTATAGGACCTTTCCAGGTCATGTGATCTACAGTTGTGAATGTACAGAGGTTTAACCTCTTAAAGACCCAGGGCGTATGGATACGCCCTCACACCCTGGGCCTTAAAAAAAACCCTGGGTTTTCCGGTCTCTGCCGCACTCCGGGCGGAGATCGGAAGCGGATCCCTGCTGAAATCCTTCAGCAGGCATCCAGGGCAAACGCCGAGGGGGGCCATGTAGGGAAATCGCCCTTGCGATATGCGGCGATACCGGGCTGATCGGGTCTCTGGGTATCTGCGGCGATACCGGGCTGATCGGGTCTCACAGACAGCCAGGACCATGCTAATGTATAGGAGCGAGGTGGCAAGCCTGCCACCTCCTCCGATCCCCTGCGATCTGTCGGTTAGTTAACCGACCAATCGCAGGAGGGGGTGCGGTTACTTCCTCCCGTCCTGCCCGGCCCCTGAAAGTCCGGAGAGGATGGGAGGAAGACCGGAGGACGCGGCGGGGGACGGGGGAGTGCTGGGGACCGGCCCCGGTACTTACCTTGTCCCTGAAGACCCGGATCCTGGCGGCGGAGACAGGTGAGTAGATCTTCAGCCGCGGTCGGGCCCTTTACAGCAATGCACGTCGCTGTAAAGCGACATGCATTGCTGTAATGGGACCCTATAAACTACAACTCCCAGCATGCCCAGACAGCCCCTGGCGTCTGGGCATGCTGGGAGTTGCAGTTTTGCAACATCTGGAGGTCCACAGTTTGGAGACCACTGTGCCCTTCCAGATGTTGCAAAACTACACATCCTCAGCATGCCCTTACTGTCCAGGCATGCTGGGAGTTGTAGTTCTGTAACATCTGGCCCTTCAGATGTTGCAGAACTACAACTCCCAGCATGCCTGGACAGTTTTGGCATACTGGGAGTTGTAGTTTTGCAACATCTGGAAGGGCACAGATTGGGAACCACTGTATTAGTGGTCTGCAAACTGTAGTCCTCCAGATGTTGCAAAACTACAACTCCAAGCATGCTGGGAGTTGTAGTTCGGCAACATCTGGCTCTAAAGATGTTGCCAACTACTACTCCCAGCATGCTTGAGAATGCTGAGAGTTGTGGTTTTGCAACAACTGGAGGCACACTGGTTGGGAAACATTGTGTTTCCTAACTCAGTGTTTCCCAACCCGTATGACTCTAGCTGTTGCAAAACTATAACTACCAGCATGCACTGATAGACTGTGCATGCTGGGAGTTGTAGTTTTGCAACAGCTGGAGGTCCCCCCCTGTGAATGTACAGGATACATTCACATGGGCAGGGGGCTTACAGTGAGTATCAGGCTGCAAGTTTGCGATGCAGCAAATTTTGCGCGGCTGCTCAAACTCGCTGTAATCCCCCGCCTGTGTGACTGTACCCTAAAAACACTACACTACACTAACACAAAATAAAATAAACAGTAAAAAACACTACATATACACATACCCCTACACAGCCCCCCTCCCCTCCCCAATAAAAATGAAAAACGTCTGGTACGCCACTGTTTCCAAAATGGAGCCTCCAGCTGTTGCAAAACAACAACTCCCAGTATTTCTGGACAGCCGTTGACTGTCCAAGCATGCTGGGAGTTTTGCAACAGCTGGAGGCACCCTGTTTGGGAATCACTGGCGTAGAATACCCCTATGTCCACCCCTATGCAAATCCCTAATTTAGGTGTCAAATGCGCATGGCGCTCTCACTTTGGAGCCCTGTCGTATTTCAAGGCAACAGTTTAGGGTCACATATGGGGTATCGCCGTACTCGAGAGAAATTGCCTAACAAATTTTGGGGGGCTTTTTCTCCTTTCACCCCTTATGAAAATGTGAAGTTGGGGTGTACACCAGCATGTTAGTGTAAAAAAATAAATGTTTTACACTAACATGCTGGTGTTGCCCTATACTTTTCATTTTGACAAGAGGTAAAAGGGAAAAAAGCCCCCCAAAATTTGTAATGCAATTTCTCCCGACTACGGAGATACCCCATATGTGGGCGCAAAGTGCTCTGGGGGCGCACAACAAGGCCCAGAAGGGAGAGTGCACCATGTACATTTGAGGTGATTTGCACAGGGGTGGCTGATTGTTACAGCGGTTTTGACAAATGCAAAAAAAACAAAACCCCACATGTGACCCCATTTTGGAAACTACACCCCTCACGGAATGTAATGAGGGGTGCAGTGAGAATTTACACCCCACAGGTGTCTGACAGATCTTTGGAACAGTGGGCTGTGCAAATTAAAAATGTTGTACAGACCACTGTTCCATAGATCTGACAGACACCAGTGGGGGTAAATGCTCACTGTACCCCTTGTTACTTTCCTCAAGGGGTCTAGTTTCCAAAATGGTATGCCATGTTGGGGTTATTTTGCTGTCCTGGCACCCTAGGGGCTTCCTAAATGCGACATCCCCCCCCGAGCAAAATTTGCTCTCAAAAAGCCAAATATGACTCCTTCTCTTCTGAGCATTGTAGTTCGCTCGTAGTGCACTTCAGGTCAACTTATGGGGTACCTCCATACCCAGAAGAGATGGGGTTTCAAATTTTGGGGGGTATTTTTTGCTATTAACCCTTGCAAAAATGTGAAATTTGGGGGGAAACACCCATTTTAATGAATTTTTTTTTTTTTTTACGTATGCAAAAGTCGTGAAACCCGTGTGGGGTATTAAGGCTCACTTAATTCCTTGTTACGTTCCTCAAGGGGTCTAGTTTCCAAAATGGTATGCCATGTGGGTATTTTTTGCTGTCCTGGCACCATAGGGGCTTCCTATATGGGACATGCCCCCCGAGCAAAATTTGCTCTCAAAAAGCCAAATATGACTCCTTCTCTTCTGAGCATTGTAGTTCGCCCGCAGTGCACTTCAGGTCAACTTATGGGGTACCTCCATACTCAGAAGAGATGGGGTTACAAATTTTGGGGGGTATTTTCTGCTATTAACCCTTGCAAAAATCTGAAATTTGGGGGGGAAACACACCTTTTAGTGAAATTTTATTTTATTTTTTTACATATGCAAAAGTCGTGAAACACATGTGGGGTATTAAGGCTCACTTAATTCCTTGTTATGTTCCTCAAGGGGTCTTGTTTCCAAAATGGTATGGCATGTGTTTTTTTTTTGCTGTTCTGGCACCATAGGGGCTTCCTAAATGCAACATGCCCCCCAAAAACCATTTCAGAAAAACGTACTCTCCAAAATCCCCTTGTCACTCCTTTGGTTCTGAGCCCTCTACTGCGCCCTCCGAACACTTTACATAGACATATAAGGTATGTGCTTACTCGAGACAAATTGGGCTACAAATATAAGTATACATTTTCTCCTTTTACCCCTTGCAAAAATTCAAAAATTGGGTCTACAAGAACATGCAAGTGTAAAAAATGAAGATTGTGAATTTTCTCCTTCACTTTCCTGCTATTCCTGTGAAACACCTAAAGGGTTAAAAGGCTGACCGAATATCATTTTGTATACTTTGGGGGGTGCAGTTTTTATAATGGGGTCATTTGTGGGGTATTTCTAAGATGAAGACCCTTCAAATCCACTTCAAACCTGAACTGGTCCCTGAAAAATAGTGAGTTTGGAAATTTTGTGAAAAATTGGAAAATTGCTGCTGAACTTTGAAGCCCTCTGGTGTCTTCCAAAAGTAAAAACTTGTCAATTTTATGATGCAAACATAAAGTAGACATGTTGTATATGTGAAAAATTTTTTTAAATATTTTGAATATCCATTTTCCTTACAAACAGAGAGCTTCAAAGTTAGAAAAATGCAAAATTTTCAAATTTTTCAAAAAATTTTCACATTTTTCACCAAGAAAGGATGCAAGTTACACATTTTTTTTTACCACTATGTTAAAGTAGAATATGTCACGAAAAAACAATCTCGGAATCAGAATGATAACTAAAAGCATTCCAGAGTTATTAATGTTTAAAGTGACAGTTGTTACGCCGACCGCTCCGGGTCCCCGCTCCTCCCCGGAGCGCTCGCAGCATCCTCTCATTCGCAGCGCCCTGGTCAGATCTGCTGACCGGGTGCGCTGCAATATCACTCCCAGCCGGGATGCGATTCGCGACGCGGGAGGCGCCCGCTCGCGATGCGCGTCCCGGCTCCCGTACCTGACCCGTTCCCCGTCTGTCTTGTCCCGGCGCGCGCGGCCCCGCTCCTTAGGGCGCGCGCTTGCCGGGTCTCTGCAATATAAAGGGCCACTGCGCCACTGATTGGCGCAGCAGGCCTAATCAGTGTTATCACCTGTGCACTCCCTACTTATACCTCACTTCCCCTGCACTCCCTCGCCGGATCTTGTTGCCATTGTGCCAGTGAAAGCGTTTCCTTGTGTGTTCCTAGCCTGTGTTCCAGACCTCCTGCCGTTGCCCCCGACTACGATCCTTGCTGCCTGCCCTGACCTTCTGCTACGTCCGACCTTGCTCTTGTCTACTCCCTTGTACCGCGCCTATCTTCAGCAGTCAGAGAGGTTGAGCCGTTGCTGGTGGATACGACCTGGTTGCTACCGCCGCTGCAAGACCATCCCGCTTTGCGGCGGGCTCTGGTGAATACCAGTAGCAACTTAGAACCGGTCCACCAACACGGTCCATGCCAATCCCTCTCTGGCACAGAGGATCCACCTCCAGCCAGCCGAATCGTGAAAGTAGATCCGGCCATGGATCCCGCTGAAGTCCCGCTGCCAGTTGTCGCCGACCTCACCACGGTGGTCGCCCAGCAGTCGCAACAGATAGCGCAACAAGGCCACCAGCTATCTCAACTGACCGTGATGCTACAGCAGCTATTACCACAGCTCCAGCAATCTTCTCCTCCGCCAGCTCCTGCACCTCCTCCGCAGCGAGTGGCCGCTTCCAGCCTTCGATTATCCTTGCCGGATAAATTTGATGGGGACTCTAAGTTTTGCCGTGGTTTCCTTTCGCAATGTTCCCTGCACTTGGAGATGATGTCGGACCAGTTTCCTACTGAAAGGTCTAAGGTGGCTTTCGTAGTCAGCCTTCTGTCTGGGAAAGCTCTGTCATGGGCCACACCGCTCTGGGACCGCAATGACCCTGTCACTGCCTCTGCACACTCCTTCTTCACGGAGATTCGAAGTGTCTTTGAGGAACCTGCCCGAGCCTCTTCTGCTGAGACTGCCCTGCTGAACCTGGTCCAGGGTAATTCTTCTGTTGGCGAGTACGCCATCCAATTCTGTACTCTTGCCTCCGAGTTATCCTGGAATAACGAGGCCCTCTGCGCGACCTTTAAAAAAGGCCTATCCAGTAACATTAAAGATGTGCTGGCCGCACGAGAAATTCCTGCTAACCTGCATGAACTTATTCATCTTGCCACCCGCATTGACATGCGTTTTTCCGAAAGGCATCAGGAGCTCCGCCAGGATATGGACTTTGTTCGCACGAGGCGGTTTCTCTCCCCGGCTCCTCTCTCCTCTGGTCCTCTGCAATCCGTTCCTGTGCCTCCCGCCGTGGAGGCTATGCAAGTTGACCGGTCTCGCTTGACACCTCAAGAGAGGACACGACGCCGCATGGAGAATCTTTGCCTGTACTGTGCCGGTACCAAATATTTCTTGAAGGATTGTCCTATCCGTCCTCCCCGCCAGGAAAGACGTACGCTGACTCCGCACAAAGGTGAGACAGCTCTTGATGTGAACTCTGCTTCTCCACACCTTACTGTGCCTGTGCGGATATCTTCTTCTACCTTCTCCTTCTCTGCTATGGCCTTCTTGGATTCCGGATCTGCAGGAAATTTTATTTTGGCCTCTCTCATCAACAGGTTCAACATCCCGGTGACCAGTCTCGCCAGACCCCTCTACATCAATTCTGTTAACAATGAAAGATTGGACTGTACCGTGCGTTACCGCACGGAACCTCTCCTAATGTGCATCGGACCCCATCACGAAAAAATTGCATTTTTGGTCCTCTCTAACTGCACTTCAGAAATTCTTCTTGGATTACCGTGGCTTCAACGCCATTCCCCAACCCTTGATTGGTCCACAGGAGAAATCAAGAACTGGGGTACTTCTTGTCACAAGGACTGTCTTAAACCGGTTCCCAGTACTCACAGTCGTGACCCTGTGGTTCCCCCGGTATCTGGTCTTCCTAAGGCCTATCTGGACTATGCTGATGTTTTTTGCAAAAAACAAGCAGAGACTTTGGCTCCTCACGGGCCTTATGACTGTCCTATTGACCTCCTCCCGGGTACTACTCCACCCCGGGGCAGAATCTATCCTCTGTCTGCTCCAGAAACCCAAGCCATGTCGGAGTACATTCAGGAGAATTTAAAAAAGGGGTTTATCCGCAAGTCCTCCTCTCCTGCCGGAGCTGTTTTTTTTTTGTGTCCAAAAAAGATGGCTCCCTACGCCCTTGCATTGATTACCGCGGACTTAATAAAATCACGGGAAAAAAACGCTACCCCTTACCTCTTATCTCGGAACTCTTTGATCGCCTACAAGGCGCCCACATCTTTACCAAGCTGGACTTAAGAGGTGCTTATAATCTCATCCGCATCAGGGAGGGGGACGAATGGAAGACTGCATTTAACACCAGAGATGGACACTGAGTATCTGGTCATGCCCTTTGGCTTGTGCAACGCCCCTGCCGTCTTCCAAGACTTTGTTAATGAAATTTTTCGTGATCTCCTATATACCTGTGTTGTGGTTTACCTGGACGATATTCTGATTTTTTCTGCCAACTTAGAAGAACACCGCCAGCATGTCCGCATGGTTCTTCAGAGACTTCGGGACAATCAACTTTATGCCAATATGGAAAAATGTCTCTTTTAATGTCAATCTCTTCCTTTCCTAGGATACTTGGTCTCTGGCCAGGGACTACAAATGGACCCAGATAAACTATCTGCCGTGTTAGATTGGCCACGTCCCTCCCAACGTTTTTTGGGGTTCGCCAATTATTACAGACAATTCATTCCACACTTCTCCACTATTGTGGCCCCTATCGTGGCTCTAACCAAGAAAAATGCCAATCCTAAATCCTGGTCTCCCCAAGCGGAAGACGCATTTAAACATCTCAACTCTGCCTTTTCTTCTGCTCCCGTGCTCTCCAGACCTGACCCATCTAAACCCTTCCTATTGGAGGTAGATGCCTCCTCAGTGGGAGCTGGAGCAGTTCTTCTACAAAAAAATTCTTCCGGGCATGCTGTTACTTGTGGTTTTTTTTCTAGGACCTTCTCTCCGGCGGAGAAAAACTATTCCATTGGTGATCGAGAACTACTGGCCATTAAATTGGCGCTTGAGGAATGGAGGCACCTGCTGGAGGGATCAAAATATCCAGTTATTATATACACTGATCACAAGAATCTCTCCTATCTCCAGTCTGCCCAACGACTGAACCCTCGCCAGGCTAGGTGGTCGTTGTTCTTTGCCCGTTTTAACTTTGAAATCCATTTTCGCCCTGCTGACAAGAACATTAGGGCCGATGCCCTCTCTCGTTCTTCTGATGCCTCTGAAGTAGAGGCCTCTCCGCAACACATCATTCCTCCGGACTGTCTGATCTCCACTTCTCCAGCTTCCATCAGGCAAACTCCTCCAGGGAAGACCTTCGTTTCTCCACGCCAGCGTCTCGGGATTCTCAAGTGGGGACACTCCTCCCACCTCGCAGGCCATGCGGGCATCAAAAAATCCTTTCAACTCATCTCTCGATTTTATTGGTGGCCGACTCTGGAGACTGATGTTGTTGATTTCGTGCGGGCCTGTACTGTTTGTGCCCAGGATAAGACTCCTCGCCAGAAGCCTGCTGGTCTCCTTCATCCTCTACCTGTTCCTGAACAGCCTTGGTCACAGATTGGTATGGACTTTATTACGGACTTGCCCTCATCCCGTGGCAACACAGTTGTTTGGGTGGTCGTTGATCGATTTTCCAAGATGGCACATTTTATTCCTCTTCCTGGCCTTCCTTCAGCGCCTCAGTTGGCAAAGCAATTTTTTATACACATTTTTCGCCTTCACGGTTTGCCCACGCATATCGTCTCGGATAGAAGCGTCCAATTCGTGTCTAAATTCTGGAGGGCCCTCTGTAAACAGCTCAAGATCAAATTAAACTTCTCTTCTTCTTATCATCCCCAATCCAATGGGCAAGTAGAAAGAATTAATCAGGTCCTGGGTGACTATTTACGGCATTTTGTTTCCTCCCGCCAGGATGACTGGGCAGATCTTCTACCATGGGCCGAATTCTCATACAACTTCAGAGTCTCCGAATCTTCTGCTAAATCCCCATTTTTCGTGGTGTACGGCCGTCACCTTCTTCCTCCCCTCCCTACTCCCTTGCCCTCTGGTTTGCCCACTGTGGATGAAGTGACTTGTGATCTTTCCACCATATGGAAAGAGACCCAAAATTCTCTTTTACAGGCTTCATCCCGGATGAAAAAATTTGCTGATAAAAAAAGAAGAACTCCCCCCATTTTTGCTCCCGGAGACAAGGTATGGCTCTCCGCTAAGTATGTCCGCTTTCGTGTCCCCAGTTACAAACTGGGACCACGCTATCTTGGTCCTTTCAAAATCTTGTGCCAGATTAACCCTGTCTCTTACAAACTCCTTCTTCCTCCTTCTCTCCGTATTCCCAATGCCTTCCATGTCTCTCTCCTTAAACCACTCATCCTTAACCGCTTCTCTCCCAAAGTTGTTTCTCCTACTCCTGTTTCCGGTTCGTCTGACGTCTTCTCTGTGAAGGAGATTCTAGCCTCCAAGATTGTCAGAGGTAAAAACATTTTTTGGGTGGATTGGGAGAACTGTGGCCCAAAGGAGAGATCTTGGGAACCTGAGGACAACATCCTAGACAAAAGTCTTATCCTCAGGTTCTCAGGCTCTAAGAAGAGGGGGAGACCCAAGGGGGGGGGGGTACTGTTACGCGGAGCGCTCCGGGTCCCCGCTCCTCCCCGGAGCGCTTGCAGCATCCTCTCATTTGCAGCGCCCCGGTCAGACCTGCTGACCGGGTGCGCTGAAATATCACTCCCAGCCGGGATGCGATTCGCGACGCGGGAGGCGCCCGCTCGCGATGCGCGTCCCGGCTCCCGTACCTGACCCGTTCCCCGTCTGTCTTGTCCCGGCACGCGCTGCCCCGCTCCTTAGGGCGCGCGCTCGCTGGGTCTCTGCAATTTAAAGGGCCACTGCGCCACTGATTGGCGCAGCAGGTCTAATCAGTGTTATCACCTGTGCACTGCCTACTTATACCTCACTTCCCCTGCACTCCCTCGCCGGATCTTGTTGCCATTGTGCCAGTGAAAGCGTTCCCTTGTGTGTTCCTAGCCTGTGTTCCAGACCTCCTGCCGTTGCCCCCGACTACGATCCTTGCGGCCTGCCCTGACCTTCTGCTACGTCCGACCTTGCTCTTGTCTACTCCCTTGTACCGCGCCTATCTTCAGCAGTCAGAGAGGTTGAGCCGTTGCTGGTGGATACGACCTGGTTGCTACCGCCGCTGCAAGACCATCCCGCTTTGCGGCGGGCTCTGGTGAATACCAGTAGCAACTTAGAACCGGTCCACCAACACGGTCCACGCCAATCCCTCTCTGGCACAGAGGATCCACCTCCAGCCAGCCGAATCGTGACAACAGTGGTCAGATGTTCAAAAAATGGCCGGGTCCTAAGGTGTAAAATGGCTGGGTCCTTAAGAGGTTAAGGACCTTCCTGGGTCATGTGATGTACCCAGAGTTCACTGGGTTCAGGTCGTACAGGCTTTGCAGCCAATGAGCTTAGTCCAGACCCCTTAATATATCAGGGGCTGTTACCACTTAATTCTCTCTCTTGGCTCCTCTCTTGGTTCCTGCTCTTAGCTCTCTTAGCTCTTATCTCTTAGTTCCAGACTATCAAGCAAGCACAATCCACAAATCAGCATATCTTCATTCATTTCAACTAGGCCAAAGCCTAAAGAACCAGCAGCCACTAAAACCGGGAGTTATAAAGCTCAACCTATCAATCCTGTGTAACTACTATTTTACTCAAATCTTATATTTAGTAGCACGTTGGCCTGCATAAAGCTCATTACTACAAATCCCAGCAAAGCCTGTGAGGAACCTGCATCCCGGTTACCTCGAGAGAAACTGTTCAATTGTAAAGACTGTTGCATAAAAGTGCAAGTAAAAGTTTCCAGTTATCTCATAAAATCTGCTGTGGACATTCCGTTTATTATCCCTGCCGTTTGTGGGCCGGTTGGCGGCAGGACCTTCTATACTAAGCAAACCTCATCCTGGCGTCACGACAAGTAAGGGTTAATACCACCATACCCTGTTACTCCATTGCCTCACCTAGCTCACCACAGCCTGCTATAGAGTATCATATACCTATAGTATTTATTCGATAGAACTACAACAACATTACATATTGGATGTCACTAGGTTCTTGTTAACCCATAACTTTTCTCCTTTCCTCCTCCAGATTAGGGGTTGTCAGATGGGGGCTACATTCTCACCCTCATTGGCCATCAGCTGTATGGGCATGATGGGAGTTGTTGTTTTGCAACATCTGGATGCCCACAGTTTGGAGTGCAATGGTTTAGAACAGTGTTTCCCAACCAGGATGCCTCCAGCTGTTGCAAAACTACAACTCCCAGCATGCCCGGACAGCCGGAGGCTGTCCGGGCATGATGGGAGTTGTAGTTTTGCAACAGCTGGAGGCACCCTGGTTGGGAAACACTGGTCTAGAGTCTCATCTGGAGGTCCAGTTTGGTGACCCCTGCTCTAGACTTTTACGTTTTAGATTGCTTTAGGGAATGAAGAACGATTTTTACAAAACAAAGTGACAACAGCCAATTTATTAGATTTGGGTTAGGCGTATCTTACTGCAAATTCGCCCATCTCTAGTAGGGTGTGATTCAGAATAAAACCTTATGAGAGGGAATTATAATCCCCCAATAGAGTAAAGTGCGCAGCACAGACATGGAAGATACCATTACCCATCCCGGGGTCAGTGTCCAGTAAAGGCAAGAGACGACCTGCTGGAGTACACGTTCTCGCTGCGTCTTTTTATTCATATTTTAATTTACAAAATATAAGGAAAATAAACAGGAATGCTATTATCACAAGAAGACGACGACCAGGAAAGAGGGACAGGGGGCCCACTAGAATCTTAGAAAGACCAAAGTGTTAAGACCTGTACAAATGAGACTGTACAATATACATATACAATTATATACAAAACTCTCATCCAGAGTCACAATGAATTCAATCACTAACATGTCAGTAGCAGATTCTTTCCTTTTTCTTCAATTAACAAAAAAAAAAAAAAATCTAATAAGAAAAAAAAAAAACATGTTTTTCGCTCTCTCCACATCAGGAACAGGATAGAAAATGTAACGTATAACGCAAGTCCACTTAAAAGTGCAAATATTGAGAGCTCCATCGTGTCCTGTGTGATTGGTCCGAACACAACGATGCTCTTTCCTCTTCTCCTTCATTTTTCATGTTGTAGGAACGTTTACACTAGACGACCTACTGAAAAAAAATAGCATAAATAAAAAATAAGTGAGGGATTATTAAGACATTTTCCATAATAATATTTATTTATTTAATTTATTTATCTAATAATATTATAAAAATAAAAAAATCCAGAAAAAATGCTCTGCCACTTAAAGGGGTATTCCAGGAAAAAAACTTTTTTTTATTTTTTTTAAATATCATCTGGCTCCAGAAATCAACTGGCTCCATTTTTATAAATTTTTTTAACAATGGGAGCCCATGTCTGATGTATGTGTCTGGCGTATATATTGTCACTGTGAGGCACTGTGTACAACGGTCCTTAGAAAAGGCATTCTACTAATTTATAGCGTTAGACCGACAGCTGACAGTAGGTGGCAGCACATACTAGTATTTGTGACATAGCAGTAACAATAAAAAAATAAAAAAAATGGTACAAAGCAATAGCAAAGAATGGCATATGTCGCTAAAACAAAATACAGACAACTTACGGAAAGGATTAGAGCCTGGTCTCCTTCCAGGAGGAAAACTGCCAGCACTGGTACCTGGAATAAAAAAAGGTATGAAATAGTTTTTAGGAATTTATAGAAGTGTATCCCAACCAGTGTATCTAATCTGTTTATGTCGGGGTTTTTTTTGGCAGACATTAGGCGCAAGCTTGGGTGCATCGTGTTGCGTGCGTCTTTTTTTTTTTGCGCCTTTTTGTTTTATGCTCGTTTTCTAAATTGTCTGTGAAATCCAGCGGCCTGCCTTTTCAGATGCAGTGGACGATATTTTTTATGTGCGCCTTTTATCAAAAGGGCGCATAAAAAGACGCCCCTGGCTCTATAAAGACGCAAAGTCATTCCATGTCTGACCAACATTTCCATTGTGGCAGGAACCAGCAAAATCTGGGTTAAAATTCAAAAAGGCACAATATTTATTGAGGTCGTGTGCTTTAATAGTAAATTTGGCGCAAAAAACGGCATCCTACAACCAACTTTGATAAATATCCCCATGGTGGGGAATGGCAACAGCAAAACATACTTTTTATAGCTTTCCCTGTTTGTAGAAGTAGGCATGTTTGGTAAATTAGGAAGAAGTTTAACTATTTTTATTTATTACCACAAGAGGGCAACACAACACCGATCGAAAGGTCTGGAGGTATAGAACCACATTGCATGCCCCAAGCAATAGAGAAATACAAAAAAAAGGATGATTTCCTAATGATCGTGAGCAGGCGTTATGCAGCAAGTAATAACTGCACGTTTTTCATCTTTACATAGACATATGGAAATGCTGATTGGTTGAGGGTTGTGATAACACAAACATGAGCATTAAGAAGATGACATAATATAAACCTCACCAGACTGCTTCAAATGTTCTGCCTTCATATATTGGTGGAGGATTAGCTCTCTTTTCTATTACTTATATAATTGTGATGAATGCATGCCAAAGTCCTTTATTAACCCATGCAAGGCTCAGGAAGAACACTGGATTCAGGCAAGTTCTTGTTTGTCAAAGCTTTTTAGTGTTGGGGCAAATAGCAAAGGGAAGTGCAAGTGCTGCGGCATCTACAACCGGCTGCTACCTAAAGCAGCTAAAACATAAAAGTATTAACTGCATCTCTGTAAAATAATAATGGTGTTTCAAGAGTTAGGCATATCCACACGGATTAAGGGTTCGTTCACACGAGTGGATTTTGTTTCCAACCTGCAGCGGATTTCTTGCTGCGAGTAGGTAGAAAAGGGCAAGCTCTTCGCGGGCTGTGTGCAGCTGATTGAAGTCAATGGGGTCTTTGGATAGCCCGCAAAGAGCCCGCCCCATTTAAACTCGCAGCGGGAAACAAACCCGCTGCAAGTTAAAAATGAAATCTACTTGTGTGAACGAGCCCTAAGGGTGCGTTCACACATGCGTATTTTTGCTCAAGATTTGCTGTAGCAGATTTTCCTACCCATTGAAGTCAATGGGCAGCAATATCTGCAGCAGCAAATCTGCAGCAAAAAATATGCATGTGTGAACGCACCCTAAGGGTGTATTCACACATATCCGGGATCCACTGTGGACCTGAAGCTGTGGATTTTACAAGGCAATCTAAAAAATATTGTCTGGTTTATTCCAGTATTTAACAACAGGGGAAATTAAAATATTAATACTTCTTCTCCTCTTTGCATCCATTCTGCAATGTGTGAATAACTTCCGGGGGCCATGACAGCCATCTGTGTAGGGGGGCTTCCCAACTTTTTTTTCAAATGGTATATATTGGGGAAAGGAGAATCGGGCATGGTGGATTTCAACTGCTTGATCCATTTGTTTTCTGGGGTTATGTTTGGGCTAGGTTTCCACACAGGGTTTTTTTTTTCTGGCATTATTTGGAAAACTACCACTGCAGTTTTTGAGCCAAAACCAGAAGGGTATTCAAAAGGAATAGGAAATATAAACGAGGACTTCTCATTCCTATTGGATCTACTACTTTGGCTCAAAAACCTGCGTGGAAACCTAGCCTAACACAGTGTAAAATTTTGTATTGTATTTTATATTATACATGTGCATTTTTGCCCACAATAAGCAAAAATGCAGCAGCATTTTTACAAATTACAGCCAAAAATGCATGCGTAAAATAAAATACGCCAAACTGAGCACACGTGTATTGAGTGATCAGGAGAAATAGCTGTCTTTATGTGTATGACCAGCTTAAAGCGTTACTGGTGTGCATTTATGTCAAACGTTTTGATTGGTCAGGATTTCAGTGCCGATCACTAGTTATAGCGGCTGCGCGATTTACTCCCCGACTAACACTCATTAGACAGGCTTCATTATAGTTTATGGAGCCTGTCATCTACCAAGAGTTGGACTGAGCACTGAGAAGAGAAAAGCGCTGGGAAGAACTTTCACAGCATACCTGGATCTTTGCGTACACCTAGACATCCTTTTAGCTCTGCGAGTGAGATGGATTTGTCCTTGTTTAGGTCACAGTAGTCCGTAAAACGCCTGGCGCATTTCTTGGGTTTGGCTTTCTTCTTGACGTATCTCTTGAAGGGCTTCATCTCCTTTTTATTGATATCTTCGCTGCCATTGCTGTCTAGTTGGCTGAAATACCACAGAACTACACGTTCCTCCAGTGTGTGGTTGGGATCAGGTTCTGAGAATCTGTAAAAAACAAATATTACTAACTTTACTGTGTTGTTAGCACATTTTTAAAAGGCTTATCAGAAAATTCATAAACTGAAAATATGAGAACCACAAATACATCTTTTAAGGTAATGCCTGTACTTTTTATATAACTTTTTTGCAGGTTTTATGGAGTGGCAAATGGTCTATTGCCTAGGATCTCTGTTCCCTATGGGGCCTCCCATGGATGGAACCTCAAAAAAGTGGTGCAGTAAGATATTACACTTTGGATAACAGTATTGTGCTGGCTACATGTGGTGATATTTTGATACTGTAAGGCAATATCATTTGAGCACTTAAAACTGTATTGTGTGGGTACTGGTTGTGTATACTGTTTGTATTATTGCAGTTCACTAATACAATGAAACCTCTCCAAAAGACCAACTCTTTCAGATGACTATCCTCTTACCCAGACCAGATTTTCAGTTCCACATTTATTATGCATTCTTTGAGCATTCTTTTGTCCACTTTTTGGTTGTAATCTCAAAGAGGTTTCACTGTATATATTGTAAGAAAGCTGCTGGTAAAATGGAGGATAGGAGGTATGTATCACTTAAGCTTCTTGCCTAAGTGACTTAAAGGACAACTGCAGCGGCATTACACTTATCCCCTATCCACAGGATAGGGGATAAGTGTTTGATCGTGGGGGTCCGACCGCTGGGACCCCCCCGATCTTCCTAACGTGGGCGCCGCCATAAGCGCTCATGGTGACGTAGCGTCGACCTATAGGTCGACGGTGACGCCCCGTCTCCTCCCCGTCCCCATACAGTTCTATGGGGGATGCGGGGAGGCACGAATGCTGTCTCCCCGCCTCTCCCATAGAGATGTATGGAGGAGGCGTGCCAGCCACAACGTCATGCTGCGGCTGGCACGCCCCCTGCACGGGAGAGCCGCGGCCCCGTACAGGAGATCACAGGGGGCCCCAGCGTTCGGACCCCCCGCGATCAAACACTTATCCCCTATGTTGAGGATGGGGGATAAGTGTTTGTAACGCTGCAGATGTCCTTTAAGACTGGAGTTTAGGTCCGTGTTTTGGGAGTCACTGAAGGTTCTGGCCATAAAGTCACTCCCATTCTCTAGGTCTGTGCTGTGTTGCAGTCCTGAACCTGATCTCACAGGTGTGTGAGCACTGCCCGAGGGAAGCAGAAAGGAGTTGGTCTAAAGCTAAGATGAGCTTGTCTGTGGTACATTGGACACAGCTACAATGTACCAAAAAGACTGACTTTGGGACTGTATCTGCCAAGTTTGGGTTAGAAGCTTATGTTTGTAGAGAAACTCATGTGAAGGACATTTACATTTATGCTATACTGCATGCTGCCAGTGGGACGCACTGTTGTAAGGGACTTATTGCAATAAACCCAGAACTACTGAACTATGAACCTGCCTGTTTGGGTCTGTTGGCTTGCTGGCAAGGCTGTTTGAAGAGTCCCATTCTACAATATCTATTGAAGGTTATTAAAGGGGTTATCCAGGAAAAAAAAATTATATATGAACTGGCTCCAGAAAGTTAAACAGATTTGTAAATTAAGAAATCTTAATCTTTTCAGTACTTATGAGCTGCTGAAGTTGAGTTGTTCTTTTCTGTCTAAGTGCTCTCTGATGACACCTGTCTCGGGAACTGTCCAGAGAAGAAGCAAATCCCCATAGAAAATCTCTTCTACTCTGTGCAGTTCCCGAGACAAGAAGAGATGTCAGCAGAGAGCACTGTTGCCAGACAGAAAAGAACAACTCAACTTCAGCAGCTGATAATTATTGGAAGGATTAAGATTTTTTAATAGAAGTCATTTGCAAATCTGTTTAACTTTCTGGAGCCAGTTGATATAAAAAAAAAAATACCCCTTTAAGGAGAAGACCTATGGAGAAATCAATTCCCCACAATTGTATTCCTAGCTTCATCTCCAGAATTCCCATGCTGTTTATACTGTGTATAGTCTGTGAATTAAGAGAGTCTGTATGGTGTGCTGAAGGGCATTACAACATGGCATCTCTCCATTTTTCAATTGTTTTTAACTGCATTGATCACAAGAACTGAGTCCCATGGTCTGCTTGGTTGAATGGAGTATGGGTCAGAATAGGGGATGATTGTCTTTACTGGGCAAAGCCTTTTAGCTGCTTATGTGCTGGGTCAGACTCTAGTAGTCTGGTGTTTTCAAAGGAAGGTTCACTAAGCAAAAGGTAGTACCAGGTGTATGGCAAACGTATGTGTTTTTTTTGCAACTTTTTGAGTCAATCTTGACAGTTGTGAAGGTTGTGTCTTAACAGGTCTAGCAAAAATGTTCAAAATTTATGATGTCCGATTAATACATTTGGCACAATTTCCTTCATTGTACAGTGGCATAAATTTAGGTATCCTAAAAAAATCATTGGTAAATCTCCCCTAATTTTTCTCATCTTCCAACAAAAAATGTGCAATCTACCATAAAATATTTTAAAATATATTTTTTTTAAATGTGTGTGGAGATGTTAGAAATTACATTTAAAGGAGTACTCCAGGATAAGGTTTTTTTTTATTTTTTATTTACCATACCAGACAGGTATAAAAAAACAAACACCTACTTACCTTCCCCCGCTTCCCTGATGCCTCCGTGCTCCTGCTGAGGTCCTCCATGTGCTCCTCTACCGTGTTCCCTATGGTAAATACATCATGCTGCGGCTCAGCAATCATTGACAACAGTGATGTCCCATCTCGGCCAGTGATTGGCTGAGCATCAATCTGAGGTATTGTGCCCCAGGACCAAGAAGACTGGGATGTAAGTGTCAGATTGCCGTCCAGCAATCACTGGCTGAAGCGGGACTGAGTCCAGTGATTGCTGAGCTGCAGCTTAATGTGTTGACCACAGAGAACCCGGAAAAGGAGCGCACCGGGGACCACAGCAGTACAAAGGCGGCACCAGGGGAGCAGTGGGAGGTAAGTAGATGTTTGGTTTTTATATACGTTTCTTATATGTTTTAAAAAAAAAAACTATCCCAGCATACTTCCTTTAAAGACTTCCATGACCACCCATCTTGCCCCTTGCTAAGGTTTTTTGGACCACATCACCATTCATATGGTTACAGATGGAAAGAAGTGTTTTTTTGGGGGTACATCACTTTTGTCTATGGGCTGTGTCTAGTATTCTAGCTCTTCGCCATTCAAGTTAAATAGGTTATTACATGTGGACATAGATTTTGATGTCTAATTTAATTATCTTTATCTATCTATCTTATTATCTATCTATCTTATTATCTATCTTATCATCTATCTATCTAATCTATCCATCATGCGTCCATTATCCTCAACAACAGTAAATGCTGTATATATAGTTGAATGTAATTCTATATAATTTAATATAAATGTATATTGAGGGTATGAAATTTATGAACTAACATATGAGTTTATAGAGTTATGTTTTAGTAGGTTTATGATTTCCTTTGCTTCCAAAACACCTATTGATGTTCCTAAGCACAAAAGCAAGGACACGGGGGAATCAGGTCTGCTTGGTTATAGCCTAAAGCTAAAGTTACAGACATACCTAAAGTAGCAGCTTCTCAGTTTCCCTTAAATGCCATAAAAGTTAAATTCTTTGGAGTCATATCTGATCCGTCTATTCATAAATATGACCACAAACCCACATTCTTAACCAGGCATTAGGATCCCACACAGCGCAGGCATCGTGACTCAGACAGATGTAGCTGAGTCTGATAAGGTCTTAATGTCAAGGTGTTAATAATGGGGACTGCTGACGTGTAGTGAACAAAATTTATGTTGCAATATTTCAGAGATTTTTACGCATTTGCTTGGAATGCACCTGTGAACTTGTGGCCCTGCTTACTAAATGACTGACCTGCCGCCTGCTGCCGGGGCTGCTGAGTTGATCGCTTGCACCATGTCTGTGGTGAGGGCATCCAGTAAACTTGTGATGAATTCCAGCTTCTTCCCATCAGGACAACCTAGAAGAACAAAACAATTTGAATGGCCATTATTTGGAGCAGCCACTTACGTGACATTTCTAGTGTCTTAAACAGACGCTGTACATTTTTACTTGAGGAGCCTTCTATTCTATAAAGGGACAAATCTGTCCGTTTTCACTGAGTTGCTACATGTATACGTGCCACCAGTAAAATAGTTACAGAGACGGAAATGTCTGTTAGACATAGGGTTGACTACGCAGTAAACAGAAGGTACAGGATAGGGGGCATGAAAAACCAATAACGGTACTTATGAAAGAGATAGCTAAACCCCCCAAACCCCTATATTATACATATTCCCAATCTGGGCACAACCCCTGAAACATAAAAGGTAAGAAACTAGGGAACATGGCGTGAAGGCGTGAGGGCATGTAGTAAGCCCTATGCAAAATCTTCAGAGAGGTCTTCATCAAGGACACCAGCCAACTACCTCTACTAAGAACCTCACAATAGGCCTGCCAATAGTGCGTTGTGACAGTAAGAGGGAAGTTCTCATCCTATTGTGGCATAAAGCGTAGTTTCTGTTCTTTAGGGGCATTGAGATGTCTATTATATAGAGAAAGGAGGGCTTTATACAAAGGGGAGTTCAGGGCTGTAGATTTTAAAACGGCGGGAGAAATAGACATAGATCCTGAGGCCACCGTACTTAAGTACATCTATGGCTTTAGGTTGCTTTTGTTGAGCTCAGAAATTCCTTCTACCCCTTTTAACATCCTTTTGGGAGGGGCAAATCATTACTTAAATTCAAAGGAATATGGATACCGCTCTCACCAGCTCCGGACACCTCCTGCACCTGTGCTGTGGACTGCCGGCACCGCCACCGGCAACTCCTTATACTTGAAAGAACTCCGTCCGGCACCAAGGTATGAGGTAAAAAAGGCTTGTCTTTATTTATTCCACAGCAGGATACATACAGAAAAAGATGTCTGACGCGTTTCGCCCTTTGCAGGGCTTAATCGTAGACTAGTCTACGATTAAGCCCTGCAAAGGGCGAAACGCGTCAGACATCTTTTTCTGTATGTATCCTGCTGTGGAATAAATAAAGACAAGCCTTTTTTACCTCATACCTTGGTGCCGGACGGAGTTCTTTCATTACTTAAATTCATTTAATTAAAAAATGAACACCATTTCAATGGTTTAAAAAAAACTTTCTTAAATCGGCAAGCTCATTAAAACTAAGTTTTGCTATTGCACTCCTAAGGGTAAATAAAAATCTTTGTTTTAAAGAAATTAAGTTTTCTATTTTTTTTCGTGTTTAGAAAAGCTGCCACTAGGTGTCTCCCTCCCTACAGACTTTGGACTCCTGCTGGCCGCCTGGCAGAAGTCCAAAATCAGGAAATGCTAAGGGGGGGGGTATGCAGCCATAGCCAATCATAGCTCATCTCACGCACTGAACTGCTCTGGGCTGTGTGTAGCAGAGTGAGGGAGGAAGATCTCCCCTGTATGACTTCAGATGATTTCACGCCTGCTGGGGAACACCCCTTCCCAGTCTGTGAATCTGACTGAGACTGAGCAGAAAATACAGAGCAATATCAAGGTAGAAAACTATAAAATAATAAAAATAAAGGCAGGGGGGGGTTTATCATGATGGGGGCAGTGAACTGGGAGGATTATAAAATGTAACTAGATCATGAGAGGTACTCTTTAATGATGCTTCTGCAAATATGTAGCGTGTCACTTACTTTTGCAGAAGCGATAGAAATATGCTCACTTATTATATGCTGAGTGTACAAACAACCACTTTCCCATAGGCTTAAATAGAGCACATTATTCTGGATCCTAAAATTCTGTGAGTTTGCAGACACTATATATATCTATCTATCTATCTATCTATATATATATATATATATATAAAACTCAACGTATGTGTGTATGTTCCAGCATCACGTCCATACGGCTAAAGATATTAACATGAAACTTGGCACACATGTTACTTATATGTCAACAACAAACATAGGATAGGTGATTTAACTCTTACTCACTCCCATTTGCCAGGGGCAGGGTTTATGTTTAAAGTCCCATACAAGTCAATGGGAAATATATGTTACTGCACAACTTCCAAACGGCTGGAGATATTTCGATAATACTTGGTCACATGTTACTTATATGTCCACTTAAACTATAGGATAGTTAATTTAACCCTTAACTACCCCCAATTGTGAGTGTCAGGTTTTTTGTTTAAAGTCCCATGCAAATCAATGGGAAATGTTTGTTCCACATAACTTCTGTACGGCTGGAGATATTTCAATACCTGGTACACATATTACGGGTCGAGATAGGAGGACGGGATAGGAGGACGGGATAGGAGGACGGGATAGGAGGTCGGGATAGGAGGACGGGATAGGAGGATGGTACAGGAGGACGGGACAGGAGGACGGGACAGGAGGACGGGACAGGAGGACGGGACAGGAGGACGGGATATGAGGTCGGGGTAGGAGGTCGGGATAGGAGGTCGGGATAGGAGGACGGGATAGGAGGACGGGATAGGAGGACGGGATAGGAGGACGGGATAGGAGGTCGGGGTATGAGGACAGGATAAGAGGACGGGATAGGAGGTGGAGATAGGAGGTGGAGATAGGAGGACGGGATAGGAGGACGGGATAGGTGGATGGGATAGGTGGACTGGATAGGAGGACTGGATAGGAGGACGGGATAGGAGGTCGGGATAGGAGGTCGGGATAGGAGGACGGGACAGGAGGACGGGATATGAGGTCGGGGTAGGAGGTCAGGATAGGAGGTCGGGATAGGAGGACGGGATAGGAGGACGTGATAGGAGGACGTGATAGGAGGTCGGGGTATGAGGACAGGATAAGAGGACGGGATAGGAGGTGGAGATAGGAGGTGGAGATAGGAGGACGGGATAGGAGGACGGGATAGGGAGACGGGATAGGTGGATGGGATAGGTGGACTGGATAGGAGGACTGGATAGGAGGACGGGATAGGAGGTCGGGATAGGAGGTCGGGATATGAGGACGGGATAATAGGTCGAGATAGGAGGACGGGATAGGAGGACGGGATAGGAGGTCAGGATATGAGGTCGGGATAGGAGGACGGGATAGGAGGACAGGATAGGAGGACGGGATATGAGGTCGGGGTAGGAGGTCAGGATAGGAGGTCGGGATAGGAGGTCGGGATAGGAGGTCGGGATAGGAGGTCGGGATAGGAGGACGGGATAGGAGGACGGGATAGGAGGACGGGATAAGAGGTTGAGTTAGGAGGTCGGGGTATGAGGACGGGATAAGAGGTTGAGTTAGGAGGTCGGGGTATGAGGACAGGATAAGAGGACAGGATAGGAGGTGGAGATAGGAGGACGGGATAGGAGGACAGGATAGGAGGTGGAGATAGGAGGACGGGATAGGAGGACTGGATAGGAGGAATGGATAGGAGGACTGGATAGGAGGACTGGATAGGAGGTCGGGAAATGAGGTAGGGATAGGAGGTCAGGATAGGAGGTCGGGATATGAGGACGGGATAATAGGTCGAGATAGGAGGACGGGATAGGAGGACGGGACAGGACGACGAGATAGGAGGTCGGGATAGGAGGTCGGGATACGAGGTCGGGATAGGAGGTCGAGATAGGAGGTCGAGATAGGAGGTCGGGATATGAGGACGGGATAAGAGGACGGGAAAGGAAGTCGGATAGGAAGTCGGGATAGGAGTTTGGGATAGGAGTTTGGGATAGGAGTTTGGGATAGGAGTTTGGGATAGGAGTTTGGGATAGGAATTTGGGATAGGAGGTTGGGATAGGAGGGTGGGATAGGATGGTGGGATAGGAGGTCGAGTCAGGAGGTCAGGATATGAGGTGGAGATAGGAGGACAGGATAGGAGGTCGGGATCGGAGGTCGGGATCGGAGGTCAGGATCAGAGGTCAGGATTTGAGGACAGGACAGGAGGTCGGGATAGGAGGACGGGATAGGAGGTCGGGATAGGAGGACGGGATAGGAGGACAGGATATGGGGTTGGGATATGACAACAATATATGGGGATGGGATATGAAGTCAAAAGCTTCCTCCTCTGTTGATTTTCCTCCCCAACAAGGATGAGGAAGGAAAAACCGGGCAATGCCGGGTACTCAGCTAGTATATATATATATATATATATTTAAAACTCAATGTGTGTGTGTGTGTATGTATGTATGTATGTGTGTGTATGCTCCAGCATCACTTCCAAACCGCTAAAGATATTAACATGAAACTTGGCACACATGTTACTTATATGTCAACAACAAACATAGGATAGGTGATTTAACCCTTACTCACCCCCATTTGCCAGGGGTGGGATTTTTATTTAAAGTCCTATACAAGTCTATGAGAAATATATGTTACAGCATAACTTCCAAACAGCTGGAGATATTTCGATAATACTTGGTCACATGTTACTTAGATGTCAACTAAAAATATATAATAGTTAAATTAACCCCTAACCTTCCCCCATATGTGAAGGATGGGGTTTTTGTTTTAAGTCCCATACAAGTGTATAGGACTTTTGGTGCCTTACTCCAAAAGCTCCGCTTTGCATCTCCTGGTGAATGAGTCAGTCCGGCTGGCAACCCACACCCTCCCTGCATGCCATGTCCCATCTCACAAAGACACGCCCACCTTTTAAGCCACACCCTTTTATTTTCAGCTTACAAATTCTTTACCACAACGCAGCGCCACCTGAGGACGGGATATGAGGATTAGAAATGAGGATTAGCTATGGGGACGGGATATGAGGATGGGATATGAGGAGGGGATATGAGTATGGGATATGGGGACAGGATATGAGGTCGGAATACGAGAATGGGATACGAGGACGGGATATGAGGTCGGGACATGAGGACTAATAACTGACTGAATCCCAGGGCCGTAGCCCGGGGTGTAAAACCCCTAATAATATACCCCTAAAATATAACTTTTATTAACCTTGCATAAAATAAGCCCAGAAAAATGGTTACAACATATTCCAGTGGGACCAGTAAACTATATATGTCAAGGAGACACTGCTCCAGTATAGGTTAACAGGTACTGCAGATACCTAATGACCCACTGAATAATGTTTAAAATGACACACCATATTGCCAGCCTCAACATGTTTCGCTGTTACAACGGCGTTCTCAAGAGGCAAACAGTGGCAATGGTACTGCTGCCTGCCTTGTGATGAACTGGTAATTGTTAAAAAGAACAGAGTGCCCTTATAGGATAGAAGGATCGTTTTTTTAAGCAAGGGAATATATGAGAGGATGTGTCAGAGAATCACACTGCTCTAGAAAAGCCAAAGTACAAAGGAAATATTCTTTTTTTAGCTAACATGTTTTGCCAGATATACAATATTTTTGGAGGTACAGTGGTTGTGAGCAGTTACCATGGCCTAAAGGCATTGAGTTTTACAAACCAGATTAACATGTATGCATTAGTCAAAGAAATCTGCCACATTTCAACAAGTCTGACATGTGTGAACAACCTTATCCTACCGGCATCACTGACAGTGAATACAGCTGTTATAATGTGCTGTAGGGTATCACAGCAGCCCTGCTCCACATTCCATATCATATAGACTTGTAGGTTTAGAGAAAATTGCTTGCAGTTTCTATAGGAATCATTCTAGGAATACTTCCTAGAATGTTTCTAAATAAATGTCCCCACAATTACAGCCTGGAACACATGTCAAGCATGTGGCTGTTGTTGCCTTTTCTTATTGATGAAAGTGGTCAATCACCATTGCCTCTATGTGCTGCTGTGTGAAAGAGACCTTACGTAAAAGAACATTATAGCTCATATTGGTGTCATGTGTGCAGAAGACATGCCGAATTTAGTAACTCTATGATCACGCTAGGATAAGTGAACTGTACTTTACTCTATTTCCCTGTTGCTTTATATGGATATCTTTTCACTTCATGGTTCGCACTGGATACATGCAAATTGATATGTCCAACTATTCATTCTGCAAAACATCAAACTGGTCATATATGAGCAAATCGGGAGTTATAGCCTCAGACAAAGTTTGCTTATTATATGTTTTATACTTAGAGATATTTCTATATTAATATCAAATCATAGAAGCCATTTTTGTAAAAGCAACAACAGGAAGTGTAGCCAAGTTGGATTTTATCTGTTGAATTAAGAAATTGTCATTTTGTTGTTGATATGACAGCCAGACATGGTCAGTGTGCATTCCCATCGGTGGTGCTCCGAACACTAGTGTTACGCCGAGCGCTCCGGGTCCCCGCTCCTCCCCGGAGCGCTCGCTTCACTCTCCCCGCGGCAGCGCTCCGGTCACGTCCTCTGACCCGGGGCGCTGCGATTCCGCTGCCAGCCGGGATGCGATTCGCGATGCGGGTAGCGCCCGCTCGCGATGCGCACCCCGGCTCCCCTACCTGACTCGCTCTCCGTCTGTTCTGTCCCGGCGCGCGCGGCCCCGCTCCCTAGGGCGCGCGCGCGCCGGGTCTCTGCGATTTAAAGGGCCACTGCGCCGCTGATTGGCGCAGTGGTTCCAATCAGTGTGTTCACCTGTGCACTTCCCTATATCACCTCACTTCCCCTGCACTCCCTTGCCGGATCTTGTTGCCTTAGTGCCAGTGAAAGCGTTCCTTGTGTGTTCCTTGCCTGTGTTTCCAGACCTTCTGCCGTTGCCCCTGACTACGATCCTTGCTGCCTGCCCCGACCTTCTGCTACGTCCGACCTTGCTTTTGCCTACTCCCTTGTACCGCGCCTATCTTCAGCAGCCAGAGAGGTGAGCCGTTGCTAGTGGATACGACCTGGTCACTACCGCCGCAGCAAGACCATCCCGCTTTGCGGCGGGCTCTGGTGAAAACCAGTAGTGGCTTAGAACCGGTCCACTAGCACGGTCCACGCCAATCCCTCTCTGGCACAGAGGATCCACTACCTGCCAGCCGGCATCGTGACAGTAGATCCGGCCATGGATCCCGCTGAAGTTCCTCTGCCAGTTGTCGCTGACCTCACCACGGTGGTCGCCCAGCAGTCACAACAGATAGCGCAACAAGGCCAACAGCTGTCTCAACTGACCGTTATGCTACAACAGTTACTACCACAGCTTCAGCAGTCATCTCCTCCGCCAGCTCCTGCACCTCCTCCGCAGCGAGTGGCCGCTCCTGGGATACGCTTATCCTTGCCGGATAAATTTGATGGGGACTCTAAGTTTTGCCGTGGCTTTCTTTCCCAATGTTCCCTGCATCTGGAGATGATGTCGGACCTGTTTCCCACTGAAAGGTCTAAGGTGGCTTTCGTAGTCAGCCTTCTGTCCGGAAAAGCCCTGTCATGGGCCACACCGCTCTGGGACCGCAATGACCCCGTCACTGCCTCTGTACACTCCTTCTTCTCGGAAATCCGAAGTGTCTTTGAGGAACCTGCCCGAGCCTCTTCTGCTGAGACTGCCCTGTTGAACCTGGTCCAGGGTAATTCTTCCGTTGGCGAGTATGCCGTACAATTCCGTACTCTTGCTTCAGAATTGTCCTGGAATAATGAGGCCCTCTGCGCGACCTTCAAAAAAGGCCTATCCAGCAACATTAAAGATGTTCTGGCCGCACGAGAAATTCCTGCTAATCTACATGAACTTATTCACCTAGCCACTCGCATTGACATGCGTTTTTCCGAAAGGCGTCAGGAACTCCGCCAAGATATGGACTCTGTTCGCACGAGGCGTTTCTTCTCCTCGGCTCCTCTCTCCTCTGGTCCCCTGCAATCTGTTCCTGTGCCTCCCGCCGTGGAGGCTATGCAGGTCGACCGGTCTCGCCTGACACCTCAAGAGAGGACACGACGCCGTATGGAGAACCTCTGCCTGTACTGTGCTAGTACCGAACACTTCCTGAGAGATTGTCCTATCCGTCCTCCCCGCCTGGAAAGACGTACGCTGACTCCGCACAAAGATGAGACAGTCCTTGATGTCTACTCTGCTTCTCCACGTCTTACTGTGCCTGTGCGGATGTCTGCCTCTGCCTTCTCCTTCTCTACAGTGGCCTTCTTGGACTCTGGATCTGCAGGAAATTTTATTTTGGCCTCTCTCGTCAACAGGTTCAACATCCCGGTGACCAGTCTCGCCAGACCCCTCTACATCAATTGTGTAAATAATGAAAGATTGGACTGTACCATACGTTTCCGCACGGAGCCCCTTCTTATGAGCATCGGATCTCATCATGAGAGGATTGAACTTTTGGTCCTCCCCAATTGCACCTCGGAAATTCTCCTTGGACTTCCCTGGCTTCAACTTCATTCCCCTACCCTGGATTGGTCCACTGGGGAGATCAAGAGTTGGGGGTCCTCTTGTTCCAAGAACTGTCTAAAACCGGTTCCCAGTAACCCTTGCCGTAACTCTGTGGTTCCTCCAGTAACCGGTCTCCCTAAGGCCTATATGGACTTCGCGGATGTTTTCTGCAAAAAACAAGCTGAGACTCTACCTCCTCACAGGCCTTATGATTGCCCTATCGACCTCCTCCCGGGCACTACTCCACCCCGGGGCAGAATTTATCCTCTCTCTGCCCCAGAGACTCTTGCCATGTCCGAATACGTCCAGGAGAATCTAAAAAAGGGCTTTATCCGTAAATCCTCCTCTCCTGCCGGAGCCGGATTTTTCTTTGTGTCCAAAAAAGATGGCTCCCTACGTCCATGCATTGACTACCGCGGTCTTAATAAAATCACGGTTAAGAACCGCTACCCCTTACCCCTCATCTCTGAACTCTTTGATCGCCTCCAAGGTGCCCACATCTTCACTAAATTGGACTTAAGAGGCGCCTATAACCTCATCCGCATCAGAGAGGGGGACGAGTGGAAAACGGCATTTAACACCAGAGATGGACACTTTGAGTATCTGGTCATGCCCTTTGGACTGTGCAACGCCCCTGCCGTCTTCCAAGACTTTGTCAATGAAATTTTTCGTGATCTGTTATACTCCTGTGTTGTTGTATATCTGGACGATATCCTAATTTTTTCTGCCAATCTAGAAGAACACCGCCAGCATGTCCGTATGGTTCTTCAGAGGCTTCGTGACAACCAACTCTATGCCAAAATTGAGAAATGTCTGTTTGAATGCCAATCTCTTCCTTTTCTAGGATATTTGGTCTCTGGCCAGGGACTACAGATGGATCCAGACAAACTCTCTGCCGTCTTAGATTGGCCACGCCCCTCCGGACTCCGTGCTATCCAACGCTTTTTGGGGTTCGCCAATTATTACAGGCAATTTATTCCACATTTTTCTACCATTGTGGCTCCTATCGTGGCTTTAACCAAAAAAAATGCTGATCCCAAGTCCTGGCCCCCTCAAGCAGAAGACGCCTTTAAACGACTCAAGTCTGCCTTTTCTTCGGCTCCCGTCCTCTCCAGACCTGACCCTTCCAAACCCTTCCTATTGGAGGTTGATGCCTCCTCAGTGGGAGCTGGAGCTGTTCTTCTACAAAAAAATTCTTCCGGGCATGCTGTCACTTGTGGTTTTTTCTCTAGGACCTTCTCTCCAGCGGAGAGGAACTACTCCATCGGGGATCGAGAGCTTCTAGCCATTAAATTAGCACTAGAGGAATGGAGGCATCTGCTGGAGGGATCAAGTTCTCCTGTTATTATCTACACCGACCACAAGAACCTCTCCTACCTCCAGTCTGCCCAACGGCTGAATCCTCGCCAGGCCCGGTGGTCTCTGTTCTTTGCCCGATTTAATTTTGAGATTCACTTTCGTCCTGCCGATAAGAACATTAGGGCCGATGCTCTCTCTCGTTCCTCGGATGCCTCAGAAGTTGAACTCTCTCCGCAACACATCATTCCACCTGACTGCCTGATCTCCACTTCTCCTGCCTCCATCAGGCAGACTCCTCCAGGAAAGACCTTTGTTTCCCCTCGCCAACGCCTCGGAATCCTCAAATGGGGTCACTCCTCCCATCTCGCAGGTCATGCGGGTATCAAGAAATCTGTGCAACTCATCTCCCGCTTCTATTGGTGGCCGACTCTGGAGACGGATGTTGTGGACTTTGTGCGAGCCTGCACTATCTGTGCCCGGGATAAGACTCCTCGCCAGAAGCCCGCTGGTTTTCTTCATCCTCTGCCTGTCCCCGAACAGCCTTGGTCTCTGATTGGTATGGATTTTATTACTGATTTACCCCCTTCCCGTGGCAACACTGTTATTTGGGTGGTCGTTGATCGATTCTCCAAAATGGCACATTTCATCCCTCTTCCTGGTCTTCCTTCTGCGCCTCAGTTGGCTAAACAATTTTTTGTACACATTTTTCGTCTTCACGGGTTGCCTACACAGATTGTCTCGGATAGAGGCGTCCAATTCGTGTCTAAATTCTGGAGGGCTCTCTGTAAACAACTCAAGATTAAATTAAATTTTTCTTCTGCATATCATCCCCAGTCCAATGGACAAGTAGAAAGGATTAACCAGATCTTGGGTGATTATTTGCGACATTTTGTTTCCTCCCGCCAGGATGACTGGGCAGATCTCCTCCCATGGGCCGAATTCTCGTATAACTTCAGGGTCTCTGAGTCTTCCTCCAAATCCCCATTTTTCGTGGTGTACGGCCGTCACCCTCTTCCCCCCCTCCCTACTCCCTTGCCCTCTGGTCTGCCCGCTGTGGATGAAATTTCTCGTGACCTTTCCATCATATGGAGAGAGACCCAAAATTCTCTCTTACAGGCTTCATCACGCATGAAGAAGTTCGCGGATAAGAAAAGAAGAGCTCCCCCCGTTTTTTCCCCTGGAGACAAGGTATGGCTCTCCGCTAAATATGTCCGCTTCCGTGTCCCTAGCTACAAGTTGGGACCACGCTATCTTGGTCCTTTCAAAATTTTGTGTCAAATTAATCCTGTCTCTTATAAACTTCTTCTTCCTCCCTCTCTTCGTATCCCTAATGCCTTTCACGTCTCTCTTCTCAAACCACTCATCCTCAACCGTTTTTCTCCCAAATCTGTTCCTCCCACTCCTGTTTCCGGCTCCTCGGACATCTTCTCGGTCAAAGAAATTTTAGCTGCCAAAAAGGTCAGAGGGAAAAATTTTTTTTTAGTGGACTGGGAGGGTTGTGGTCCTGAAGAGAGATCCTGGGAACCTGAGGACAACATCCTAGACAAAAGTCTGCTCCTCAGGTTCTCAGGCTCTAAGAAGAGGGGGAGACCCAAGGGGGGGGGTACTGTTACGCCGAGCGCTCCGGGTCCCCGCTCCTCCCCGGAGCGCTCGCTTCACTCTCCCCGCGGCAGCGCTCCGGTCACGTCCTCTGACCCGGGGCGCTGCGATTCCGCTGCCAGCCGGGATGCGATTCGCGATGCGGGTAGCGCCCGCTCGCGATGCGCACCCCGGCTCCCCTACCTGACTCGCTCTCCGTCTGTTCTGTCCCGGCGCGCGCGGCCCCGCTCCCTAGGGCGCGCGCGCGCCGGGTCTCTGCGATTTAAAGGGCCACTGCGCCGCTGATTGGCGCAGTGGTTCCAATCAGTGTGTTCACCTGTGCACTTCCCTATATCACCTCACTTCCCCTGCACTCCCTTGCCGGATCTTGTTGCCTTAGTGCCAGTGAAAGCGTTCCTTGTGTGTTCCTTGCCTGTGTTTCCAGACCTTCTGCCGTTGCCCCTGACTACGATCCTTGCTGCCTGCCCCGACCTTCTGCTACGTCCGACCTTGCTTTTGCCTACTCCCTTGTACCGCGCCTATCTTCAGCAGCCAGAGAGGTGAGCCGTTGCTAGTGGATACGACCTGGTCACTACCGCCGCAGCAAGACCATCCCGCTTTGCGGCGGGCTCTGGTGAAAACCAGTAGTGGCTTAGAACCGGTCCACTAGCACGGTCCACGCCAATCCCTCTCTGGCACAGAGGATCCACTACCTGCCAGCCGGCATCGTGACAACTAGGATAAAGGTCAATTTCAAGAATGGGGTCCAGTGGGCTCTAAGGTTAAATGGAGTGGATGCATGCATGCTCCATTCAGGTGTATGGGCCAGATGAAAACAGTTGAATAAAGAGTTTGGCTATCTTTATGCTACAGTCAGGGGATGAGTGTCTATAATAAGCAGATTTCCTAGTAGAAACGCAGTTGCAAACAGGATGTAGCACAATAAGTTAAAACTCTACTGTGTATCACAATATGCAGGGCATATGCTAAAGAGCTTTTGTGATGTGTTTATTTACACAGAATTAAAGAGGTCACTGAAGAGATTAATGTATGCAGAGGGGTCCTTGTTCAGTTTTTTCCTCCTCAAGGAGCACTCCTTCTTTGAGCTGGAAACTTGAACATGATGCTTTGACATCATGGACTGGAAACAACCTTTTGGACGATGCCCTTCAAACTCTTTACAGTGCTGTGATCACTGCACACATTGCCCAGATCTGTGTCAGGTGCAAAGGAATTTGCAACTGAAAGGGCACTTGTTACTTGCTCGAAGCTGGCTTTAACTTGAACAGGGTGCAAGGCACTGAAGAAGCCTGAACTTGTCCTAAGAGGTACATTAACCCCTTAAGGACTGGGCGTTTTTCGGTTTTTGCTCTTTCGTTTTTTCCTCCTTACCTTTAAAAAATCATAACTCTTAAAATTTTGTACCTAAAAATCTGTATTATGGCTTATTTTTTGTGCCACTAATTCTACTTTGTAATGATATCAGTCATTTTACCCAAAAATCTACAAAAAAATTGTTCCGTTTCTACGTAGTACATTTTTCAGTAAAAATTACACCTTATTTTTATTCTCTAGGTCCATACGGTTAAAATGATACCCTACTTGTATAGGTTTGATTTTGTATTGCTTCAGAAAAAAATCATAACTACATGCAGGAAAATGTATACGTTTAAAATTGTCATCTTCTGACCCCTATAACTTTTTTATTTTTCAATGTTCAGGGGGCTCTGAGGATTCATTTTTTGTGCCATGATCTGAAGTTTTTGTCGGTACCATTTTTGCATTGATCTGACTTTTTGATCGCTTTTTATTAATCTTTTCATGATATAAAAAGTGACCAAAAATACGCTATTTTGGACTTTGGAATTTTTTTGCGCGTACGCCATTGACCATGCGGTTTAATTAGCAGTACATTTTTTGAAATAGGACATTTCCACATGCGGCGATACCACATATGTTTATTTTTGTTTTTATTTACACTGTTTTTTTTTTATTATTGGAAATGCCGGGTGATTCAAACTTTTATTAGGGGAAGGGATAATTCAAAGGGTTAATGATTTTTTTACACTTTTCTTTTGCAATATTATAGCCCCCATAGGGGGCTATAACATTGCATTTACTGATCTTTAACTGTGTTCAATGCATCTCCATAGGGATGCACTGATCAGGGTTTTCGGCGGTTGATTGCTCAAGCCTGGATCTCAGGCTTGAAGCATTCAATCGGCGATCGGACTGCAGGAAGGAAGGTAAGAGACCTTCCTCCTGTAGTACAGCTGTTCGGGATGCCGAACAGCTCCCTGAGCGATTAGAGAGGCTGGCCTGCCATGATATGATGCGGGGTCAACGTGGGACCCCACGTTATATCACGGGAGTGGAACCAAGGACGTACTCATATGTCCTTGGTCCTTAAGGGGTTAAACTACGGCTTTTATCTCATAATACTGGCACATGGGCTGTCACATCTGCACCCCCTATAACTATGCCCCTGTCAGAGGGGGTTGGACTGGGGAGTCTTCCCACAGCCAGAAACTAGCTGGGGAATACATCGAGTGACTGATTCATTTATCTGATACAATAAGCAAATGTTTAAAGGAAATCTGTCATCAGTATCACCCGCACTAACCTTTCTATACAGGCTTGTATTGTGGGTGATACTGATCAAAATTATACTTACAGCATCCTCATCAGTCGCTGCCTTCTGGTGTAATTCATGTTTTTCTGTTTATGCAAATTATTTGGTTGGGGCATGGGCGGTGCTACTAACCATGCTCCGGGCTGTGACATCATCTTTGCTGGGCGGGCGCTCCGCCTGGCTCATCCATATTCATAATCCCCCTCCCTGCTAGATGACAATGCACGGAGGCTCCTTACAGGTCCAAGATGGCCGCAGGAATGAAGCTGAGCCGAAAGCCGCTTCCGGGTGTACCCAGGAAGCGGCGCATGCGCTGTCCAGTAACACAGGCCAAGCAAGCTGGGAGGGGGAGTATGAAAATGGATGAGCTGGCTGGGCAGAGCACCCGCCTGGAATACATTTTGGTTAAAGGCTTACTCACAACTAGTCACAGCGAGACCATTTTTTAAGCCAGAACTAAAGATCTATGACGACTATAGAGGGAGCTGTTAAATCAAAAGAGATTTAAGATATGGTGTAATTTATAATATGTTGTAACTCTGTGATTTTGATAGTGTCCATTATTATATAAAAAAGGAATAGCCAGACCCCTGCTGTGCTAGCAGAACCGCGACAAACCTCAAACCAGCAGATGTCCCACCTACTTTAGATGTCAGCGAAGCACCTGGTGGCATCTATGGCCACCTTAACATGGTTGCAATGTTCATATAAACATCCTATATTTTGTTTTTAGTTATATTTATTTTTGATGCATTAAAACCTCTCATTTGGCTTTTATTAAGTTTCTGTAGCTGGACTGAGTGGACAAGGTAATTCTGCATTCATTCCTTCGCCCCCTCTCTGATATATTCTCCTCACAATATCAACAGTCTCGTAATCCATGTAAGAAGGTCAGATTCTCAAACAATGAGCAGAGATTGAGAACAGAGAAAAAGAAACACAGATGCTTTTCATTTTGGCTGTCCGTGTAACTTATGGACTGAGCATTGCTTTTGTTAAAAGAATTTCTTCGTTTGCTACTCTACATCAGGGGAGCAACATTACTAAACCCTCTAAATCCTAGAAATAAACAGATATTGAAAGTCAAGTATTGCCAAAGCACATTATATTTTGTTGTTTCAAAAAATTGAGTTCTGCAATTAATTACTTCTACAAATATATTTGGGAATACAGTCATGTTATTGGGATCATTCCCTTTAAGCCAAGTTCACACCACAGAAACCCTGTCCTGAATTTCCACCGGAGATCCCGAGGGTGGGGCTAGGACTGCGTGGAATGCATTGCCGTCCCAATAGACAGCAATGCATTTCTGAGCAGATCAGCTAAAAAACTGTTCATCTACTCACACAGGGAAATTTTGCAGAACCTGTGCGGAGAAAAAGTTTACCAGTTGTCCATAGCAACAAATCAGATTTCTTCTTTCATTTTTGAAATGCCCTCTGAAAGATAAAAGAAGCAATATGATTGGTTGCTATAGGCAAGTGGTCAGCTTTTCCTCTGCACTGGTTTTGATAAATTTCCCCATATTCTTTCGGCAGATTCACTCAGTAATGCATTGCTGTCCATGATGACGGCAACGCAGCCCGCGTGGTCCTAGCGCCACCCTCGGGATCTCCAGATGAAATTCTGTCTGGAGATTTCGTGGTGCGAGTCTGGCCTTAGAGTTTAGAGCATTTGGATAATGAAATACTCCTTTTATGCTGTCTTGCCGCATTATGGTGTAACTCATGTAAAATACTGGCAATATCATTAAAAGGAGTTTTTTATTTTTAAGAAGACATCCCCAAAGAAAAGCATATGATGTACCATGTTATGACTAAAGCTGTAGACCACTTTGGCATTGCAGTATTTGGGTCAGTATTTTGTATCAGCACTTGCGAGCCAAAACCAGCAATGGAAACTACATAGAGAAAGTTATAGAGAAGACATCAGATAAGCATGATATGGTCTCATCTGTGATGTTGCCAGTTCAGGTCATAGAACCCAGGGTTCTGTTACTACTTGGAGCCATATTTTGTTGTTTGCTGAAGACCTAGGAAAAAAATATCCACCTCTTATGTTTTGCACCTATTCCTAGTCTTGGCCTACCAGTACTGATACAACCTCAAACCCAAAAATAAATATATCCACTCAATATTTATTCACAAATATATTTGGGAATACAGTCATGTTATTGGGATTATTCCCTTTAAGCCAAGTTCACACCACAGAAACCCTGTCCTGAATTTCCACCGGAGATCCCGAGGGTGGGGCTAGGACTGCGTGGAATGCATTGCCGTCCCAATAGACAGCAATGCATTTCTGAGCAGATCAGCTGAAAAACTGTTCATCTACTCACACAGGGAAATTTTGCAGAACCTGTGCGGAGAAAAAGTTGACCAGTTGTCCATAGCAACAAATCAGATTTCTTCTTTCATTTTTGAAATGCCCTCTGAAAGATAAAAGAAGCAATATGATTGGTTGCTATAGGCAAGTGGTCAGCTTTTCCTCTGGGTGTTGTAGTTTTGCAACATCTGGAGGTCCGCAAGATGTAGACCACTGCCCTATACTTTACACTGCACGGATCCCTCAACATACGATGATTTCAACAAACGATGGTTCATTTGGAACGGATTACCATCGTATGTTGAGGGACCACTGTACACTTAACCTCATTTATCTCATATCTACTATAGTTGAGCTGCACATTCTCTCTACATTGTACTGTGACTGTCTCTTTTAGAGGGTCTACCGGCTCCTTTATCATAAGATGATATCCTGTTGCAGGCCTTACCTTACAGCAGTAGATTTGCACTACATGTGGTTATTTATGATCGACAAGTATACCCAGATCTTTCTCCTTTAGTGGTTCCCCCAGTTTTACCCCCTCCTAGTATGTAATGTTCATGCAGATTATTAGCTCCCAACCCTGAGCTAAAAGGTTGCTTTAAGCAATACAAATGATCCAGATGAACAGTGGATTATCCTCGAGCAGAGCCTTGAAATGTATAATTCAGTATGGACACGCTCCTATTCCAAATAAGCTTTTCCAGTAACGTTTTCTCCAGTGCAGAGTTTACAAAATGACTCGTGGACTCCAGGTGTTTGAGGTTAAAATCTACCAGACTTGCCAAGACAAACTAAAAAAAATGTATAAGATCGAGAAAGGCCGTGAAATCAATTATATATGTTACTGCCAGTAACTATGCAGATAATGTAACGGCTCAATTTATCCTATTGATATAAATGTTACAGGTTATATTTATTTTATCCTTACTACTAAATGGGGAAAAGGCCAAATCTCAGTATAATTTCAGTTGGCCAGCATGTAGCGGCGTGTAATGCTATAAATTACAGCTGTGTCCCCACCTATTTTATTTTACCCTCTTGAATAGATCTTAGCCTGCCTTAAAATGGTGCTAACTTCACTAAAGGTTTATAAAAACAACAAACTGTGAAAACTGAAGCAACAACTTTAAAAAGAAGTGCAGACAGCTGGATGTCAACATCTTAGACCTCATGCATATGGGCGCCATGTAATGTGCTAAATTAGATACGCATTAGACTGCTGTAGGCCCATACAGTATATGAGACTTTGGAGTTTTATTTTCTCATAGTTTGCATAAAAATCCCTATAAGCCAAAATATGCCAAATATTCTCCTCTAATATATCAACGAGAAAAAACAACAAGAGGTGCGCCCCTAGTGAGGACCGTTTATATAAAATGAAGGAGATAACGCAAAGATGGGTTCTTACCCCTAGGTGTTGCGCTCAGAGCACAACACCTACAGTAGCGTCTATGTGCAGGAAATCAAATGGAACGGCTGCCACGAGGAACTTCCCGGTGTGACGTCAGTCCGGTGGATAACAATGGAAAGAAATATGTGAACAAGTTCCTCTAAAGAAGGCGCTGGTACCCGGAGATGAAAGTAAACTTCTTTATTGGCAACGCGTTTCGATCCTGAACCGGGATCGAAACGCGTTGCCAATAAAGAAGTTTACTTTCATCTCCGGGTACCAGCGCCTTCTTTAGAGGAACTTGTTCACATATTTCTTTCCAAATACTCTCCTCTAGAACAGAAGAATGCTATATGCACTTCATGCGCTGGATCTATACACATCAGTGATGTATACATGAACCCTTAGGGTTAGTCCTCATGTATTGCTTTTCCATGATATGGTCATAATGTCAGATGTTACCATAAAATTTATTTAGCATTTTAACAGATTCTTTTTATCCAAATGTTACAACTTGCTGTACCACGTCCAGCATATGTGAACCCTATTTGTGGTGTGACAATATGTAGTGTGACAATTCTATCAATACATAAATGGCCTTTAAAGTGTACCTGTCATCAACTAAATTTTTTTTATATAATGTAGATAATACCATTATATGTATATTTGTAATATATATTGGCTAAAAAAATATGTATATTTTTTGTCCCTGCAGCTATTTCCTGTGTGTCTGTATGAGGAGTCCAAATACAGGAAGTGAGGGTGGACAAGCAGGGATCTGTGCCCTTAGGACAAGCGGGGCTCTGTGCAGTGAGGCTCTGTGAAATGCTCCTGGCTCACACATGAGGATGATTGACAAGCCAGGAGTCTGCACAGATCCCTGCTTGTCCCGCCCTCACTTCCTGTATTTGGTCTCCTCATAGAGACACACAGACAATAGCTGCAGGGACAGCATTTTTTCACCCAACAAATAAATACACATTTTTTAACCAATGTATATTACAAATATAAATAAAATGTTATTATCTACAGTTACATAGTTACATAGTTAGTACGGTCGAAAAAAGACATATGTCCATCAAGTTCAACCAGGGAATTAAGGGGTAGGGGTGTGGCGCGATATTGGGGAAGGGATAGGATTTTATATTTCTTCATAAGCATTAATGTTATTTTGTTCCAGGAATGTATCTAATCCTGTTTTAAAGCTGTTAATTGTTCCTGCTGTGACCAGTTCCTGAGGTAGACCGTTCCATAAATTCCCAGTCCTCACGGTAAAGAAGGCGTGTCGCCTTTGATATTTGATATCACTTGTGCCATATTCATATGTATGCTGCTTTGTATTGTACCATGGCCTGGTTAAAGCACTTGCTCTTGGCTATTCTCATTACTACTGTTACCAGGGCCGTAAAAGTGCAGAAAAATAAGAGCTGACTAACTTTCTAGCAACTGCACATTAATAGTGTGGTAAGTAAGCACAGTGATGGGTAACAGCTAAAGCCTCCACTACTCCAGCCTCATAACGGTTTATGGGTGTTCTGTCTTCTGCTACAGGTATTATGATGATGACCCAGAATAGCTTGCAATTCTATGCTGGAAAAACAGGCAGACTAGCAAAATTTTGTTGCATTTATTTTTCACTATAATTAATAAAGATTATAGTAAGTGTTACGCCGAGCGCTCCGGGTCCCCGCTCCTTCCCGGAGCGCTCACGGCGTCTCTCTCCCTGCAGCGCCCCGGTCAGTCCCGCTGACCGGGAGCGCTGCACTGACATGGCCGTCGGGGATGCGATTCGCACAGCGGGACGCGCCCGCTCGCGAATCGCGTCCCAAGTCACTTACCCGTCCCGGTCCCCTGCTGTCATGTGCTGGCGCGCGGCTCCACTCTCTAGGGCACGCGCGCGCCAGCTCTCTGAGACTTAAAGGGCCAGTGCACCAATGATTGGTGCCTGGCCCAATTAGTTTAATTGGCTCCCACCTGCTCCCAGACTATATCTGCTCACTGCCCCTGCACTCCCTTGCCGGATCTTGTTGCCCTTGTGCCAGAGAAAGCCTTTCCTTGAGTGTTCCTAGCCTGTGTTCCAGACCTCCTGCCGTTGCCCCTGACTACGATCCTTGCTGCCTGCCCTGACCTTCTGCTACGTCCGACCTTGCTCTTGCCTTATCCCTTGTACCATGCCTATCTCAGCAGTCAGAGAGGTTGAGCCGTTGCCGGTGGATACGACCTGGTTGCTACCGCCGCTGCAAGACCATCCCGCTTTGCGGCGGGCTCTGGTGAAAACCAGTAGCTACTTAGAACCGGTCCACCGACACGGTCCACGCCAAACCCTCTCTGACACAGAGGATCCACCTCCAGCCTGCCGAATCGTGACAGTAGATCCGGCCATGGATTCCGCTGAGGTGCCGCTGTCAAGTCTTGCCCACATTTCCACGGTGATTGCCCAGCAATCCCTAATGATCACCCAACGAAATCACCAGCTGGCATTCTTGACCACCGTGACACAGCAACTTCAGTCACAGATACAGCAGCTGCTGCCGCAGATACAGCAACTTCAGTCACAGACACAGCAGCTGCAACAGCAACAACCATCTCCTCCGCCGGCTCCTGCAACTCCTCCGCAGCGACCGGCCGCTCCTAACCCCTGCTTGTCCCTGCCGGACAAATTTGATGGGGACTCTAGACTCTGCCGTGGTCTCCTGCCTGGGAAGGCCCTGCCATGTGCCACACCGCTCGGAGCACCTCTCTCACAGTATCCTTTGCAATCCACCCCTGTGCCTCCCGCCGAGGAGGCTATGCAAGTGGATCGGTCTCGCCTGACCCCTGAAGAGAGGACTCGCCGCAGAAAGAAAGATTTACTTCTATACTGCACTGTGCGTTACCGCATAGAACCCCTGCTCTTGAGCATGGAACTTTTTGTTTTGCCCAAATGCTCCTCTGAACTCCTCCTCGGTCTGCCATGGCTCCAACGCCACTCCTCTACCCTTGTCTGGACCACCGGGGAGATCATGAGCTGGGGTGCTTCTTGCCACAGAAAATGCCTCACGTCTGCTCCCAGTCCCGTCAGTCAAACCTCTGTGTCTCCTCCTTTACCTGGTCTCCCCAAGGCCTATCTGGACTATGCTGTGTCTCCTCCTCACAGCCCCCGTCCTGTTAACACTCTGCCTCGTGCCAAGCTTGACCCTCTTCCCTCCCTCCCCACCCCCACGCCTTCTTGTGTGCCCGCTGTTGATGTGGTTTCCCGGGGCTTCGCCACCATCTGGGAAAAGACTCTATAATCCCTCATACTAGCCTCATCCCGGGTGAAGAAGCTTGCCGAAGAAAAAAGAAGAACTCCTCCTGTTTTTGTGTGGCTCTCCACCAAGTATATCCGCTTCCATGTCCCCAGTTTTAATCTCGGACCACGTTATCTTGGACCCTTTGTAGTTGAGTGCTCAGAGGAGAGATCTTGGGAACCTGAGGACAACATCCTGGACAAAAGTCTTATCCTCAGGTTCTCAGGCTCCAAGAAGAGGGGGAGACCCAAGGGGGGGGTACTGTTACGCCGAGCGCTCCGGGTCCCCGCTCCTCCCCGGAGCGCTCACGGCGTCTCTCTCCCTGCAGCGCCCCGGTCAGTCCCGCTGACCGGGAGCGCTGCACTGACATGGCCGTCGGGGATGCGATTCGCACAGCGGGACGCGCCCGCTCGCGAATCGCGTCCCAAGTCACTTACCCGTCCCGGTCCCCTGCTGTCATGTGCTGGCGCGCGCGGCTCCGCTCTCTAGGGCGCGCGCGCGCCAGCTCTCTGAGACTTAAAGGGCCAGTGCACCAATGATTGGTGCCTGGCCCAATTAGTTTAATTGGCTCCCACCTGCTCCCAGACTATATCTGCTCACTGCCCTTGCACTCCCTTGCCGGATCTTGTTGCCCTTGTGCCAGAGAAAGCCTTTCCTTGAGTGTTCCTAGCCTGTGTTCCAGACCTCCTGCCGTTGCCCCTGACTACGATCCTTGCTGCCTGCCCTGACCTTCTGCTACGTCCGACCTTGCTCTTGCCTTATCCCTTGTACCATGCCTATCTCAGCAGTCAGAGAGGTTGAGCCGTTGCCGGTGGATACGACCTGGTTGCTACCGCCGCTGCAAGACCATCCCGCTTTGCGGCGGGCTCTGGTGAAAACCAGTAGCTACTTAGAACCGGTCCACCGACACGGTCCACGCCAAACCCTCTCTTACACAGAGGATCCACCTCCAGCCTGCCGAATCGTGACAGTAAGGTAGTGCTATGCTCTAAAGAGAGGTCTAATGGAAAGGTAATAGTACCCTGGTATTTGCATGTATGAACACGCTGCCCAAGTGTTCACAGAAACAAGGTTACATACCGTATTTTTCGCCGTATAAGATGCACTTTTTCTTCCCCAAAACTGGGGGGAAAAAGTCGCTGCATCTTATACGCCGAATACACCCCTATCGTGGCGGTCCCTGCAGCCATCAACGGCCGGGACCCACGGCTAATACAGGACATCACCGATCGCGGTGATGCCCTGTATTAACCCTTCAGATGCGGCGATCAAAGCTGACCGCCGCGTCTGAAGGGAAAGTGACACTAACCCGGCTGTTCAGTCGGGCTGTTCGGGACCGCCGCGATTTCACCGTGGCGTTCCCTAACAGCCCGACTGAATAGCCGGGTTTGTGCTTACAGGACACCGTGGGGGACCTTACCTGCCTCCTCGGTGTCTTCTCCGTTCAGGGATCTCCTGTATGGCCGGCGCTCTCCTTCCTCGTCATCACGTCGTCGCGTACGTGCGTCGGCGTGCGTAACGACGTGATGACGACGACAGAGAGCGAGGAGACTCGGCCGACAGCAGAGACGTTCCGGAGCGACGGGGACACGGTGACAGCAATGGAGCGACATCCAGGGCAGCGGTGACGGGTCCGGAGCGGCGGGGACACGTGAGTATTACCTCCTATGCAGTGGTCTTCAATCTCCGGACCTCCAGATGTTGCAAAACTACAACTCCCAGCATGCCCGGACAGCCAACAGCTAATGGGTTCAAAATCTTAAATTTTTTACATTTTGCACCTAAAATAGGGTGCGTCTTATACGCCGGTGCGTCCTATAGGACGAATACGGTAATCTAGTTGTATATATACCATTATAGCAACATAAAGAGAGGCCATCAGCTTTCTCAACATGTGTGTTTTATTAAATTATTTCTATTTCTCAAAATAGAACAATATTGGAGCATCTTTTGTTATAGCTCTGTGTTGTGCAGTTCCAAGATTAAAGGGGTATTCTAGGAAAAAATTTCTTTTCACAGATTTGTAAATTACGTCTATTAAAAAATCTCAATCCTTCCAATAATTATCAGCTGCTGAAGTTGAGTTGCTCTTTTCTGTCTGGCAACAGTGCTCTCTACTGACATCTCTGCTTGTCTTGGGAACTGCACAGAGTAGAAGAGGTTTGCTATGGGGATTTGCGTCTACTCTGGAAAGTTCCCGAGACACGTGTCATCAGAGAGCACTTAGACAGAAAAGAACAACTCAACTTCAGCAGCTCATAAGTACTGAAAGGATTAAGATTTTTTTTATAGAAGTAATTTACAAATCTGTTTAACTTTCTGGAGCCAGTTGATATATAAAAATAGTTTTTTCCTGGATAACCCATTTAAGAGTAAATTGACAAGTGGGTGTTACCAGTTCTGGTTACCTTTCTGTACAGTCTGATAATTGTCCAAACAGCACTAATAGTATTAATTTAGGAACACATCCCCTTTACAAGGATGTCAAATTATTCATAAATTAAAGGGACTACAATTCAGAATGCTAAGAAATAATGCTCCAGAACTGTAATTTAAAGGGTACCTCTCATCAAATAAACTTTTGATATATTTTAGATTAATGAATGTTGAATAACTTTCCAATAGCATGTTAATGAAAAATATGCTTCTTTCTATTGTATTTTTCCGATCAGTCCTGGCAGCAAGCATTTCTGACTCATGCTGGAGTCCTAAACACTCAGAGCTGCCAGCCTGCTTTGTTCACAGCCAAACAGGCTGTGAACAAAGCAGGCTGGCAGCTCTGAGTGTTCTCCTTTGTGAACAAAGCAGACTGGCAGCTCGTAGTGTTTAGGACTCCAGCACGAGTCTGAAATGCTTGCTGCCAGGACTGGTAGGGAGACCCCTAGTGGTCATTTCTTCAAAGTGGAAAATTAAATAGAAAGAAGCATATTTTTTAAAAACATGCAATTGTAAAGTTATTCTGCATACATTAATCTATAATATATCAAAAGTTTTTTTGATGAGAGGTACCCTTTAATAGGGAACATAAGCATTTATTTTGACCTAACAGGAGAGCTGACACATTTTATAAATTATAAAAAAAACTTTTCAACCTTTAATCAGTTGAACCAGCCAGAAATAGTGGGCACCTAGCTCATTCTCTTCCAGTTCTGTCATGTGACGGGGATGGTTTTATCATGTAAGTATATGGAACTGTCTCGCTTGTTCTAGTGATCGGTCGGGGTCTTAACACTTTATGTACACTTTAGTGATTTGTCTACGACAGAAAAGTGCAGCAGCATTGAAATGATATGTTAAAAAGTAATCTCCCCTCCTTCCGGTAATACTAGGATATATACAAACCAACGTAGTGTTAATGGTAATGTGCAACCTAAAACATTTTTTTTTTGTACATTATTATGGAGGAGCCATATTGCCTGAACTTCTTCTCTCTTCTCTCATTGCCTTTTATGAGAGAATATTCTAGGCATGCCATGCGACCTATACAGAGGTCATTGGAAAAAGCAGAGGAGGAGGGAAGCTGTGACCATCACCTATATATCATATACACCTACATACTGGTGTCATCTTTTATTGTAATCCTTCCTGTGATGATAAGGAGGAGACTGCTGAAAATCTTATTAGACATAGTGGTCAGAATGGAAAGAATATTTCAGGATCATTTTGAAAAACAGTTTGTAAAATGAGAAAAAAAAAAAAAAAAGATCTTGTGTAATATCCATCTTGCAATTGACTACCATCAGTTCAATTTTCTAGTTTTAGAGCTAGTTTTCATTGTTTACCTAATAAATGTGCATGTGTATCCTATAATAAGTTGTATCACTGAACGTTGTGTATTCCTACCCTTTTACAGCTACTTCCCCAGTTGTGCCTTTAAAAAACATATGAGAAATGTCGTCAAAATACAATCTTGTGAGAATACAGGTTACAGAATAAGCTCATGTAAGTGGCTTTCCAGAGAGGTTATTTATCTTAGTAGGGTTCTGTAGAAGCTGTCCTTGGCTTCTCTGGAGGTAAAATAGTTATAGGGGCTATAGTAAACACAAAAGATTCCAAACCTGGTAGCTCTCTGTCTTTGAATGGATCCTCAGTGTCTGTATTTTTCCACCTTGCATCACTTTCACATACTGGAGTTTCATATCTGTGATTAAAATAAATCTATATTTTAATAGGTTCCTCACATTTTAGAATAGAAGATAAAAATGTACTTACCGTGTTGATGTTCCAGGCAATGGGCGACCTGTGTCTACTAAAACACACCAGCAATAACCAGTGGACTGGTGACACTGTACTGGTTTATAGAGACCTCCTGGTGCACATTCAGGAATCACAATTCCTTCTCTTGGATTGTCTCGGGCCTCTTCCAGAGCACTTTGCCGCTCCTGATCGCAGGAGTTGACTTTCTCTACAAAGCAAATTTGATAGTAGTTTTTAAGATAAAGTACAGAGAAATAATAATAGAAATAATAATATTGACTAAGAGCGAACTTTGGGCCAGTGAACTATAATATCTACACTTTATTCAGGAACTTAAAGGGGTACTCCGGTCAAAACCTTTTTTCTTTTTAAATCAACTGGTGGCAGAAAGTTAAACATATTTGTAAATTACGTCTATTAAAAAATCTTAATCCTTCCTGTACTTATTAGCTGCTGAATACTACAGAGGAAATTCTTTTCTTTTTGGAATGCTCTCTGATGACATCACGAGCACAGTTCTCTCTGCTGACGTTATTATAATAATAATAAAGCTTTATTTATTGTTGTCCTTAGTGGGATTTGAACCCAAGTCCCCAGCACTGCAAGGCAGCAGTGCTAACCACTGAGCTACCATGCTTCCCTTAGCATACATCTGCTATGCATCTGCTATGCATGGTTGCTAAAATGGACAGAGATGTCAGCAGAGAGCACTGTGCTCGTGATTTCATCAGTGTTCCAAAAAGAAAGGAATTTCCTCTGTAGCATTCAGCATCTAATAAGTACTGGAAGGATTAAGATTTTTTAATAGAAGTAATTTACAAATATGTTTAACTTTCTGCCACCAGTTGATTTAAAAGAAAAAAGGTTTTCACCCGAGTACCCCTTTAAAGGAGTACTCCAGAATAGAAAAATTGTCCTCCATACTGCCGGCAGTAAAAAAATAAAGAGATGCATACCTTCCTTCTCTCCCCCGGTAACCCACTCCGGTCTCCGCCCCGATCCTCTTCCTGGTTGCCGGTGAGTCATACTGCACTCAGCCAATCACCGGCCGCAGCGAAGTCCCGACTCGGCCGGCGATAGGCTGAGCGGCAGTGTGTTGTTTTCGGCCCCGGCACCAGGTGCTGGGGCCGAAAACGTCACACTGCCGCTCAGCCTATCGCCGGCCGAGTTGGGACTTCGCTGCGGCCGGTGATAGGCTGAGTGCAGTATGACTTGCCGACCACCGGCAAACAGGAAGAGGATCGCGGAGGAGACTGGAATGGGTTACCGGAGGCACCCGGGGAGCAAAGGAAAGTATGCATGTCTTTATTTTTTTACTGCTGGGAGTATGGAGGACAATTTTTCTATTCTGGAGTACTCCTTTAAAAGTCACAACGGACAATAGCAAACAACCTTTCAAGGAGAAGCAAACATTGACGCGTTTCGTGTCATGTGACACTTCTGTAGGATTGGTCTGAATAAAAGTGGCCTGGTTGTGCTAAAAAATGTGTATGACACCCCTAAGTCTCCTAGGTTTCAGGGTTTTCTTTCAGTTACCTGTGACCTATGTGTAAAGAATAAACTGAGGAGCCTATTCCTGAAGTGATGAGTGGTGCAGTGTTTCTATGTAGAAGAAGAATTGTAGACTGTTATTTTCTAACCATTACAAACCGCTGAGCACCACCTAAGTGCAGCAGGTCTTGAGTAAAAAGTTGTGGAATTTTGGTCTTCCAGTGTTTCTGTTATATTGTGGTTGGACTACATCTGAAACTAATCCCAAGGTTTTCGAATCTCCAAAATGCTGAATTTTTGGGGAATTCAGAACAAATAAAATTTGGGCACAATTGTTTGTTAAAAAAGGATTATAGACATTTCGCTATGCTCCCAACATAAAATACACAGTGCTTTTGCTATGTTGAGTTCAATATTAGTGCAGTTCTTAGTTCATCTGTCAAGTTCTCTTTACGATTAATATATTTGTCTGCATTTTTTGCATTGCACCCTGTTTTAATATAATTTAATGGAAAAAAAATCCATGAAGCCGTATCTTAAGTAGTAACTAAAACAAAGGAAAGTGCTCCATAGTGTGAAACCGTATATGCCGTATATACTCGAGTATAAGCCGACCCGAGTATAAGCCGAGACCCCTAATTTTAACCCAAAATCCCAGGAAAAGTTATTGACTCGAGTATAAGCCTAGGGTGGGAAATACATCATCCCCCCCTGTCATCATCCAGACCCCCGTCATTAACATCCTCATCATCATCACCGCCTGTCATCATCCAGACCCTCATCATCATCACCTGTCATCATCCCACACCACCCCCCTTCATCATCCCCTTGTCATCATCCCCACCCCCCTTCATCATCATCCCACACACCCCCCTTCATCATCCTCACCCCCCTTCTTCATCCCCTTGTCATCATCCCCACCCCCTTCATCATCCCCTTGTAATCATCCCACACCCCCCCTTCATCATCCCCTTGTCATCATCCCACACTCCCCCCTTCATCATCCCACACCCCCCCTTCATCATCCCACACCCCCCCCTTCATCATCCTCTTGTCATCATCCGCCCGCAGTGGTCTTCAACCTGCGGACCTCCAGAGGTTTCAAAACTACAACTCCCAGCAAGCCCGGGCAGCCATCGGCTGTCCGGGCTTGCTGGGAGTTGTAGTCTTGAAACCTCCGGAGGTCCGCAGGTTGAAGACCACTGCGGCCTTCGACATCATCCAGCCCCCTCTCACCCCCTTTAGTTCTGAGTACTCACCTCTGCTCGGCGCTGGTCCGGTCCTGCAGGGCTGTCCGGAGAGGAGGTGGTCCGGTGGGATAGTGGTTCCGGGCTGCTATCTTCACTGGGGGCGCCTCTTCTCCGCGCTTCCGGCCCGGAATAGAGGCGTTGCCTTGACAATGACGCAGAAGTACGTTGGCAATGAACGTACCTCTGTGTCGTTGTCAAGGCAACATGACTATTCTGGGCCCGGGCCCGAAGCGCTTAGAAGAGGCCTCCCCGGTGAAGATAGCAGCCCGGAACCACTATCCCACCGGACCACCTCCTCACCGGACAGTCCTGCAGCACCGGACCAGCGCCGAGCGGAGGTGAGTACTGTACAGAACTAAAGGGGGGCGAGAGGGGGCTGGATGATGTCGAAGGCCGCAGTGGTCTTCAACCTGTGGACCTCCGGAGGTTTCAAAACTACAACTCCCAGCAAGCCCGGACAGCCGATGGCTGCCCGGGCTTGCTGGGAGTTGTAGTTTTGAAACCTCTGGAGGTCCGCAGGTTGAAGACCACTGCGGGTGGAGAGTTCACTCGAGTATAAGCCGAGGGGGGTGTTTTCAGCACGAAAAATCGTGCTGAAAAACTCGGCTTATACTCGAGTATATACGGTATGTATATTAGGTGAACAGTAAGGAATATTGCTCACCCGCAATAGTTGCACTCAACAAAGTACAACAATGGTAAAAGCATTTAGAGAAGGGAGTCTCAGAACAGGCAAACCCTCCTGGAATAGATACAGACAAATTCCAAAATTCCTCCAAGGTGAACCACAGGATAAATCAGGCATGCCTGATGAAGCGGTCTTCACCGTGAAACGCGTTGCATTGTGGGTAAAATAAACTGGTGCTCTTCACAAGTTCGTGGCGCCTGATTTATTCTGTGGTTCAACTTGGAGGTATCTTAAGTAGTGTCCATCGAAGTTTTACTCAATAAAGACATAGACGTTAGCCATTCTTTAGCAAATTGTAGGAGTAAAAAAGGACACTTGTGTATGGAATCCAATGGGCTGTGTGTGAGAATATCAGCTGTGTATCTTATGTGACGGCTGGACAGCAGCGCTCTATATTAGCCATACACTTCTTAGTTCTGCTCTCTGCAGCTGTACAATTTAGCTGGGGTCTGGCTGAATGACAGATAGGCAAAGCCTCAGAAAGCCTCACATTGGCCCTCTCCGGTGTACTGGCTGCCAGTCCAAGTCTTGGCGTCATTTTTGTAACTGGAGAAAGCTTCTGCTGCTCAGACAGAATTAATTAGTTATGAGACCAAGGGAACGTATTTAGAGTGACATGTCCCCGTATCCATAAAAGGAGAAGGCAGGTGAGTTATGAGAGGACAAAGTTGCTTGGATACGGTCCAGGCAGATTTCAAGCCAACTTACACACATTACTCAAGCAGTATGGCAGCACAGCATACCTGTATTCTATACAATCGCTATATTTACTTATAACAGTGACGTTCTATTCATACTATAACACAACCCTGCATTATGCTACAAACACTACCGTGCAGCTAAAAGAAAGCTTAAGACCTTAATAAAACGCCATTATTCACCACCATTAAATATTTATGTGTGCTCCATTAGAGGGAATGTCATATGAGATCTCAGTCAGAGGACAGATTACAGGCGACTCTGTGCGGGGCTGTGGAATATTTTCGAGAGGTAAGTAAATATATGTTATAGGATAATACTATAACTCTTTCCCGTACACCTTAGACTTAAAAATTGTCCGCAATCAACAAAAACAGGGCCTTTTTTATTTTGTTGGTGCAAATTTGAAAATTTCTATTGGATTTCTGACTGGTTGATAATGGCAACAATGACATTTTTCCTTTAAGGGAACAGAAAGTATTCAATGTTCATGGATATAGTGGATGTTATTTGCTTTGGGTGGGTGTGGAGGGGCGGGGAGTCCAGCCTGGTTTAAGGCTAGATTCATACTAAGGTAAGTCACTTAAAGGGGTATTCCAGAAAAAAGCTGCTGAAGTTGAGTTGTTCTTCTCTGCCTGGCAACAGTGCTCTCCGCTGACATCTCTACTTGTCTCGGGAACTGCACAGAGTAGAAGAGGTTTGCTATGGGGATTTTCTTCTAAACTGGGCGGTTCCAGAGACACGTGTCATCAGAGAGCACTTAGACGGAAAAGAACAACTCAACTTCAGCAGCTCATAAGTACTGAAAGGATTAAGATTTTTAAATAGAAGTAATTTACAGATCTGTTTAACTTTCTGTAGCCAGTTGATATATAAAAAAAAGTTTTTTCCTGGATAACCCCTTTAAGGTTATTAGATCCGTGGTCGGGCCAGGACTTATGGCCATAATATGGGCAGAAAAACTATTCCCTGCTGTGCTTGTGTGAATCTGACTTAAAGATGCAAAGATTTTTTATGCCGGATCTGCTGGCCCCCAGAAAGCAGTTAGAGACAAGGTGTGATTATATGGTGCTGCAATTTTTTTCTTCTTTGGTCCTGCCCCATTCTGGATAAATGGTGCTGTAACTTTCTGTGCTGCATAGTAAATACAGAGAGTGTGATACAACCATCATTTAATGCAAAGTACATACAGTGCCAGCCTGCCATTCACAGTGACACGATACATTCCCCTTTTGCCTAAAGACTATAGACGATAGATTCATAAAAACGAAGCGCATGTTCACATGGCAAATAGTTGCTTGGTTTTTGCTGCAGAAACGGCATTAGTTTCTGCATTAAAAACCACGCATATCAGCTTCTGAAACCCCACTCCTATTGAAGTCACAAGAAGTTCCATTGAAGTGACACTTTTTCCCCCCACCTGGTTAAGGGCCGAAGCTCCCATGGAAGTCAAAAATGGCTTCAAGGCCGCACCCCTACAAACATGGATTATGCCCATGTGCACAGTATGTTCACACGTACTTATCCGTTGTGGATTTAACTACATATTTTATGCTGTTTATTTCACCTATTTATTTATATTGATTAAATCTGCAGCATCAAAACTGTAACATAAAATCTGCAGCATGAAATCCTCAACGGATTAAGAACATGTAAACATACCGTAAAATAATAACTATCTTTGGTGCTTATAGCAACTAGTCAGAGTCCAGATTTTATGTTTCATGAGCAGGATGTAAAATAAAAACTATGCTGTGATTAGTCACTATGGACAATGATGTTTCTTCATTTCATAAATCTCCCTGTACGTGTCTTGAAATTTAAAGTGGTATACCGCAGGAAAGGGGATGAGTGTCAGATTGCAGGAAGGGGACCAACTGCTGGGACACCCATGATTTTGAGAACGGGAGCCTACATTTTGGGGCGGTGGGTGGCACATGTACAATGCCGCTCCCCAATCATTGTGTATGAGAGCATCAGAGACAGATGAATACAGTGCTCAGGCTATCTATGGAAATCCCATTGACAAGAAACAGAGTTCTAGTGCACATATGTAACTCACAGCTTCATTTCAGGGAGTTGGGAATGTGGGGGGTCCCAGTGCCCTTACCTCCTGCGGTCTAACAAGTATTCCCTATCTTTTGGAAAAGGACAATTGTTATATATAATTGGAATATTCTTGGAATATTCTAAATATTTTTGTCCATCCCCAGACAATTGGGACATATAGCCTCTGACTAAGATTTAAAGAAATAAATTACTTTAAATAAGAATACTTCACTCATAGCTATAGAAAGTGGTAGACTGAGCGTTGAAAGCAGGAAATGTAGCTCTAGGATGGTCACGGGTTAATAGCTAATATTCCTGAAGCTCTGTTCTGGTTCAGTAGGTAACCCATAACATTATACAAAGATCAGCCATAATATTAAAACCAGCTGCCTTATATATCATCCTGTAAAAAGCATCAGCTCTGACAAACTAAGGCTTAGGTCTCTGATATCGCAATGTGGTGCCTCCATGGATCAAACTTATTTTTCCAGCGCATCCCACAAAAGCTTTATGGGACTGAGATTTAGGGATAAAAAAGCTGCCACTAGGTGTCTCCCTACTTGTCCAGAGCACATTCCCCCCCATCTTTTGCACAGACTCTTTTGCACAGACTTTGGACTCCTGCTGGCCTGACAGAAGTCCAACATCAGGAAATGCTAAGGGGGGCGTGAGCAGCCTTAGCCAATCATAGCTCATCTCACACTGAACTGCTCTGGCCTGTGGGTGAGGGAGGAAGTTCTTCCCTGTATGGCTTCAGATGATGTCACGCCTGCTGGGGAGCGCCCCTTCCCAATCTGTGAATCTGACTGAGACTGAGCAGAAAATACAGAACAATATCAAGGTAAAAAACTATAAAATAATAAAAATAAAAACAGGGGGTGGTTTATCATGATGGGGGCAGTGAACTGGGAGGATTATAAAATTTAACAAGATCATGAGAGGTACTCTTTAAGACAACCATACAGTTACCGTATATACTCGAGTATAAGCCGAGTTTTTCAGCACGATTTTTCGTGCTGAAAACACCCCCCTCGGCTTATACTCGAGTGAACTCCCCCACCCGCAGTGGTCTTCAACCTGCGGACTTCCAGAGGTTTCAAAACTACAACTCCCAGCAAGCCAGGGCAGCCATCGGCTGTCCGGGCTTGCTGGGAGTTGTAGTTTTGAAACCTCCGGAGGTCCGCAGGTTGAAGACCACTGCGGCCTTCAACATCATCCAGCCCCCTCTCACCCCCTTTAGTTCTGAGTACTCACCTCCGCTCGGCGCTGGTCCGGTCCTGCAGGGCTGTCCGGTGAGGAGGTCGTCCGGTGAGGAGGTGGTCCGGGCTGCTATCTTCACCGGGGAGGCCTCTTCTAAGCGCTTCGGGCCCGGCCTCAGAATAGTCACGTTGCCTTGACAACGATGCAGATGCGTCATTGTCAAGGCAACGGCTCTATTCCGGGCCGGAAGCGCGGAGAAGAGGCGCCCCCGGTGAAGATAGCAGCCCGGACCACCTCCTCACCGGACCACCTCCTTACCGGACAGCCCTGCAGGACCGGACCAGCGCCGAGCGGAGGTGAGTACTCAGAACTAAAGGGGGTGAGAGGGGGCTGGATGATGTTGAAGGCCGCAGTGGTCTTCAACCTGCGGACCTCCGGAGGTTTCAAAACTACAACTCCCAGCAAGCCCGGACAGCCGATGGCTGCCCGGGCTTGCTGGGAGTTGTAGTTTTGAAACCTCTGGAGGTCCGCATGTTGAAGGCCGCAGTGGTCTTCAACCTGCGGACCTCCGGAGGTTTCAAAACTACAACTCCCAGCAAGCCCGGACAGCCGATGGCTGCCCGGGCTTGCTGGGAGTTGTAGTTTTGAAACCTCTGGAGGTCCGCATGTTGAAGGCCGCAGTGGTCTTCAACCTGCGGACCTCCGGAGGTTTCAAAACTACAACTCCCAGCAAGCCCGGACAGCCGATGGCTGCCCGGGCTTGCTGGGAGTTGTAGTTTTGAAACCTCTGGAGGTCCGCAGGTTGAAGACCACTGAGGGCGAATGATGAGAAGAGGATGATGAAGGGGGGGGGGGTGTGGGGATGATGAAGGGGGGTGGGGATGATGAAGGGGGGGGGGTGTGGGATGATTACAAGGGGATGATGAAGGGGGGATGTGTGGGATAAGGGGATGTGTGGGATGATGACAAGGGGATGATGAAGGGGGGATGTGTGGGATAAGGGGATGTGTGGGATGATGACAAGGGGATGATGAAGGGGGGATGTGTGGGATGATAAGGGGATGTGTGGGATGATGACAAGGGGATGATGAAGGGGGGATGTGTGGGATGATAAGGGGATGTGTGGGATGATGACAAGGGGATGATGAAGGGGGGATGTGTGGGATGATGACAAGGGGATGATGAGGATGTTAATGACGGGTCTGGATGATGACAGGGGGGGATGAGGTATTTCCCACCCTAGGCTTATACTCGAGTCAATAACTTTTCCTGGGATTTTGGGTTGAAATTAGGGGTCTCGGCTTATACTCGGGTCGGCTTATACTCGAGTATATACGGTAAATGGCATTGTTCTCTTTGCCTTTAGTTGTCACTAGGGGGAGCTCATGACGTAGAAATTTAGAGTGCTCCCATGGAACATAATAATATATTAGTATGCAGTAAGCAACTAGTAACAATACAATCTGCGGGTCAATACAATCTTCAATGGGGGTCTATGGATATGTTTACTGCATATACCAAGAGACTTCCTGACACTGATGGTAAATGGGCACTAAAAACAGAGTGACAACAGCCTCACTGGTTACTATGGACAAAAAGACCAGATTTCCCGAGACGGTCTTGATGAATAATTTTTACCCATTGCAAAATGTAGTGCCAATTTTGTATGTTAAAAATCTTTGAAATTTTATGAATAATCACCACTGTTATCCAACAAAATAAAAAGTTTAACATTGCTAAAATGCACCGTATTTTTCGCCGCTTCGCCTCGTCTTATAAGGGGAATACACACCTATCGCGGCGGTCCCTGCAGCCATCAACAGCCGGGACCCGCGGCTAATACAGGACATCACCGATCGTGGTGATGCCCTGTATTAACCCTTCAAACGCAGCGATCAAAGCTGATCGCCGCATCTGAAGCGAAAATAACACTAACCCGGCTGTTCAATCGGGCTGTTCAGGACCACCGCGGTGTCCCGAACAGCTTACAGGACACCGGGAGGGACCTTACCTGCCTCCTCAGTGTCTGCTCCGTGCCGGGATCCCCTGCATGGCCGGCGCTCTCCTTCGTCGTCATCACGTCGCCGCGCACGCTGTCCCGTCATCGAATAGGAGCGGTGTGCGTAGCGACGTCATGGCGGTGACGGAGAGCGAGGATACCGCACAGCAGAGACGTTCCGGAGCAACGGGGACACCCCGGGGACGCAGCGACAGTGATGGAGGGCGACATCCAGGGCAGCGGTGATGAGCGGTGACGGGTCCGGAGCGGCGAGGACACGTGAGTACTACCTCCTATACCAGTGGTCTTCAACCTGCGGACCTCCAGACGTTGCAAAACTACATCTCCCAGCATGCTGGGAGTTGTAATTTTGCAACATCTGAAGGTCCGCAGCTTGAAGATCACTGTCCTATAATTTACATTGTATTTGCTTATTTTTTAGATTTAGATTTTTATCCTATAAAATTAGGTGCGTCTTATATGCTGGAGCGTCTTATATGACGAAAAATACGGTACTTAACGAGATAAACAATGTACATATCATAATTCCTTTTAAATTTCCTTTAAAAGCCCTTGTTCTCTTCTTATGCAATGAACAGAAGAAGCTGGTAATGTTAACATTACCGCACATGCTGCAAAAAAAAGAAAAAAGAAAAACCTCTTCTAAGCAAACACATGTAATACATTAGGTCATTACTTGCTGCATGAAGAGTTTATATGAATGCTCAATCTTTACCTGGCAGCCGGGCGCAAGACAGTCATGAGACCGATTGACAGCTTGAAGGCTGTAAATAAATAGGCTTTATTCTCTCCCTCACCATAAGGCGGGCGTTAACAAGTGACCCTTACAGATGTGACCTATGCCACTGCTAAGGTATCACAGCACACACCGCAATATATTATTACAGCATTGCACAAACTTTCCATGGCATTCATAAATAGTCGTTGAAAGCGTCATTAAAATGTGGCGTTTCAGTGTTTGGAAGCGGAGGACATAACCCTTGGAGCACCAGAGGAAAGCTTCTAAGGCTCAATATTTAAAAAGTTTATGTTATAAGCTTGAGTTGCCTATAAACACAAGTGTATGAGTTATAGCTGGAGACCGTCCTGCAAGCTTTAAACAAATGGTTTCACGATTTAGAATAAAAAAATAAAAAATAAAAAAAAAATAAAGTTTTCTTTTCCCTACAGATGTGTCTATCTGTGTGTGTGTATGTATATATATATATATATATATATATATATATATATATAACCCAGTGTGTGCTTAATCCTCCAAAGAGCTCTGAGATATTAATATGCACAAATACACTTTGTTGTTGCTATATTACTTATGGCAGACTTTCTGCAGATGTGTGCCAGTGTGGCTGTGTTTTATAATGGTATAATTCCTGGTTGACTGCATGACAGTGTTATTACTCTTACTGGTTCTGTTATATTAGGCCATTAGAGGTAAGGAATCTGTGTTATATGAAAGTATATATCAAATCAATATTAGCTTTTTACAATAATATAGAGAGCTAACATTTCAATTTACCGTATATACTCGAGTATAAGCCGAGTGCTGAAAACAACCCCCCCCCCCCTCGGCTTATACTCGAGTGAACTCTCCGCCTGTCAATTCCGGGCCTTCGTCATCATCCAGACCCCCCTTTAGTTTACTACTTACCTCCCCTCGGTGGGAAGGAAGGGTGAGCTGGTCCAGGCCATCTATGCTGCAGGGACCGTCCGGTGGGGAAGGTTAGTGGTTCCGGGCTGTCCATCTTCACCGGGGGGGCCTTCTTCTCCGGGCCCGGCCCCAGACTGGTGACGTTGCCTTGACGACGATGCACAGGGACGTCCGTCCCTGCACATGAACCTCCCTGTGCGTCGTCGTCAAGGCAACGTCACTAGTCCGGGGCCGGAGCGGAGAAGAGGGCCCCCCGGTGAAGATGTACAGCCCGGAACGACTAACCCTCCCACCGGACGGTCCCTGCAAAATAGATGGCCCGGACCAGCTCACCCTTCCTTCCCACCGAGGGGAGGTGAGTAGAAAACTAAAGGGGGGGCGTTCTGGATGATGACGAAGGACGCAGTGATCTTCAACCTGTGGACCTCCAGATGTTTCAAAACTACAACTCCCAGCATACCCGGACAGCCGATGGCTTTCCGGGCATGCTGGGAGCTGTAGTTTTGCAACATCTGGAGGTCCGCAGGTTGAAGACCACTGGATTGACAGGCGGTGATGATGACAGGCGGTGATGATGAAGGGGGGGGGATGATGACAGGTGGTGATGATGAAGGGGGGGATGATGAAGGGGGGGATGATGAAGGAGGGATGATGAAGGGGGGATGATGAAGGGGGTGTTAATGACGGGGGTCTGGATGATGACAGGGGGGGGGATGATGACATGGTGGGGGGATGATGTATTTCCCACCCTAGGCTTATAGTCGAGTCAATAACTTTTCCTGGGTTTTTGGGTGAAATTAGGGGCCTCAGCTTATATTCGGGCTGGCTTATACTCGAGTATATACGGTATGTGTATTACAGAAATCTAGGTAAAATAGCAGTATATGACAGAGGAAAGTGTTTGCTGACAGACTGGTTGCTAGGGACATGCTGCCTGACAAATATAAAAGATGCATCTATAGAGACCAGTCTGCAATACAGTTCCCGTATAAGGTTTTTGATGAAAAACGGATTCCTCAAAACCTGACTAAACTGTATCAAAACGTGTATACAAATTTCAACCCGTATACAGTTAAAAACCATATACGGTTTGCAAAATGATGTCCGGTTGCATCCGTTTTGCAAGAAAAAAAATGTATAAGTTTTTAACTTTTCACTCCATTATGAATAAAGTTTCACTTGATTGAAATTCCAAGAAAAAAAAACTGTGCAAAGTCAAAAACCGGATGGTAAAAACCGAATAGAACCGTGTGCACATGCGGTTCTGTACAGTTGCCATTGACAGTTTTTCACCCAAACCAAAAAACGCGGTAGACTATGGTTTTGGGTACGGGGAAAAAAACCTGACAAAACCGTATAGGATGCAAAACGGACACAACCTGATGCATCTTTTGGCATACGGTTTTCAATGGAGAGTCAATGCATACGGTTTTCAATATGGTTCCGTACGGTTTTCACATTGAAGACGTATACGGGAACTGTATTGCAAAAACGTGGTGTGAATGAACCCTTACAGAAATTTAGGTAATATGGCAGTACATGGTGGAGAAAAGTGTTTGGAATATTGCTGTACCTTACCCCATTTGCTGACAGACTGGTTGCTAGATACATGCTACTTGGAAAATATAGAAGATGCAGTTGGGTATCCATAGCAACCAGTCTGTCTTATATGTATTACAGAAATCTAGTTAACTTGGCAGAATATGATAGAGGAAAATGTTTGTCTTATTTTTTCATCTTGACTCATTTTCTGACAGACTGGTTACTAGGGACATTCTGCCTGACAAATATAAAAGCTGTACTTGGGTATCCATAGCAACCAGTCTGTCTTATTTCACTTATCTATTCAGCTCAAAATTAGTATTACTGTTATCATAATGAAAATAGGAAAGAAATAATTAAATTTGGCAGCATATAAAGGCTATATCCATGTTCACAACCAAAACAACAGTCTTTTCTCTATTGTTTTGTGTCTACAGCTCCAAAGCAGATCTATGCATCTCCATGGTAATAGACAACAATCTAATGTGCCTCAAATTTATCAAAAAATTCCCTGACCACATTAGAAAAATAAAAGAATTATGGTTATCTTGGCAGGAAATATACAGCCATTACATTTCATTGGCGCTTGGGTATAAATAAATGCCACCAAGTCATCCAGAACTGCTTTTAAGGGGTACTCCGCTGGAAAGCATTTTTCTTTAAATCAACTGGGGCCAGAATGTTAAAACAGATTTGTAAATTACTTCCATTAAAAATCTTAATCCTTACAGTATTTATCAGCGCTTTTTGCTCCACAGGAAGTTCTCTTCTATTTGGATTTTCTTTCTGTCTGACCACAGTGCTCTCTGCTGACACCTCTGTCCATTTTAGGAACTGTCCAGAGCAGGAACAAATCCCCACAGCAAACCTATACTGCTCTGGAGAGTTGCTGACATAGACAGAGGTGTCAGCAGAGAGCACTGTGGTCAGACAGAAAGGAAATCCAAAAAGAAAAGAACTTCCTGTGGAGCAAATAGAAGCAAATGTAGCCAACATTTACATACCTGTGATGTCATTTACTTCCCTTCCCTTATTTTGTTTATCTGTGCCCAATTGATTGCTACAAAGCTCAGATTGGATCTATTCAAATTGCCATTGAGATAAATGTGCACACATAAACATATATAAATGCCACCATTCAGGCCAGTTCAGATAGGAAATATTATGTGAATAGTGATTTCAATCCATACAATGTACTGTTGATATTATGGGTTTCCTCTCTTAGGTCAGTTCAGGGCACTACTATATTTTAACAATGAGAAATGTCAGATTAATATTAAAGACAATGATTTATCTCAGCTTTTATATATTTCATCACATTCCTAGTGGCTCAGAAGTTTACATTCACAAGATTAGTATTTGGTAGCATTTCCTTTTAATCATATTACTTGGTTCATACATTTTGAGGCCTTCCATAATATTCTCACAAGCAGCTAATAGAAGCTCCTGACAGGACTTGTATAACTTGAGTTAGGTTTACACACATTTTCAATACTGCCTATTTATTCTATACTAGCTGAGTACCCGGCGTTGCCCAGTTTTTCCTTCCTAATCCTTGTTGGGGAGAAAAATAAACAAAGGAGGAAGCTTTTGACTTCATATCCCGTCCTCATATATTGTTGTCATATCCCGACCTCCTATCTCGTCATCATATCCCGTCCTCCTATCCCGACCTCCTTTCCCGTCCTCCTTTCCCGTCCTCCTATCTCAATCTTCTTTCCCGTCCTCCTATCCGTCCTCCTTTCCCGTCCTCCTTTCCCGTCCTCCTTTTCAGTCCTCCTATCCAGTCCTCCTATCCCCGTCCTTCTGTCCCCGTCCTCCTGTCCCCGTCCTCCTGTCCCCGTCCTCCTGTCCCCGTCCTCCTATCCCCGACCTCCTATCCCCGACCTCCTATCCCCGACCTCCTATCCCCGACCTCCTATCCCCGACCTCCTATCCCCGACCTCCTATCCCGTCCTCCTATCCCGACCTCATATCCCGACCTGTAATATGTGACCAGGTATTGAAATATCTTCAGCTGTACGGAAGTTATGTGGGAACATATATTTCCCATTGATTTGCATGGGACTTTAAACAAAAACCCCGACCCTCACAAATGGGGGTAGTTAAGGGTTAAATTAACTATCCTATGTTTTAAGTGGACATATAAGTAACATGTGACCAAGTATTATCGAAATATCTCCTGCCGTTTGGAAGTTATGCAGTAACATATTTCCCATAGACTTGTATGGGACTTTAAACATAAACCCCACCCCTGGCAAATGGGGGTGAGTAAGGGTTAAATCACCTATCCTATGTTTGTTGTTGACATATAAGTAACATGTGTGCCAAGTTTCATGTTAATATCTTTAGCCGTTTGGACGTGATGCTGGAACATACACACATACATACATATATACATACATACACACACACACACACACACACACACACACACATATACACACATACATACATACATACACACACACACACGTTGAGTTTTATATATATAGATGAGATTAAAGTCAGGATTTTGTAATGGCCACTTTGCCCTACTTGCACTTCGTTGACCTTAAAGGGGTACTCCGCTGCTCAGAGTTTGGAACAAAATGTTCTGAACGCTTAGAGCTGGCGTCATGAGCTTGTGACGTCATGACCCCGCCCCCTCATGACGTCATGCCATGCCCCCTCAATGTAAGTCTATGGGATTGAAAAAACTAGGTGGCGCTGTTCTGATCCGTGCCACAATATATACAGTGAGTTCAGTCTCCTCCCGGCCTGGCAGGAAGGGAGCGATGCACAACTCTTGCTCACTGAGAGCTGGCTGAGGCTAAGTACAGCACTGGATCCCGACGAAGAATGCTGCGCTTGTTACATCTAGCACTCCGGCCAGACACGCTGGCTGTGAGTGCATTCCCCCTCTCACTTCCCCAGCCGACGGGGCTGGGATTCGCATCGCAGGAAGTGCTGGCATGCAAGTCCCAGCCCGTTTCTCACCTCCATGCCTGTCTCCTTTCTCTGTATTCCCTCAGCGCCAGCGCTGTGCCCCCCGCCTCCTAGGGTGCGCGCGCACTGGAGCTCTCTGATTTAAAGGGCCAGTGCACCTGTAATTATGGTTTGCACCTGCACGTTTTTTTTTTAAATAAATATCTGCACCTCCCATCACTTTCTGCCGGATCTTTGTTGCCCCAGTGCCCTAGAGAAAGCGTTTGTTTGTTTAGTCTTGCAGTGTTCCAGACCCATTCATTCCGTGACCTGACCTTGCTCCTTGCCACCTGCCTATTGACCTCCTGCTATGTTCCTGTCTACGCACCTGTGCCGCCAGCCCTGACCTCCTGCTATCCAGACCATGTCTTATTTAAACCCTCCTGTGCCTTGCATCACCTCAGCCACCTGTGTGGTTGAAGTAGCGACCTGGGTGCCGCCTGCCGCAGCAAGACCATCCCACTTTGCATGCTGATAAAAATTAGCAGCACCTTAGTCTCTGCTCCCTGGCACGACCCATGTCCTCTGCCACGCAGGTACAGTGGATCCACTACCTCCTGAGAATTCTGCCTATTGTCGCAAGTCTTTACAGCGCTGGGCCTGCCTGACTGATTGGGGGACCTGTGTGTGAGGCATAAGTGACCTAATAGGTTCCCTTTAAAGGGGTATCCTCATATTGCAAATGTATCCCCTATCCACAGGATATCAAGCTGATACAAGGGGTGTCTCACTGCTGGGATCCCCATGGACCACAAGAATTGAGTTTAGTACAATTTTCCTCTATTCCTGTGATCAGTGGGAATCTCAGCAATCAGACCTCCACCAATGAGCTTTTATGACTTAGTGGTTTGGGAATACCCCTTTAAAATACTGCAACAGAAACAATGTCAGTTTGAAGGTCAGAAGCTTCTAAAGTCATAATATCATTTTCTGGCCCACTGGAATTTTGACATAGAGAAATATAAATTAAATGATCTGTTTATAAACATTTGTTGGAAAAATTGCTTGTGCCATGTGCCACAAGATAAAACTCACCAAAACAACTTGGTAAAACTATAGTTTGTTTGACATGGAACCTCTGAGGGGGGCAAAATATGAGTTCAATAATGACTTCAGCCTAAGTGTATGGAAACTTATGACTTCAACTGTATCTGTATATAAATTCATCTTCTGTAATGCTGCAATATCTAGCAGGCAGACTATTTATTTGGATGGAGGATGGGGTGCTTTATGACACCAATATAGTAAATACCTCAAATGCAGCAGGAACACTGCCATGTGTGAAGCCAAAATAAAAAAGAGAATGCAGTCCATTATCTAATAAAAACATTGCAGTTAATGTCTATGGTCCCCTGAATGTATTGGTATTATGCTAAATAGTTCAGAAAAAAAGACCAAGTACAAGGATCCTATGTTCTGTTTCTCCTTCATTTCCTTGAATTAATCCCCCCTAGTGTCTCTGGTGGGTTCAGTGACACTACTTAAGTCATTTATTTTCTTTCTCTCTCTCTCTTTCACTCCAGTTGAAGGGGAGAGCAGAGAAAAAAAAAACCAAATTCTTTCACAGTCATCTATCATACCCTGCCAAGAGACCCTCATTTATTTTTTTAACCACATACAGTTTTAGCGCCAATGGCTATATGTAGATTATTTTTGGAGAATACCACCCCCACCATCTTGTATACTTTGCACCTTTTCATAAAGTAGATTAGCTGCTTTCTAGGGGAATATTATTTATCACAGGGATACTCAATTGGTGAACCCCGGTCCAGATCCGGACTGCAGCCTCCAGTCATTCGGATCTCCAGCTGGATCTTCACTTATTCATTTGTAGCAGCGTCTTCAAGACACCGATACAAATAAATCGCCGCTGCCCGGAGCAAGGGGACGCTGTGCTCCCTGCCTGGCTGCCCGGCGCTTCTCCAGTGATGCAGGCGAAGCGATTAGCGCTGCCTGCATCATCTGCTCTGGCCAGGCCTGACTAGAAGAGGCCAGAGCAGTGGAGCAGCGCGGGACCTGAGACGGGGAGCCTATGCTGTCAGGTGAGCAGTCATTCCCCCACCTGTGACTCTCCAGTTGTTACAGAACTACAACTCCCATCATGACTGTCTGTCTGTGCATGATGGGAGTTGTAGTTTGCAGCAGCTGAAGAGTCACAGTGACCTCATTTATTCTGGGAGCACGGAGAGAGAGAGAGAGAGACAGACAGACAGAGAGATATATATATATATATATATATATATATATATATTCTGGCCATATAAACAATGTCTTTAATTGTATTCTGTGGATAAAAATGGCATACGTACAATGTTATGCAATACAGTAACCATTGAAAACAATTCTATATTGCTCTAGTGCAGTGGTCTTCAACCTGTGGACCTCCAGATGTTGCAAAACTACAACTTCCAGCATGCCCGGACAGCCGTTGGCTGTCCGGGCATGCTGGGAGTTGTAGTTTTGCAACATCTGGAGGTCCGCAGGTTGGAGACCACTGCTCTAGTGCATCCAAAATAAATCCCTATGTGGCGCTCTGCCTGTGCCTTTTCTTTATCTTTATACATGAATAAAATAAATAAAGTCAGGCAACTTTGCAAATAGTCTATCCTTTATGGAACTGTGTATATGTGTTACAGGATGCAAATAGACCCAAGATAAGTCAGATCAGACCTCCTTCTCTGTTAAAGGGGTACTCCGGTGGAAAACTTTTTTTTTAAATCATCTGGTGACAGAAAGTTAAGCAGATTTGTAAATTACTTCTATTAAAAATTCTTAATTCTTCCAGTAATAGCATCTGTATACTACAGAGGAAATTCTATTCTTTTTGGATTTCTTTTCTGTCACGACCCCAGTGCTCTCTGCTGACACCTCTGTCCATGCAAGGAACTGTCCAGAGCAGGAAAAAAATCCCATAGCAAACATATGCTGCTCTGGACAGTTCCTAAAATTGACAGAGGTGTCAACAGAGAGCACTGTGGTCGCGACAGAAAAGAAATCCAAAAATAAAAGAATTATCCTCTGTAGTATACAGCCGCTTAGTACTGGAAGGATTAAAAATTTTTCAATAGAAGTAATTTACAAATCTGTTTAACTTTCTGGTACCAGTTGATTTAAAAAAAAGTTCCCCCTTTAATGTTGATAACAGCAGGGAGGAGGTTACATAAAAGAGTGGACAGGAGGTAGAGTAATCATGAAGGGCAGCTAACGAAGGCTGGAGAGAGAGAGGAGAGCACACAAAAGGTAACACTGTAGATTAAGGTGTCGCTATATATGGCATTCTAACCATTTATTCACATCTGTAGGTTCATATTAATAATGAATATAAATAAAAATTAATAAATCATTGAAGAATAGAAAAAAAAGCCATTATACCTGATTGGCGCATACTGGAGCCATTTAACTTTGCATCTTTAATAACAAGGTGCTTGATCCATAGTGTTGGTGCTGTGATATCTACAATATAATAAGCACAATGAAATAATAAAAAAGTTGTAACCTTGTGGAATAATATAGCCAAACATAGTGTCAAGAGTCTCTAAACTGTTGGAGGCTTTTCAGTAGAGATGAGCGAACTTACAGTAAATATCGATTCGTCACGAACTTCTCGGCTCGGCAGTTGATGACTTATCCTGCGTAAATGAGTTCAGCTTTCAGGTGCTCCCGTGGGCTGGAAAAGGTGGATACAGTCCTAGGAGACTCTTTCCTAGGACTGTATCCACCTTTTCCAGCCCACCGGAGCACCTGAAAGCTGAACTAATTTATGCAGGAAAAGCCATCAACTGCCGAGCCGAGAAGTTCGTGACGAATCAAATTTACTGTAAGTTCGCTCATCTCTACTTTTCAGCCTTGTTTATCATGTATACTGTTTTTTTGTTTTTTTTTGTTTTTTTGCATTTATATTGCATTTCGTCATAAGCCCAAACTGCCACTGTGTTTAATTGCTAAATAGTAGTGTTTCTAAAGATAGAAAAGGCAGGGCTCAGCTTCTCTGAGATGAATATCTGGCACATTTGGGTAGAGGCATCACCAGCTTGGCAGTTGTGCAAGGGCAGCAAGATCCACCAATGCAATTAACACTAAGGCTGCATTCACATCACGATTTCTCCAATTTCTCCATCCGACCTGAGTACACGATTTTTATAACTTAAAATCGTATGAAATCGTATATAAAGTCGGATCCATTGACCTCCATGAAAAATTGGAACTATTACACACATCCGATTTGATCCGCATCCGATTTCACACGATTTTTGTTCAGGTCTGAAATCGTGGTCAACCCCGATTTCAGACCCGAACAAAAATCGTGTAAAATCGGATGCGGATCAAATCGGATGTGTGTAATGGATCCGAATTTTTAATGGAGGTCAATGGATCCGACTTTATATACGATTTCATACGATTTTAAGTTATAAAAATCGTGTACTCGGGTCGGATGGAGAAATCGTGATGTGGATGCAGCCTAAGCCAATAGGACATAACTAAATCTATGTACAATACAGCATTCTCCACAGAGCAAATATTCAGGGAAATCCTCGGGAAGCAGGAAAGCTTATATAAAGCCACATCTAAATAAGGGTTAATCTTTCAATTCTGTAACTTATTTTTTAGGTTTCCTTATACTATAATTGGTTGGAAGCCACAGCTATACCAAATACAGTATGACAACATTATTGTAGTTGAGTCGAATTTCTTTTCAGTAGCTGTAAATTTGTCTCTGAATCCATTTATTCATTTTGATACCGGCCAATACAATAGTCTAGAAATATCCTGGAATTGTTCCAAAGACATGTAACTTACTGACTGTGAGTTACTTACTGGAATGTAACTTACTGGAACGATAAAGGCCAATCCATGAGTAGCACATTTGTCGACAACAATCAACCGAATACAGGTGAAATATTAGCATACCCCATAGCGGATCTGTCCTTTAATATATATATTTTTGGCATGTAAATATGATGTGTTGTTTTTAATCAAATGAGTAAGAACTATGGGGGAGATTTATCAAAACCTGTGCAGAGGAAGAGTGGTGCAGTTGCCCATAGCAACCAATCAGATTGCTTCTTTCATTTTCCACAGGCCTCTAAAGAGGCCTGTGGAAAATGAAAGAAGCAATCTGATTGGTTGCTATGGGCAACTGTACCACTCTTCCTCTGCACAGGTTTTGATAAATCTCCCCCTATGTGCACAAAATGAACTAAGAATGTGGTATTCTGACATGATTCTATAGCATATCCCAAGGATATACTGTCTAACAGGATTGGTTGGTATCTAACAGCTCATACTCTTAGGCTATGTTCATACGCTGAAATGTAAAAAACACAGAGAATCTCCGTGAAGACATTTCAGAGAGAGTGCGGGCACCGGCATAATCTGCCAGCGCTAGGACCTCAGGGGAATGCGCCATTTTATAGACGGCTATGCATTCTGTGCAGTCTCCGCACAAATAATGAACGTGTTCATTCTTTGTGCGGACACGAAAAGTAGAATTTCTGTGCCAGAAACATCAAGTGTAATGCTTCATTTCTCCAGTCGTGGTGCTATACGAAAAAGTACAAATTAGCTGCTGGGTTACTCTGCAGATTTGATTGGCCTTTGAGGGTCCCAACCGTGGTTTATCCAGTAGTCAGTTTATTTAGATAATCTACAACCAAAAAAGGTATTGTCTAAAATGGAGTGACTCCAATAGTAGCACTGTACTGATGAAGTGCTATGTATGCCTTATTATATTTAATAAAGTGAAGGAATTTAAGGGGGTACTCTGGCCCGAAGACATCTTATCCCCTATCCAAAGGATAGCCGCTGGGGACCCCCGCAATCTAGCATGCAGACACCCACCTGTGAGAACTGCAGGAAGCGCTGGAGGCTCCAAGTCTTATGCCTTCTAACCACGGGGGCGGAGTATCATGCGATCACAACTCCGCTCCCCAGTTACATCACGTCACGCCCCCTCCCATAGACTTGCATTGAGGGGGCGTGGTGTGATGTCACACAGGGGTGGAGTTGTGATCTCATGATACTCCGTCCCTGTCACACCCCCTCCCATAGACTTGTATACAGGGGGCGGGGCATGATGTCACATGTGGGTGAGTCGTGACGTCATGATACTCCGTCCCCGTGGTTGGGAGGCATAAGACTTGGAGCCTCCAGTGCCTCTTGCAGTGCTCACAGGTGGGTGCTGCATGCTAGATTGCGGGGGTCCCCAGCGGCAGGACCCCGCGATCAGACATCTTATCCCCTATCCTTTGGATAGGGGATACAATTTCTTAGGGCCGGAGTACCCCTTTAACCCCTTAACGACGCAGGACGTATATTTACGTCCTGCGCCGGCTCCCGCGATATGAAGCGGGATCACGCCACGATCCCGCATCATATCGCGTGGGTCCCGGCGCTAATCAACGGCCGGGACCCGCGGCTAATACCACACATCGCCGATCGCGGCGATGTGCGGTATTAACCCTTTAGAAGCGGCGGTCAAAGCTGACCGCCGCTTCTAAAGTGAAACTGAAAGTATCCCGGCTGCTCAGTCGGGCTGTTCGGGACCGCCGCGGTGAAATCGCGGCGTCCCGAACAGCTGATCGGACACCGGGAGGGCTCTTACCTGCCTCCTCGGTGTCCGATCGACAAATGACTGCTCCGTGCCTGAGATCCAGGCAGGAGCAGTCAAGCGCCGATAATGCTGATCACAGGCGTGTTAATACACGCCTGTGATCAGGATGAGAGATCAGTGTGTGCAGTGTTATAGGTCCCTATGGGACCTATAACACTGCAAAAAAAAAGTAAAAAAAAAGTGTTAATAAAGGTCATTTAACCCCTTCCCTAATAAAAGTTTGAATCACCCCCCTTTTCCCATAAGAAAAATAAAACAGTGTAAAAAAAAATAAAAATAAACATATGTGGTATCGCCGCGTGCGTAAATGTCCGAACTATAAAAATATATCATTAATTAAGCCGTACGGTCAATGGCGTACGCGCAAAAAAATTCCAAAGTCCAAAAAAGCGTATTTTGGTAACTTTTTATAACATTAAAAAATGAATAAAAAGTGATCAAAAAGTCAGATCAAAACAAAAATCATACCAATAAAAAGATCACGGCGCAAAAAATGAGCCTCATACCGCCCCGTACGTGGAAAAATAAAAAAGTTATAGGGGTCAGAAGATGACATTTTTAAACGTATAAATTTTCCTGCATGTAGTTATGATTTTTTCCAGAAGTGCGACAAAATCAAACCTATATAAGTAGGGTATCATTTTAACCGTATGGACCTACAGAATAATGATAAGGTGTAATTTTTACCGAAATATGCACTGCGTAGAAACGGAAGCCCCCAAAAGTTACAAAATGGCGTTTTTTTTTTCCGATTTTGTCGCACAATGATTTTTTTTTCCGTTTCGCCGTGCATTTTTGGGTAAAATGACTAATGTCACTGCAAAGTAGAATTGGCGACGCAAAAAATAAGCCATAATATGGATTTTTAGGTGGAAAATTGAAAGGGTTATGATTTTTTAAAGGTAAGGAGGAAAAAACGAAAGTGCAAAAATGGAAAAACCCTGAGTCCTTAAGGGGTTAAGCATGCATGGGATAGGCATAAGGCATGTGATAGGCATTCCCTGGTTGAACTTGATGGACGTATGTCTTTTTTCGACCGTACTAACTATGTAACTATGTAACTATATCCTTCATATAAGAACTGGGACAATTCCTAGTATTCAGTATATTACGCAAACTATATGGACCAAATTGTTCTTAACTGCCGACACATTCTATGTATCTATATTTTTGTGTTTGTTAACACCTCTATATGCATTTTTTAACCACTGTAATAAAACTTACCAGGCACAGATGTAATGTATTTTTTTTTAGCTAACCTAAACAAACATGCTCAGTATGTGCTTAGTTATGCTTAGGGTATGATGTACACATTGTATATGCACTATAAAGCTGCATGAATCGTCTTGCATTGCATGCGACAACATATGGCCTGCATTGTATGTGACAACATTTAACCTGATCAGAAGGAAGGTGATTTCCTGAGTCCAAAAATGAACCTGCCCATGTGCTTAGAACAGGAAATTGCTGACCTGTAGGTCATTGTCACTTTTGGAAACCATCACGTGGTGAAGAAAATTGAAACTAGAAACAGGTGTTCATCACGATTTCATGGAAGGAGACAGTTCAATAGCTATGAGGTTTGGACTTAACATAGGTTTTGCTTGCACTATTCTGTGTATAATGGGTGTAGAATGTGATGTTTTGTGAAGTTACTTTCATCTGATACTTATAAGGAAAGAGGATGAATTAATTAAATAATTATTATGAGTGCAGCATTATTCAAGAAATGTTTCCTTACCATCTCCTTCGAATACAGGCCGCGTCTCCATGGTCGGTGTGGGTTTGGATCCGTCATCTGAATTTAGGGTTAGAAAGAAACGAAAAGAGACTACCATTATTGAGGTAAATGCTATCTACTCTACAGAAGTGTTGAAAGGTTTTGGGTTTTCACGTGGCCCGGCCACGTTAACACACACAAACAAGAACAAACAAACAACACATTGTTAAATCTATCTATGGGGAAAAAAATTTACTAAAAGATTTCTTCTACACAAACAGAAAAGGCATTAAAAAAAATCTTCAGTAGGCTTCTCCATAGGGTGCTGTAATAAACCCATTTGCTCTCCAGTGGTTTATTTTCATCCAAGATCCTTCTACGGTTAGATTTATGTAGTATAATAGTGTCTTGGAAGAATTTTGGCCTTTAAATGCATATTAAAATAAATATGACTGTGCCTACGATAGTATTCAGATTCTTGACTTTACCCTGCTTTGTGCCTTAGTGCTATAATATGTATCTGGTGCACCTTGACTGCTGTTCAGTTTTACCTCTCAGGACCCTTAGTGCACCTACTGTAGCTGGTGCCTGCAGTACGGTACATATGGCTACAGAAAGATATATATGGCTACAGAAAGATATATATGGCTACAGAAAGATATATATGGCTACAGAAACAGATATAATAGGACACCAATGTAAGAATTGCCCAAAATCAAAAAAATGGTAAACAGGGAGCATAGCATAAAAATGTTAGTAGATAATAGGGTATCCTAGTGATTGAAAGTATAATGCCAAAGAGAGACCACCTCACAAACACAAATACAAGTGTATAAAGAATATTACCAAGTGGACCAGATCACAGTGTATGCCAGGCCTCCGTCACCCAAAGTTTCACCAGTTAAGGCTTCTTCCGGGGCGTCACGCCCTGGAAGAAGCCTTAACTGGTGAAACGTTGGGTGACGGGGGTCTGGCATACACTGTGATCTGGTCCATTTGGTAAAAGACAACCTCACAAATACAAGTGTATAAAGAATATTATCAAGTGGACCAGATCACAGTGTATGCCAGACCTCCGTCACCCAACGTTTTACCAGTTAAGGCTTCTTCCAGGGCGTGACGCCCCGGAAGAAGCCTTAACTGGTGAAACATTGGGTGACGGAGGTCTGGCATACACTGTGATCTGGTCCACTTGGTAATATTCTTTATACACTTGTGTTTGTGAAGTGGTCTATCTTTGGCATTATACTTTCAATCACTAGGATACCCTATTATCTACTAGCACTTTTTTCACTCAGGGCTTTTATGCTATGCTCCCTGTTTACCATTATTTTGATTTTGGGCAATTCTTACATTGTTTGGTGTCCTATTCTATCCCTTTCTGTAGCCATATATATCATAGCAACTGACACATACCAGAGCCTCCCTCTTCTTTTGCCTCTGAGGCTGCCGAGCTGTATTCCGGCCCATATATTTACATGTATTTTAGTGATTTTATATGTATGTCTTAATCAAGTAAGAGGAGGTACGATCCCACACCACTCAAGTATGCTTTTGGACAGTATTGGCAATAAGAGGCTAAATCCACGTACCCCCGCTCAGTAGAAAAGAACAGAAAGTCCAAAATTCCAAATGAAGAAATGAAGCCACGGCACCGGTTAGATTTGCAATTAAAAGTTCTTCTTTATTGCAGCATAGCAGGTCAGTGTGGGAGCTGGACCAGAACGCCGACGAGCCCTGGTTTTGCGTGCAAACACGCTTTGTCAAGGCCTTGACAAAGCGTGTTTGCACGCGAAACCAGCGCTCTTCGGTGTTCTGGTCCAGCTCCCACACTGACCTGCTATGCTGCAATAAAGAAGAACTTTTAATTGCAAACCTACCCAATGCCGTGGCTTCATTTCTTCATTTGGAATTATATGTATGTCTTTTCTGCATTCATGTTAAATAAAATATTTTTATATTTTCCACAAATCTGATCTGTATACGCTTTTTTCTTGGTGCCTGCACATGCCAAAACAGCAGAGAAGCTGAATATGTCCCTCCGAACATATCCAAACCACAATACCCCAAGGATCACTTCATGCTCTGGACTGCTTTCCTAGGGTCTGACTTGGGCAGTGAATATTTGGAAGACATAAGTAGTTTTCACATAAGAGGATTTTTTTTTCCAAGTTTTTCAAAGTACGTTATGATATCAGCACTATCACACAACATCAAGAGAAAGCCCTCTCTAGGGGAGCTGAAAGACGGGCATCTCTCTTTTGCATCTGCTTTCTAATATACTGTATGATTAAAGAAAGTCAGAGGAAAAGATCAGACTTTTTCTTGTAATGATGATTTGATTAAACATATATAAAAAATTACATCCATATTACTGAAAGTCGAGACTTTGAGGTTGAGCCAAGTTGCTGTACCCGCTGTTGAAATTTGGATTACTATAACCAGATAAAGGCATGTCTGGGCCTTAGACACACTAAGGTCCTGAAGATCTCACTTGCATAGTTTTAATATTCGAAACTTATGTGGCGGGTAAAATGTCAGAAAAACATTGATGATGCATTTTGCGGAACCATTCTGACCTCTTAACTTGAAAACACACTTACTACAATGTGTAGTGAAAGAGTAAACGTCTGACACCACCAATAACACGAAGGCACTGTGTGAATGGACGCGTAAACTGCCCAGGATCCGTGCATGCAGATAGGTGGTGCGGCGAGTATATCAAATCCAGGTAAGCAATATATATCAGAGAAAAAGACTCGGCAACTCACCAATACTGCAAAATAAGGCTTCTCTTTATTCCAAGGAATGCGAAGTACACATCAGGGCAAGGGAGGGCTGGACAAGAGGCAGGGGGTGCGAGTAGGACTGCACAGTTTCGTGTCGATCTGGCACTTCTTCTGGCTACTTGCACCAGATCGGCACGATAGTAGCCAGTGCTAGTAGCCATAAGAAGTGCTAGATCGGCACGAAACTGTGCAGTCCTACCCACACCCCCTGCCTCTTGTCCAGCCCTCCCTTGCCCTGATGTGTACTTCGCATTCCTTGGAATAAAGAGGAGCCTTATTTTGCAGTATTGGTGAGTTGCCGAGTCTTTTTCTCTCATATATACACGTACTACAATATAGGGGGAGATTTATCAAAATCTGTGCAGAGGAAGAGTGGTGCAGTTGCCCATATCAACCAATCAGATCGCTTATTTCCTTTGTAAAGAGGCCTGAGAAAAATGAAAGAAGCAATCTGATTGGTTGCTATGGGCAACTGCACCACTCTTCCTCTAGACAGGTTTTGATAAATCTCCCCCATAGACTCATAATATATAAAGTAAACAAAAACTTATATTTTTCCATGCAAAAGTAAACTAAATGGGTGTTCTTTAGTAGTCATTGGTTGCTATACAATTAATTGAATAATTAATTTCTGAGGTCACCACTTGATGATCTGTTATAGCAACATTACATGACGGGGCCAAGTAACATAATGGAAACATGAAAAGTTAAAGGGGTACTCCCATGGAAACCTTTTTTTTTTTTTTTTTTAAATCAACTGGTGCAAGCAAGTTAAACAAATTTGTAAATTACTTCTATTAAAAAATCTTAATCCTTACAGTACTTTTTAGGGGCTGTATATTAAAGAGAAATAAAAAAAAAAAGAAATGCATTTCCTCTGATGTCATGACCACAGTGCTCTCTGCTGACCTCTGCTGTCCATTTTAGGAACTGTCCAGAGCTGGAGAAAAATCCCCATAGCAAACATATGCTGCTCTGGACAGTTCCTAAAATGGACAGCAGAGGTCAGCAGAGAGCACTGTGGCCATGACATCAGAGGAAATGCATTTCTTTTTTGGATTTCTCTTTAGTATACAGCCCCTAAAAAGTACTGGAATGATTAAGATTTTTTAATAGAAGTGATTTACAAATCTGTTTAACTTTCTGGCACCAGTTGATTAAAAAAAAAAAAAAAAAAAGTTTTCCATGGGAGTACCCCTTTAAAATCTTATTGATATGGCCAACAACATAAGGTTCATTGTTCAGCCATGAATCCAATATCACATACTATATCTTTCATCAAAGCTTTTATATGATTAGTTGTATTCAGTTATATTTCAGTGTAATAAAGAAAAGTAAACATCTAAGTGTACATAACTTATAAATCCACATGGCTTTACTGACATTATGGTGCACATGACCACCTTCCGGACAATGAATGATATACGATCAAAAAACCCATTCATTAGTTAACACAATGAGGTGTAACAAGCCAAATGGTGAACTCATTGGCTTGCAGCAAAATTTATGACGATAAAGTGTTGGTCTAAAAGAAAGAAAACCTGAATACACAAGAACGAAGAATACACCTACTTCACACCTCATCACTGGCCAAGGTGGCCGAATACTAGGCATAATGCTCTATTAACAACATGCATTTAAAGTATGAATGGTAAAGAAATGTATGTTTTATCAATGTCTTCAAGTCGTGTGATATTCATTTCATGTAAGTGATGAGTATATACGCGATAAGTCATGTATGGCCCTTTTGCAGGAGAGTGAAAGGACAAGTAACTAGAAATGATTAAAAAAAAGATGATTCTGTAATCCTTGCAAGAAAATAACAAGAGCTGGCAATGTATGTTTATGCATTTGGAAACCACTAACTAAATTCAATAACCGGGGAAGCAGGGCCATAACTATAGGGGGTGCATAAGTTACAGCTGCACCTAGGCCATAGAGGTCCACAGGCCCTCTTCCGTATAAGGACACATATAGATGGCAGGGCCTGATAGAGGTTTTGAAACATTACACTATTGTTCCTATAGTCTGTTGTTAATAGGGGACATATGATTTCCTAGTAGATACACTACTCAAAAAATAAATAAACAAAACAACACAATGTAACTCCAAGTCAATGACACTTCTGTGAAATCACACTGTCCACTCAGCAAGCAATACTGATTGACAATCAATTTCACATGCTGTTGTGTAAATGGAACAGACAACAGGTGGAATTATAGGCAATTAGCAAGACACCCCCCAATAAAGGAATGGTTCTACAGGTGGTGACCACAGACCACTTCACAGTTCCTATGCTTCCTGGCCTATGTTTTGGTCACTTTTGAATGCTGGCAGTGCTTTCACTCTAGTGGTAGCATGAGACAGTCTACAACCCACACAAGTGGCTCAGGTAGTGCAGCTTATCCAGGATGGCACATCAATGTGAGCAGTGGCAAGAAGGTTTGCTGTGTCTGTCAGCGTAGTGTCCAGAGCATGGAGGTGCTACCATGAGACAGGCCGGTACATCAGGAGACGTGGAGGAGGCCGTAGGAGGGCAACAACCAATAAGCAGGACCGCTACCTACACTTTTGTGCAAGGAGGAGCAGGAGGAGCACTGCCAGATCCCTGAAAACTGACCTCCAGCAGGCCACAAATGTACATGTGTCCACACAAACGGTCAGAAACAGACTGCATGAGGGTGGTATGAGGGCCTGAAGTCCACAGGTGGGGGTTGTACTTACAGCCTAACACTGTGCAGGATGTTTGGCTTTTGCCAGAGAACATCAAGTTTGGCAAATTCGCCACTGACGCCCTGTGCTCTTCCCAGTTGAAAGCAGGTTCACACTGAGCACATGTGACAGACGTGACAGAGTCTGGAGACACCGTGGAAAACATTCTGTTGCCTGCAACATCCCCCAGCATGACCGGTAATGGTGTGGGGTGGCATTTCTTTGGGGGGCCGCAGAGCCCTTCATGTGCTTGCCAGATGTAGCCTGACTGCTATTAGGTACCGAGATGACATCCTCAGATCCCTTGTGAGACCATATGCTGGTGCGGTTGGCTCTGGTTCCTCCTATTGCAAGACAATGCTAGACCTCATGTGGCTGGAGTGTGTCAGCAGTTCCTACAAGAGGAAGGCCTTGGTGTTCTGGACTGACCCGCCTGTTCCCTAGACCTGAATCCGATTGAGCACATCTGGGACATCATGTCTCGCTCCATCCACCAATGCCACGTTGCACAGACTGTCCAGGAGTTAGCGGATGCTTTAGTCCAGGTCTGGGAGGACATCCCTCAGGAGACCATCCACCACCTCATCAGGAGCATGCCCAGGCATTGTAGGGAGGTCATACGGGCACGTGGAGGCCACACACACTACTGAGCCTCATTTTGACTTGTTTTAAGGACATTATATAAAGTTGGATCAGCCTGTAGTGTGGTTTTCCACTTTGATTTTGAGTGTGACTTCATATCTAGACCTCCATGGGTTGATAAATTTGATTTCCATTGATAATTTTGGTGTGATTTTGTTGTCAGCACATTCTACTATGTAAAGACAAAAGTATTTCATACGATTAGTTCATTCAGTCATATTTAGGATGTGTTATCTTAGTGTTCCCTTTATTTTTTTTTAGCAGTGTATGTAAGTCATAGAAAATAGGAGCATTTACAAATGTACATCTGGACAAAAAGCTCATGTTGTAGATGCTTTTTCCAAGCATCTACTACTCTTTCAGTAAAATAATATTTTCTCACATTGCTCCTGAACCTTTGTCCTAATTAACCTCAAATTGCACCCCTTGTTCATGTGTTTAGTTTCTTATTAAAAACACTGAACCTTATTTCCACATTTAACATATTTAAAGGAATCAGGCCCCCCACCACCACTTTACCCTTCCTTCCTCTAATCTATTCAGATTTTATACTTTGAATCTGTTTTATTTTATAAATATGATATTTTTAGGTGAGGTCCCCAGACCTTGACAGAGTATTCCAGATATGGTCTCACTAGAGCTCTACACAATGGGGTCACTATCTCCCTCTTCCTACTGGTCACACCTCTAGCTATGCATCCAAGTATTCAACTTGCTTTCCTGCTGCCTGGCAGCACTATAGCCTCATTATGAGGCTTTTTAAGAAATCACTACCCCTAAGTTCATCTCCTTTGAAGTATTTACTGGCACAGAACTCACAAGACAATATTCAGACAAGGTTATGCAGGAAAACAGGCATACACTGACTTGATTTGGTCGCGTATTGGGCATGAAACCAATGAAGACCTTTGGTATAACCACAATTGGGGTGCTGAAGACACCAAAGGTAAAAGAAAGAGAAGACTGATTCCCTGATTACATTGGGAGAGAATGGTGATTACAGGTTGGGTAATAGTTTGGGGTTGCACCAGTTACAGTGTGGGAATCATGATATGGACAAGGAATGAAAATAAAAAAGCTGAGTTTATTAATAACAAAGTAAAGGACACTGTGCTTTGAAGGAGGGATTCCTTTTTCTTGAGGTCCATATACAAATCAGAAGTCTACACACTTTATGAGACTAGTGTGTGGAGGGTAAATTTACATTAATTCACTCATAGACCAACTAAAAAGGTGGTCCAACAAAACCCTACTTTCCCACACCACTTAAAATGTTTGTACTTTATTTATAACTAGATAACTCACACACCCAGTGGTTAAAGGGTACCTCTCATCAAAAAAACTTTTGATATATTATAGATTAATGTATGCAGAATAACTTTACAATTGCATGTTATTAAAAAATATGCTTCTTTCTATTTAATTTTCCACTTTGAAGAAATGACCACTAGGGGTCTCCCTACCAGTCCTGGTAGCAAGCATTTCAGACTCATGCTGGAGTCCTAAACACTACGAGCTGCCAGTCTGCTTTGTTCACAAAGGAGAACACTCAGAGCTGCCAGCCTGCTTTGTTCACAGCCTGTTTGGCTGTGAACAAAGCAGGCTGGCAGCTTTGAGTGTTTAGGACTCCAGCATGAGTCAGAAATGCTTGCTGACAGGACTGATCGGAAAAAATACAATAGAAAGAAGCATATTTTTCATTAACATGCTATTGGAAAGTTATTCAACATTCATTAATCTAAAATATATCAAAAGATTATTTGATGAGAGGTACCCTTTAAAAAAGCAGGTATAGCTAATTGTATCTAGAGTGTCAGTATTTTACAGCGCTTCTATAGTATACCAGTTTGCACACTCAATAGCGTCTGCAGCTCGCTATGATGTGCACATTATTACTTATAGGCTTATCCTGCTTGTTTAAAACTCATTAGTTCAGGTCCCCCTCTTGAGCGGAGGTCCGCTGTAGAATACTGACACTCCAGATACAATTAGCTATACCTGCTTTTTTAACCACTGGGTGTGTGAGTTATCTAGTTATAAATAAAGTACAAACATTTTAAGTGGTGTGGGAAAGTAGGGTTTTGTTGGACCACCTTTTTAGTTGGTCTATGAGTGAATTTATACAAATGATAAGAACGCCAACGTAAATAACAGTGGGAAAGTACAGTGACCTGCAAGGTGACCTGGTGGGTGAAGACACAGTAAAAATCTACATAATAAAAGCAATATTAGTATTACATATAAATTATAATAATTAATCTAAGTAAATACATCTAAAAAGACACAAAAACATTTAATAATTTTAAAAGTCTTGGCATTTCTGCTGGACAAGGAATTGTACAAGTGTAAACTTTATCATGAATGAGCACATGTAGAAGGTAGGTAATAGTTTTGGGTTGCACCAGTTAATCGCTTCTCTCTCCTGGTGTAATCGGGGAATCAGTCAAATCAGGGGAGAGTTGGGAGGCTGCCATACACATTAGATGGGTCGCCTGTCCCCACAAAATTGTTGGGTTCGGTAGATAGATATCTAGTGTTTCTAGCCAGCTTGAGACAGCTACAGAAATTTCTGTAAAAAATCAACAGTGTTGTATATACTGGCTTGAGTGAGGAGTCTTTTCCAATACACTCGCATAGACGAGGAGCAGCCATGTCCCAGTTGCATCTTTTTGAACTACGATTACTCCGAGATGCCCGAGTGTCAGAGTAAACCATAGTGTACTGGACAGGTGATGCCTGCACCAGTTTCATGCTGTACGCAGTTTGGGCAGCATAGAACTGTGACAGGTTTCTTCTAACTGGGGCCAAAAAACTTTTGGTTATTGCCCAGAATTACTGTGAGATAAAAAAAAAATATTTGAAATGGACAATAACTTGCGTTAGCTTAACTTCCCAGCACCAAAAAAAAATAAACATATTTCAGGTTCTAACTTTTCACTAGCAAGTAGCATAATACTTGATAAAACAAAAATAATCATTGTAAAGTTATAAACCCCATCTGGCTGGTTGATCAGTTCCCAGTGTTCAGATACAATATGCATCCATTTGGGTCTTCCTGTATTTGTGGGGATATTTACATGAAAATAAAAATATTGTATGTGGCTTTTTTCATGCTTTTTAAGTGATTATAATATCACATGATTTCTTTGACTGTGTTCTTCTCAGTTGCTTTGTTGATTGTATAGCTTTCCAAGACATCAAAGGTCGCCAGCTTTACAGATGTGAAAATAGCATGCATTAAGGAGGTTTAAGGGACAATTCCCTGGGCTTTGTAGCCCTCACAAGTGTATTTCCCTTTTTTTTTTTACTCACAGTGCAGGTGCACGTTGGGGAGAAAAGAGACCAATTGTAAGGTTTGTGAGTGCAGTGCACTGACTGTGCTTAATTGTGACAGCAATTCTTCTTTTCCCCTCTTCTGATTAAAAGCCAGGCGAAGGAAGACAGCGGGAAGCCCTCTCGACCCCTAATGGCACTATTGAAAGCCTCTTATGTTTGCCTTTTTGATTCTTGATTGACAAATTCACTGTGTGGCTCAGGCAAGTGCTACCATAAGGACAATATTCATTGGCTCGGACTATTCTTGTATGGGACTTTAGAAGAGAGAAACACAAGTGCACAAGCCTTCTGAATTCAACTCAAACAGAATGAGAGTGGACTGGAAGTTCACTATAGAGGCTTTAATTGTATGGAGTGTACAATATGTGTATTCTGATAGCACACAAAGGACTTTCTCACCCTGGTCCTTCAATAGCATCATGTCAAAAAGTCTCTGTGTACACAGAATTCAAAGGATCACTCCTTGGAGCAAAAGCCGTCCCTTACTCATGAGTATACAGGGACATAAAAATGTATGATCTTAAGAATACTCATAATAGTTACAAATATATTATATATCCATTGACGTCAGATATCAATAAGTATTGTCATTCTATGTGTCATAATTTTTTGCAATCTTATTTATCTTGATTGTTGCTATCTATTTGTAAATGGTTGTGGTTTTCTCTCATCCCTGATGAACCCCAAACATTAATGGGTGAAACGCGTTGGTAAGAGAGGTCTACTAATCACTTACCAGTAATCATTGTTATATTCTTCCTACCTCCATCCACACGCAGATAGGAGTCCCCCACCTAGGTAGTTAGGGTTCTCAGTGTAGGTATTCACCTGTTACCCCATCACCTTTCCTATAATTTGGCACTTTGATATTTTTGTTCCTTTTTGCGTCATTTTTTGTATAACTGATTCACTTTATATGGTTTATTCACTTTGTGCATTCCTTAGTAAAATTTATTTTATTATATCTTAAGCTCAATTGGTGTGTTTTCAAATCTCTTTTCAAATATATTATATGTATAAAAAGAGGACTAAGATTAGTGGCAATATTCCCGCATATGCAGTAATACAGTGTTTGTGTATATAATTTTATTAAAATGTATGTACAAAATTACAATTTTATTTGTATTTACTACTTGGCAACATCCTATGTTTTACTCACAAGCTCAGGTCTTAGGTGTTGTTTGATTGGTGTCCCTAAGGCTGCTTTTGACGTCCCTATTCCTGCCTTAGACATGACTGACTGAACATGGTGATCATCAATTTTTTATGGTCTTTGGTTAACAAAATAGTGCCTCCATTTCTGCTAAGAGAGCAGCAATGGGTACTACAACTGGTATGGGGGCACTGGCTGATGGCAATTAAAGAGGTATTACCATCTTAAAGATGTTATCCCCTAGCCACATTGTCACGATTCGGCTTACGGGTTGTGGATCCGCTGTGTCAGCGAGGGATTGGCGTGGACCGTGCTAGTGGACCGGTTCTAAGAGGCTACTGGTTTTCACCAGAGCCCGCCGCAAAGCGGGATGGTCTTGCTGCGGCAGTAGCAACCAGGTCGTATCCACTAGCAACGGCTCAACCTCGCTGACTGCTGAGAAGGCATGGGACAGAAGGACTAGGCAGAGGCAAGGTCAGACGTAGCAGAAGGTCGGGGGCAGGCGGCAAGGTTCGTAGTCAGGATGGATAGCAGAAGTTCAGGTAACACAGGCTTTGGACACACTAAACGCTTTCACTGGCACAAGGCAACAAGATCCGGCAAGGGAGTGCAAGGGAGGAGATCAGATATAGCCAGGGAGCAGGTGGAAGCCAATTAAGCTAATTGGGCCAGGCACCAATCATTGGTGCACTGGCCCTTTAAGTCTCAGAGAGCTGGCGCGCGCGCGCCCTAGAGAGCGGAGCCGCGCGCGCCAGCACATGACAGCAGGGGACCGGGACGGGTAAGTGACCTGGGATGCGATTCGCGAGCGGGCGCGTCCCGCTGTGCGAATCGCATCCCCGACGGCCATGACAGTGCAGCGCTCCCAGTCAGCGGGACTGACCGGGGCGCTGCAGGGAGAAAGACGCTGTGAGCGCTCCGGGGAGGAGCGGGGACCCGGAGCGCTAGACGTAACAGTACCCCCCCCTTAGGTCTCCCCTTTTTTTTGTCCGGTAACTGCGTCCCCTGGGATGAGGACACCGGGAAAGAATGGAGGGTTTCCTCAACGGCAGGCAGTACAGCAGGAGTTGGAATGGGGAGGGAGGGCAGAGGGTGAAGCTTGGCACGGGGCAGGGAGACACAAGGACAGGAGCCATGAGGAGGCACAGAGGCTTGCCTGACGGGACTGGGAGGGGGGGAGAGGCACTTCCTGTGGCAGGCAGAGTCCCAGTTCCTGATCTCCCCGGTGGTCCAATCAAGGGTGGGAGAATGAAGCCGGAGCCATGGCAGACCGAGGAGGACCTCAGAGGTACAGCCGGGGAGAACGAAGAGCTCAATCCTCTCGAGGTGGGGTCCAATAGACATCAGGAGGGGTTCTGTGCGGTAACGCACGGTGCAGTCCAATCTGGCTCCGTTGACCGCGGAAATGTAGAGCGGCTTGACGAGACGGGTCACCGGGATGCTGAATTTATTCACAAAGGACTCCAATATAAAATTTCCAGAGGCACCAGAGTCCAAGCAGGCCACGGCTGAGAGGGAGGAGTTGGCTGAAGGAGAAATCCGCACGGGCACCGTGAGACGTGGAGAAGCAGACTTAGAACCAAGAGACGCCACACCCACGTGAGCTGGGTGCGTGCGTGCGTTTCCCAGACGTGGAGGACGGATAGGGCAATCCACCAAGAAATGCTCGGTACTGGCACAGTAAAGACAGAGATTTTCTTCCCTACGGCGATTCCTCTCTTCCTGGGTCAGACGAGACCGATCCACTTGCATGGCCTCCTCGGCGGGAGGCCCAGGCGTAGATTGCAACGGATACTGTGGGAGAGGTGCCCAGAGATCTAAGTCTTTTTCCTGGCGGAGCTCTTGGTGTCGCTCAGAAAAACGCATGTCAATGCGGGTAGCCAAATGGATGAGTTCTTGCAGGTTGGCAGGAATCTCTCGTGCGGCCAGCACATCCTTGATGCGACTGGATAGGCCTTTTTTAAAGGTCGCGCAGAGAGCCTCGTTATTCCATGATAACTCGGAAGCAAGGGTACGAAATTGGATGGCGTACTCGCCCACTGAAGAATTACCCTGGACCAGGTTCAACAGGGCAGTCTCGGCAGAAGAAGCTCGGGCTGGCTCCTCGAAGACACTCCGGACTTCAGCGAAGAAGGACTGGACTGTGGCTGTGGCAGGATCATTGCGGTCCCAGAGCGGTGTGGCCCAAGACAAGGCCTTTCCTGAAAGAAGGCTTACTACGAACGCCACCTTAGACCGTTCTGTAGGAAACAAGTCCGACAACATCTCCATATGCAGGGAACACTGAGACAAAAATCCACGGCAGAGTTTAGAGTCCCCATCAAATTTGTCCGGCAGGGACAAACGGAGGCTAGGAGCGGCCACTCGCTGCGGAGGAGGTGCAGGAGCTGGCGGAGGAGATGGTTGCTGCTGTAGCAGAGGCAGAAGTTGCTGTAACATGGCGGTCAACTGCGACAGCTGCTGTCCTTGTTGGGCAATCTGCTGCGATTGCTGAGCGACCACCGTGGGAAGGTCAGCGAGACTTGGCAGCGGCACCTCAGCGGGATCCATGGCCGGATCTACTGTCACGATTCGGCTTACGGGTTGTGGATCCGCTGTGTCAGCGAGGGATTGGCGTGGACCGTGCTAGTGGACCGGTTCTAAGAGGCTACTGGTTTTCACCAGAGCCCGCCGCAAAGCGGGATGGTCTTGCTGCGGCAGTAGCAACCAGGTCGTATCCACTAGCAACGGCTCAACCTCGCTGACTGCTGAGAAGGCATGGGACAGAAGGACTAGGCAGAGGCAAGGTCAGACGTAGCAGAAGGTCGGGGGCAGGCGGCAAGGTTCGTAGTCAGGATGGATAGCAGAAGTTCAGGTAACACAGGCTTTGGACACACTAAACGCTTTCACTGGCACAAGGCAACAAGATCCGGCAAGGGAGTGCAAGGGAGGAGATCAGATATAGCCAGGGAGCAGGTGGAAGCCAATTAAGCTAATTGGGCCAGGCACCAATCATTGGTGCACTGGCCCTTTAAGTCTCAGAGAGCTGGCGCGCGCGCGCCCTAGAGAGCGGAGCCGCGCGCGCCAGCACATGACAGCAGGGGACCGGGACGGGTAAGTGACCTGGGATGCGATTCGCGAGCGGGCGCGTCCCGCTGTGCGAATCGCATCCCCGACGGCCATGACAGTGCAGCGCTCCCGGTCAGCGGGACTGACCGGGGCGCTGCAGGGAGAAAGACGCCGTGAGCTCTCCGGGGAGGAGCGGGGACCCGGAGCGCTAGGCGTAACACACATGATGTCGGATAACAATCCCAAATGTTCCAGATTACAGGGCATTATATGTTGAGAAGGGAATAGTCTTTTAAGGCATACTGTGGCTTTTGACGCTCTTGAAACGGTGATTGCAGTTCCGGTTAGGGCTCTTTCACACTACCATTTATATCCGCTGAATTATGCCCGTTATGTTCTCCAGTCATGAACTCATGATAACGGGTAATAAAGGATCCCATTCATTTCAATGGGTTCTTTTTGCATCCTTCATCATCAGTTACTGTCAGTAATTGGTTTTGTCCGTTATTGTGATGGGAGAAATGACGGTGCTTGCACTAATTTTTTCCCCGTCAAAAATAACGGCCGTTATAAATTTAACATTGAAATCTATGGATGATGGATAATTACAAATAGCATTCGTTATGCTCTGTTTTTTCATATTCTGTTATGATCCGTGATTGCTACTGAGCATGCTCAGTAAAGTCAGGTTAAATTTAATGGACAATAGCGGTTATTATCGGATGAAATAACAGATTATCCGTTAAAATAAAGGACACCTGTCATCCATTGTGAACAGTTTCTTAATCCGTCTTTTGCATGCTTCGTTATTGCATAATAACGGGTCTATAACGGGGTGGCTTCTAACGGTAGTGTGAACCTAGCCTTATAGGGGTATCATGGCTTATAGCACTGTCATAGAGCACTACAAGTCATTTATTGCAAGCCAATTGGCAGGAGCAAGGGCAAAAGCTCAGCAGAAAACTTGGTTTGGCAGAGCACCACTCTACAGCATTGGGTTAAATCCAGCAGAATAAACCCGAGCATTAAAAACATTGATAGAGTTAAAACAATATTAATCAGCTTGCTTGTCCGTGTACCCATGATTCAGTTTGTAAATTGAATTACAAGTTAATTTGTGAAGAATTGTGAAGAATTCCTTTAAAGGGGTACTCCGGTGGAAAACTTTTTTTTTTAAATCAACTGGTGCCAGAAAGTTAACCAGATTAGTAAATTATTTCTATTAAAATTTTTTAATCCTTCCAGTACTTATTAGCTGCTGAATACTACAGAGGAAATTCTTTTCTTTTTGGATCACAGTGCTCTCTGCTGACATCACGAGCACAGTGCTCTCTGTTGACACCTCTGTCCATTTTAAGAACTGTCCAGAGTAGGAGAAAATCCCCATAGCAAACATATGCTGCTCTGGACAGTTCCTAAAATGGACAGAGATGTCAGCAGAGAGCACTGTGCTTGTGATGTCAGCAGAAAGCACTGTGTTCCAAAAAGAATATCATTTCCTCTGTAGTATTCAGCAGCTAAGTACTGGAAGGATTAAGATTTTTTAATAGAAGTAATGTACAAATCTGTTTAACTTTCTGGCACCAGTTGATCTTTTAGAAAAAAAAAAAAAAAGTTTTCCACTGGAGTACCCCTTTAAGTACTGACAGGTGAAATGTCAAATTTGAAAATCAAATGCTCACCAATCATTAGAGAAAGTTGGTTGCAGCACTAGATGAAACGTAGGGTCCTATGGGATATTTTCCTCCACAGCATTACAGCCAACCTATTCCAAATGTTTCAGATTCTGGCTTAATTTGCCCCAAAATTACCTGGAACACGTGCCTTGCTCCACATTTCTTATGTGTTTTAGAGACTAGTGGAGCCTTGTTCAAAAAGGGGTTAGGCACAGATATTGAGGAGGCATGGCTTAGTGGAAGGATTTTTGGTTTAAAACACAACATTTTGCACCACAATCTTTTCACATAAGGGAGAATTTATCATTAGTACAGATTTTTACACAATTCGAATCCTGTTGTGCAAGTGTGTGGTTTTCCCAGTGGCTGTGCAAAATGTATTATCTTGTGCACATCACTTTATAAATTTGCACAAACAAAGAAAAGCCCATGGATAAAAAAAAAAAAAGCCTGTGCAAAAAAATAAAAATAAAATAAAAAAAAAGGATCAAAAGCTCACATACATTTCTATGCCAGCTGGTCACTGAAGTACATTTGAGAAAAACATAGATAAAAAATAATAAATTGCAGTCCATGCCCCTTGGAAGCACATTGCCATACATGCTGCATTTGTAGAAAATATGACTCTACATATGTTGGAAAAGGCTGGCATTTTAGCTTTGTTTCCTCATGTTGTTAAAGGGTACTCCGGTGGAAAACTTTTTTTTTTAAATGAACTGGTGCCAGAAAGTTAAACAGATTTGTAATTTACCTCTATTAAAAAATCTTATTCCTTTTAGTACTTTTTAGCAGCTGTATGCTACAGAGGAAATTCTTTACTTTGAATTTCTTTTTTGTGCTGTCCACATTGCTCTCTGCTGACACCTCAGTCCGTGTCAGGAACTGTCCAGAGCACTATAGGTTTGCAATGGGGATTTTCTCCTGCTCTGGACAGTTCCTGTTACAGGCATCAGGTGTCAGCAGAGAGCACTGTGGAGAACACAAAAAAGAAATTAAAAAAATATAAAGATTTTCCTCTGTAGCAAACAGGTGCTAAAAAGTACTGAAAGGATTACGATTTTTTTTTTATAGAAGGGATTTACAAATCTGTTTAACTTTCTGGCACCAGAAAAAAAAAAAAAAGTTTTCCACCGGAGTACCCCTTTAAACACAAATTAGTTCTGTTGAATGTTGATAATCCATGTGCAAAGGGCCTAAGATTTCTGCCATGGGTTGTTATCCAAATTGTAATCCAAATTGTTAATATTAACTAGTGTCAGAAAGTTAAACAGATTTGTAAATTACTTTTATTAAAAAATCTTAATCCTTCCAGTACTTATCAGCTGCTGTATAATACAGGGGAAGTTATTTTCTTTCTGAATTTCCTTTCTGTCTGACCACAGTGCTCTCTGATGACACCTCTGTCCATTTTAGGAACTGTCCAGAGCAGGATAGGTTTGCTATGGGGATTTTCTTACACAATGGACAGTTCCTAAATTAAAAAAAAAAAAATAATGTTTTCCAGGGTAGTATCCCTTTAATGGATTTTTCTGTTGGGTGAACATAGCAATAACGTCACATTGTTGGTAACTATAGAGTTATATGGTACACTTTCATTTAGTGGATTTCAGTTCCGGTTAGAAGTACTTTTAGCAATAAAAAGTGGTGTTTTACAATTCAGCAGCAGGTTAAAGTCACCAGATGACATGGCTGCTATTAGCGTTGTCCATCACGCTGATTTTGTATGATTAATCACAAGATGTCACTTTTTCCCCATAACAGGAACACCTCCAGCACTTTCACACTATTTAAACTATGAAGTAAATGATGAGGTCTTACATTTGGCTCTGCTACTTGGCAAGAGCCATACAAAAGTATACAAAGCTTAGGGGGTATTCTAAAATTAGGCGCCACAGGATAAGGCAAGCCATAAAAAAGAGTAACTATACTTAAAGGTACCTTAATGCTACTAGCATACAATTAGTTATACAAATACAATGTAGTCTAAAGGCGGCCATACATTACAGATAGCTATCAGCTGAATGCCACTTTGACTGCCAACTATTCCTCCTGATTTCCTCTTATACACAATCATGCCCTGCTTGGCCAACCATGTATTAGGAGAGAGGGATTAGCTTCTGTCAGGAAACTCTAGGAGTGGATCACCTCCTCTAAGAACAAAAAATCAGGTTCTGGCGGAACAGGGTCTGCTTTGGGCTCCCTGATCACCTCTAATGGCCTCAAACAGGGCAGCAGGGGCTGGGAAAATGACTTTAGGAGATGAGAATACCCCTTTAATTTGTCTTGTACTTGCAGCGTCTGCTATAGGCTCAATAACCAATGGTGCCCACTTCCACTCATAGATTATGGGCTAGGACTGCAGATAATAGAAGTGTGTGTGGATGGGTATTAGCATGAGGGGCAGGGATAAGTGCAGCCCTGAGTTCACCCAGACCTCAGTTACTGTCTTTTAGGGCCCCAACCACAGTACCAGTCCCTACTCACTACAAAAAGTGCAGGCATAGCAATGTCAAACAAAAATAAACAAACACCTTACAGAGGTCAGGAAAACTGGTCAGGACTCATTGGGTTAACAATCACAGAACAGAAAACAAAACACAGGGAATCAACAGACAGACAGATACTGACAAGAAATATGGGCCAAATCAAAACCTAGAGAGCAGTGCGGTACCAGTTCAGAAAAAAGAGGAAAGTTAGCCAAGGTCAGTATACACAGGATCAATACAGCACACAGGCTATGAGTGGAAGCAGACTGCCTTATAATAACCAGCTAAGGAGGGAGCAGTCGCTAAGACCAGAGCCAATTGGCCCAGTGCCTGCAGCTCCTGAGTGGCCAGAGTGCAGCATGTGTGTCCGTATCAGGAACTTTCCAGACTACAAGCAAACCCCCACAGCAAACCTCTCCAGCTCTGGACAGTTCCTCATACAGACAGAGGTGTCAGCAGAGAGCACTGTGGTCAAACAGAAAAGAACTCCAGAAAGAAATACAACTTCCTCTGTAGCATACAGCAGCTGAGAAGTACTAGAAGGATTAAGATTTTTAAATAGAAGTAATTTACAAATCTGTTTAACTTTCTGGCACCAGTTGATTTGAGAAAATATATGTTTTCCACCCGAGTACCCCTTTAAAGTTTTAGTGTAAAAACAAAAAAAAAAACATATCAGTGCAAAACCAAGGACATCTATTTTGTTATGGGGAAACATAGTTTCTTTTTACACCTTTGCTTGTGATCTACATAATAACTTTAACATCTTGAAGGAACACCCACAAAGAAAACTGATACACTGGCCCTCATTTACTAAGAAAATCGGGTTGTAAGTCTATGTTGCTTTCTTACCCGACTGCTTTTTCCCCCTGGTATTTATTATTATGTCGCATCCTGTTTGTCGCACGTGGGTTTTGTTGGTTTTGGTTTCCAACTCCTCTGAGCTGTCGGGAAAAAATCCACAACAATTCAACAAATTCGGGTTGGAAACCTTTATAAATACGTGGGAAAGCTCAGAAATGTCGGGTAACGCCCCTTTTTCGGGTTTGGGAGAATCCACATCGGGTCTGTCGGGAAAAAATGTTGCATCCTGTCGCAGACTGGCGCATGATGTCTGCGACATGGCGCAGACAAAGATGCGACAAAAAAAACCGACAAAAGAGGTCGGGTTTAGAATAGTAAATGAGGGCCACTGTGTTATACTGAGTATAGATGCAGAATAAATGGATATAATAAATGGATGTGTGGCCCCTCCAGATTGGCTCTCCATTCTGGAATATGGGGGTTGAGGGCTAATGGATCCTTCACTTCAAGAACTCAAATTGTTCCTTTTCGTAGCAAAGATTATTAGAAGTGCTGTCTTGATAACCACCATAATATGTTAACAGCCTCTTTGTACCTGTATTGTGGTGTCAGGGTAAGGAAAGCAACTGATTTCTTCCCTGCAGTCACCTATCATTATATTGTTTGTACTTATAAAAGAAGCCATTCACATAACAGGTCTTTATAAGTCATGTACTCACAGTGCGCTTCCCTAATATATTATCTTACATTAGTATTTTTCAAACACAATAAATCCTAAAACTTACATAACAGAATTTGCTATGAAGCCTCTTCTTTGATTTAGAGGATTATATGTTCACTAATCAAATTAAAGTAGTCTGATCAGGAGTATAAAATTCTAGGAAATTAAGAATTAAAATGCTTTACTTGGCAAAGAAATAACAGTGCACTGTGAGTTTCCTTTCTAACGAATGCTATCATTCACAGCTTGACAGCCTCATATACCAGGGGAGTATATTGATTAGAACTGGGCTTATGGCAACCTAATGAATCTAATGGGGTCTTCTTCTTGAGGCTGCATTTGCTATTTTTGCCACCTTTGGCGACATATTTTCCCAGTTTTTCCAAGACAATCCTGCTGACAGAGCCATAGCTTTTTGCAAACCTCTGCTTGATAATGGTTGGTCAAGAGGTGCAATTTGGGGGCATCACAGGGCATTTCTGGGCAAGGGTTAAATGTCCCATTTATTTTTAATAGGTTGCTAGTTGTGCCTTCTTATGTCTTAGGGGAGAAGGACATTATGGTTAATCCCCTTCTATTGACCCTAATGTTGTAACAGTGGAGAGAAGGAGTCCAAGGGGAAAGAAGTCTAACCTGAGCCTCATCTAATTCCTCTCTTTAAAAAGTACCGGTCCCCAAATAAACTTTTCTAAACTAACCCAGGCTATGTTCTCTAACTACTCCTAACACTCCTCCCACCCTTCAAAAAGCTCTGTATCTTGCCTTAATTCTTGCTCACATAGTGCAATCTTCAAGCAAGAGAAAGTGGGGACCACTTCCACCCTCACATGGTTGCAGAGCTGTGATGAATAGAAGACCTCAAGCTCTGTGCAGCTTTCAGTCAGGCTCTGTGCAGCTTTCAGTGAAATTCTGTGATGTTTTTAGTGAGGCTCTGTGCATGTTTCAGTGAGGCTCTGTTCATCTTTCAGTGAGGCTCTGTGCATGTTTCAGTGAGGCTCTGTGCATGTTTCAGTGAGGCTCTGTGCATGTTTCAGTGAGGCTCTGTGCATGTTTCAGTGAGGCTCTGTGCTTGTTTCAGTGAGGCTCTGTGCAGCTTTCAGTGATGCTCTGTGCATGTTTCAGTGAGGCTCTGTGCAGCTTTCAGTGAGGCTCTGTGCAGCTTTCAGTGAGGCTCTGTGCAGCTTTCAGTGAGGCTCTGTGCAGCTTTCAGTGAGGCTCTATGCATGTTTCAGTGAGGCTCTGTTCATCTTTCAGTGAGGCTCTGTGCATGTTTCAGTGAGGCTCTGTGCATGTTTCAGTGAGGCTCTGTGCATGTTTCAGTGAGGCTCTGTGCATGTTTCAGTGAGGCTCTGTGCTTGTTTCAGTGAGGCTCTGTGCAGCTTTCAGTGATGCTCTGTGCATGTTTCAGTGAGGCTCTGTGCAGCTTTCAGTGAGGCTCTGTGCAGCTTTCAGTGAGGCTCTGTGCAGCTTTCAGTGAGGCTCTGTGCAGCTTTCAGTGAGGCTCTATGCATGTTTCAGTGAGGCTCTGTGCATGTTTCAGTGAGGCTCTGTGCATGTTTCAGTGAGGCTCTGTGCATGTTTCAGTGAGGCTCTTTGCAGCTGTCAATAAAGCACAGTGCAGAGAAACACTTCCTGAGGTCTCCTGCCAGGCCAGGAGGAGACCAAACTCACTGTATTAATTGTGGCAGGCAACAGAACAGAGCCACCAAGTGGCTGTTTTTTATATTACATTTTAAACATATTTATGTTGATAATTTTAAAAGCAAGTGAATGGGAAAGTGTCTGCTAATTACACAAGGAACACTGTATTAAAAGTTTTATTTGGTGACAGGAACTCTTTAAGTTTGAGTCGGAGCTATATTTGCTATCTTACCCTTTGCTTCTTTTCTGACCAACTATTTTTATAATTGTGAAGTCAATATACAAATTTCACTTCTATGATACAGATCAAAGAACTGATAAATAAGACTAGATCCTGTTCTGGAGGTACAGGCCCATGTTAGACAGCAGTTTTTTTAAATGCCACTATAAAGGAATGATACGTAAGACTATACTCCCCCAACACAATAGAAGCCTATCGCTAGGGGTTCCAGGAGCCAGACTTTTTTTTTTTTTTTTTTTTTTTTTTTACTCTTACAGTGTTTTATGTTGTTCTAGTAGAGAAATTTGCTCCTGAAATTATTTGTTTGGTGATCATTTAAAAAAGAATATGTCATATTTATTCTTGTTTATCTTTGCCTCTTTATACTTGAAAATACAACGCCAAGGTTTGTCTTAGAAGCGGACTCTGGCTAGTCTGCTAGAATTACCTCAACTTTAATGCTATTATTTAGAAAAAGTACCTGTATGGTAAGTTGTTGTACCTGAGCTTGCACAATCAAGGTTAACGTTAAAGGGGTTTTCTAGGACTTTTTTTTTTTTTAATTGATGGGCTATACTGTGGTATACTACGGTTTTAAGTCCTGTCACAAAACCGGATACGGGGCAAAAATGAGCCAACCCCAGTCACTATGTAACTCTGGTCGGCTCATATACAAATGAGAAGCTGGACAGGTCCGGCGAGGTTATGGGAGCGCCGGATTTTTAAATATCCCCGCCGGATTTGGCAGCTGTAGGATTAAAATGTGGTGTGAATACACCATTAGCTCTTCTCAAAGGGTTCCTCTCTTTTCTTTCAGGTGCCATTCTCCAAGCACTGCTAATGTAAGTAATATATTGAATGGCCGGAAGTCGCATTGACTTGTGTCGGAATACATTTGCAATGAAAATCTATGGGACTTCCGGCCATTCTGTATGTAGCAGAAGAGAAGCAGAGTCAACATGATTCAGTGCTTAAGGCTGAGCCCCTGAGTGAAATGAAAGGTTCCATTTAAATCTTGGAAACTCAAATATTCAGGGGAATCCAGCACTACTATATACTCCAACCAGACATAACATTAAAACTACCTGCCTAATCTTTCTTAATGGGGTACTCCCGTGGAAAACTTTTTTTTTTTTATAAATCAACTGGTGCCAGAAAGTTAAACAGATTTGTAAATTACTTCTATTAAAAAATCTTAATCTTTCCAGTACTTTTTAGTGGCTGTGTACTACAGAGGAAATGCTTTTCTTTTTTGGATTTCTCTTCTGTCACGACCACAGTGCTCTCTGCTGACCTCTGCTGTCCATTTTAGGAATGCTCCAGAGCAGGAGAAAATCCCCATAGCAAACATATGCTGCTCTGGACAGTTCCTAAAACTGTCCTAAAACAGGAGTTGTAGTTTTGTAGTTTTGCCAGGAGTTGTAGTTTTGCAACATCTGGAGGTCCGCAGGTTGGAGACCACTGGTATAGGAGGTAATACTCACGTGTCCCCGCCGCTCCGGATCCGTCATCGCTGCCCCGGATGCCGCCCTTCATCGCTGTCGCCGTGTCCCCGGGGTGTCCCCAGTGCTCGGGAACGTCTCTGCTGCCGAGTATCCTCGCTCTCCGTCGCCGCCATCACGTCGCTACGCACGCCGCTCCTATTGGATGACGGGACGGCGTGCGCGACGACGTGATGATGACGGAGAGCGCCAGCCATGCAGGGGATCCCGGCATGGAGCAGACACCGAGGAGGCAGGTAAGGTCCCTCCGGGTGTCCTGTAAGATGTTCGGGACACCGTGATTTCACCGCGGCGGTCCCGAACAGCCCGACTGAGCAGCCGGGTTAGTTTCACTTTCGCTTCAGATGCGGCAGACATCGGTGATGTCCTGTATTAGCCGCGGGTCCTGGCCTTTGATGGCTGCAGGGACCGCCGTGATAGGACAGGTTTTAATGTGTATTTGCCATATAAGATTTGGGGAAGAAAAAGTCCGTCTTATACGGCGAAAAATACGGTAAGTCATCTAGCTATTGCAATTTGGCCCTGGGTACTAGATGTTAATCTATGATTTATTTTAAGTGCCATATGGGGTACTTAGTGCTACCGGCCACACATTCTGCCTTTTAGTTATTGACTGACTTATACAAGTACTATTGTATCAAGTTTGTAATTCTGGGCATTTCTTAGATCTTACCCCCTCTAGGCAAATATTGACCATGTCACTTTGTTAATTGTGCCAGTCCTTGAAATTTCTCAAAATGATAATTATAATTTTTTATATTATTATTATTATTATTTTTTAGGATAGTTCAAAACTTAATGTCACATTGATTTGAATTTCAACTTATGTTTGGCCAAATATCTTCCATGATGTCACGTATACATGCAGACTATTTCCCTCCTTATAGGTCTAGAGAGCAGAACCTATATATAAAGTATTATTATCCAGCGCTTTTAAGTATGTATTCCACTTAAAGGGGTACTCCACTGGAAAACATTTTTTTTTAAACCAACTGGGGCCAGAAAGTTAAACAGATTTGTAAATGACTTCTATTTAAAAATCTTAATCCTTCCAGTACTTATGAGCTGCTATATGCTCCACAGGAAGTTCTTTTCTTTTTGAATTTCCTTTCTATCTGACCACAGTGCTCTCTGCTGACACCTCTGTCCATTTTAGGAACTGTCCAAAGTACAAGCAAATCCCCATAGCAAACCTATCCTGCTCTAGACAGTTCCTAAAATAGAAAGAGGTGTCAGCAGAGAGCACTGTGGTCAGACAGATAGGAAATTAAAAAAAACATGCCCATGTTCTCCCGTGACCACGCCCCCTTTTGGGGTCTTTCTTGTAAAATGGAGGGTTTTGGTTTTTCTGGTCGCAAATTGTGTTGCATGGAATGTGCGACACAATTTGGGCCCAAAACCCAACAAAAAAGAGTCGGGATCACGTTAGTAAATAAACCCCAATGTTTTGATGTTTCCTGTACTTTCCAAGTCCTTTTTTGGGATAAGAAATCTCTGAGTAACATGGTGAACATTTATCAAACTGCAGGAGGCTGGGCACCAGCGGAATGTACATGAGCAAATCAGTTTCCCAGAAAATGATGTGATGATACAATGCTCACTACCAGTCATTAAAGGGAACCAGTCACCATATTTTAAGCCCCTAAGCTGTTGTAATGCAACATATCCCATGGATAATAGGCCTCTGAAGATGTCCCTGTCTAAATTGTATGTTGCAGAATAAAATATTAAATAAAGTTATAAATTAGCATTGGTTGATGCCGCTTTCCCCAGGTCCCTAAACATGCTACTGCTGGCTTGCTTGACTGACAAAGATACAATAATACAAACCAGCTACAGAGGCATAAATGCATAGATGATGCTATAGCCAATATATATTAGATGTGCCGTATGTCAGCGGACCTGACATCACGAACACAGTGCTTTCTGCTGACATCTCTGTGCATTTTAAGAACTGTCCAGAGTAGGAGAAAATCCCCATAGCAAACATATGCTGCTCTGGACAGTTCCTAAAATGGACAGAGGTGTCAGCAGAGAGCACTGTGGTCATGATGTCAGCAGAGAGCTCTGTGTTCCAAAAAGAAAACCATTTCCTCTGTAGTATTCAGCAGCTAATACTTACTGGAAGAATTAAGATTTTTTTTAATAGAAGTAATTTACAAATCTGCTTAACTTTCTGGCGCCAGTTGATTTAAAAAAAAAAAAAAAAAAAAAAACGTTCCACGGGAGTATCCCTTTAAGGACAAATTCCCTTTAAGAAAATGTATTTATGCAAATTCTGTCCAATTAAATCTTCCTTGCAATACAAGTGTGAATACTCTGTACATTTATTCTATCACTTTAGCTTGTTTTGGCTGCTCTTGACATTTTGGAATCACTTACCTTTCATTTTTCAACCTGCCTTACAAAAAATAAAGTTATTGAAAAGTCACAAAATATAAACATTCTTAAAAAGCCAGAGAAGATATGAAACAGAAGGATTTGGCATGTGTTTGCCTCAATGAATTATTAAAGCAAAGGTAGTCTTTGAAATTATATATATATATATGGGATGAGTATTTACCTCAGGGTGAGGCCACCACTCCTGGTGTAACGGAGCTTCAGAAGGCCATTAAGCACTCCGCGGGCATTCTGGGTAGGGGAATATGCAAAGCAGCTCATTACATCACCTTTTCAGGTAATGTTCCCTGATATCAGCTTAGCTAACAGGAGCTAAGCTGATACCAGGAAACATCACCTGAAAAGGTGATGTAATGAGCTGCTTTGCATATTCCCCTACACACACACATATATATATATATATATATATATATATATATATATATATATATATATGTCACTGCCATTGATGCTTACCTGATACTTATTTTCTTCAGTCATGGTTGCTTTTTATCATTGCTACTTTAAAACATAGCTTGTACTTTCTCTGTCCCACCCCCATGATTTACGGTTTGATTGCCTGATTTGTATATAGATGCTTACTGTTATGCTTATAAGCCTAAGCATAGTACAGCCTGAAATCACGAGTGCACGAAGAACTCATTTCTACTATCAAGAATTGAAAGATTATACAGTGGTCCCTCAAGTTACAATATTAATTGGTTCTGGGACGACCATTGTATGTTGAAACCATTGTATGTTGAGACCATAACTCTAAGGAAACCTGGTAATTGGTTCTGAAGCCACCAAAATGTCACCCAAAAATAGGAAAAAGTGAGTATTTAAGATAAATAAGTAGATAACTAATGTAGATAAAGCAAATCCCTTACATATAAAAGTAAGAAAGATCTGCTGGGAGCTGTAAATCACTTCCAGTCTATTTCAGTGTTTCCCAACCAGGGTGCCTCCAGCTGTTGCAAAACTACAACTCCCAGCATGCTGGGAGTTGTAATTTTGAAACAGCTGGAGGTAACCTCTTTGGGAAACACTGGTCTATGTAGAGGACAGAAGCTTCTTCAGGGTCCTGTGCAGTACACGCAATGTCCTAAAGAAAGGAAAATGGAGCCGCCCTCACCTGATGCCCAAAGGAGCAGCTAACCCTGGCACAGGTAAAGAGTACAGAACATGTAATACCTCCCTGTACTGTAGGGGGTGCTACCAGACACCAGTCAGTGCGTGCACTTTAGGAATACACAGGTTTTACCAGTGAAATATCCATTCTGATTGGTCGGTTCTTCCAGCCATTGACACATTTTGCAAATTCCATAGCATTGTATGTTGAGTCTGGTTTCAAGTTACAATGGTCCAAAAAAGTTCATTGTATGTTGAAACTATTGTATGTTGAGGCCATTATAAGCTGAGGGATCACTGTATAAGTTTTAAGCTACCAAGCCAGCAGGTAGAGAGAAGTCCAATTGAAGGCGTGCTCATAGATGGTGTCTATGAATAGGGTGGGACTGGGAGGCCTTTAAATGTAATTTTGGAGCAAGAGATCAAAGCTCAGATATCTCCATACAGAAATGTATTAAACAAAGGAGGTAACCCACATATTGTGTAGAGTACCTGTACACCTCTGTACATAATAATAAGTCAAAGTGTTCTGCACACTATACTGAGACTACTGGCAAAGGATTTATATATTAAGAGTTAAGATAAGTTAGAAAGATAGGCTAGGGCCCAAGACAAAACGTTGCAGCTTCCCAGAATCCTTCACACTGTGAAGCATTTCCGAGAAATCATAGTTTAAAAATTGGCAAGGAATAGGGTATTAGTTAACTATGTGACTCCCTCCCTGCCTTTAATTTTTTTTTTCCTACCTCCTAAACTGTTATCTTGGCTTCTCTTATGCTGCTCACTCTGGCTAAGAAGGAAGCTGACTTCCCCAGCAGGTGTGACATCACTGAAGCCTGCTGGGCGCCGACTTCTGCCTTCACGGCATCTATACTGTGCTCCTGTTGGGAGCATGCATAGATGAGTAGCCAATAGCATGGCAGGCTGCTCCGGGATCTCCTCCTCCCTGTTTAGCAGTTCATGGGCTACCCAGGAAGGAGGAATATAGGAGGATAGCAAGGCCCATTATGCCCCAGTATAGTTTAGAAACAACTGTAGGCATACTGTTTTATAAACACTGATGACTATTCATCAGTGTGCCTACAGCTGTTGCTAAACTACAACTCCCAGCATGCCCATACAGCCAATAGCTGTCTGAGCATGCTGGGAGTTGTAGTTTTGCAGCAGCTGGAGGCACCCTGATGATTACACATGAGTGTTTCTCAAACAGTGTGCCTACTGCTGTTGCAAAACTACAACTCCCAGCATGCCCAGACAGCTATTGGCTGTGTGGGCATGCTGGGAGTTGTAGTTTAACAACAGCTGTAGGCACCCTGATGAATAGTCCTCAGTGTTTATAAAACAGTAGTCCTACAGTTGTTGTGCACACCCTTCCTCCAGACTGTACATGCCGGGGATGGGCGGCTCGCGAGGCTAGTGAGCCAATGCGCACAGCCCCAGCGTTCACAGCACTTGCTCCCGCCTGTCTGATTGACAGGCAGAGAGTGAGCGCAGGCTGACTGAATTCGGACCGATTGCTCGGCTGGGATCGGTCCGAATTCAGCAGTGACGTCACAGCAGGCTGCAGCCGGCCACTAGGTGGGAGACCCCTAGTGGCCGGATTTTAAATGGAAAATACAATATTTTAACGACAAAAAAATAAAAAATAATTGATGTATATTAGAGATATGATGTAGTACACAGGTACTACAACATATTAAAAAAAAAGTAAGGGAAGCACAGGATTTGGAGCCCATATAAAAAACGTAAAGCTCTATTTCCCCAATAAAGACAGTTTTCACAACCTACTGCATCACCCAAAAACTATAGGGTGTGGGGATGTACCTGTAGTGATGTTTTATCAATAAAATGCCCTATATCAGTTGTTGGGGTTATATGACTTTGTGATCTGACTATAGACTCCTAAATTATACTCAAAACAGAGTGAGGAGACTGGTGGCAGTGGGAAAGGGTAGAATTTTGAGTGGACGAATGTTACAGACTCTTGCAGGTTGGAATTTTTTCTATTGTTGTTTCTTATTGCCCATAGGCTCAAATCATTTTGAGTCCACCCCTGACAGATTACCACTGTGGATTATGACAATCCAAAGGACATCTTAGAACTTTACTTACCTTTTCGGCCTGCATTACCCTGGCTTGAGGGCTTATCTGTTACTGAACCTTCAATAGAATAAATATATTAATTGATTAAAGGTAATATTGTAAAATATATTGATCTTTTCTACTCAGCAATAGACTTTGTAAAAATTATGCATTTTCAAATCAGGCAAAGAACTAATCTTCCTCAATTGTATCATATATACAGACTCTCTGTTAATATAAACTGATACAATAGTTACCTATTAAGCAAAATAAATCTAAATCTATGTTGCTTCCAGAGGTATGTACTCCATGGGTCTTGGGGGACCTTATGGGTTAGATAGGAAGATCACTGTTCACAGATAGGGCTTGAAATGAATATTACACAAAAATAAGAATTTATAAAAGGATGGGTTGTGGGTACACAGTTGAAGAGCCCATTTGCCTATTGCGGTTTATGCTCCTAAAGAACTATAAGAAATTACAATAAGAAGAACAAATTGCAATAGGCAAATGGCACCATTAAGAGAGAAGGTCACACAAATTCCGGGATATGAAAAACTTTTTTTAAATTAAATTATATCTTGTGATAGCTTTGCACCTAGGGATCACATGTCTTTTAGAGATTTTAATAAATGAGAAAACTACTACTTCCAAGCAGCATACTCCAGATACTGGGGGAGATTTATCAAAGGATTTAGACTGTTTTTTCTTGTCTAAATTTGTCGAACAGAAAGTCGCAGTCTAAATATGTGCGACTTTTCTGCGACTTTTGCTCTAGAGGATTTTTAGAACATGATGCATGCAAGTCTATTTTAGACTGAAATGCATTGAAAAATGCATTGGTGCTGAATTTATCAAACGCGACTTTTCAGCGACAAGTCGCATCGGCTGAAATTACGCCGAAATGTCAGACCATGTTGGAGCAGGTTTAAATATAGACTAAAGCATTGATCCCGAAGTCTGTGCACAGAATTTATCAAGAGCCGTGCGCCATTTGATAAATTAGGTGCACAATAGACCAGACTAACCCTCTGTAGTTTGGTCTATATTGATGCGGGACATAGACAACTTTGATAAATATCCCCCACTGAATCTGAGAGTGCTGCGACTTTATAGAATTTTTGGTTGCTGTGGAATCTGCAGCAAAATCCACATAATGTATGTGTTACATTCAGTTATCACTTTTATGAGTATTCTGCACAATCATTAAAGGTAATTATCTACTGTTTAAAGGAATTGTCCAGTATTAAAAAATGTATCCACTATCCTAAGGATAGGGGATAAGTTTCAGATTGCAGGGGGTCTGACCGCTGGGACCCCATGTAATCTCCTGTACAGGGCCCCAGCAGTCAGCGGTAAGGGGACGTGTTGAACACCGCACGAAGCGGCAGCCGACGAGCCCCCTCAATATAACTCTATGGGAGAGCCGTAGCGCTGCCTTCGACAATCTCTGGCTCTGCAATAGTGCGGTATTGAGGGGGGCGTGTCAGCCAGAGAGGCAGGGCCCCGTACAGCATGGGGTCCCAGCAGGGATACGTTTTACAATACTGGACAACTCCTTTAAATCAAGTTGTTATGTTAGATATATTTTTAAAGTTTTTTTGTGATTTTTTTCCCTCATTTTCCATTTTACTATTTATGTTTTAATTAATCCTTAAATCTTGCAGTTTTCATTATGGCCACTAGGATTAAAACTAAGCTGGGGCTACCTGTTCTGTGCAGACCACTTCCCAATAGTGCCCCTCTTATCATCACAGATAGAAGTACAGTAAAAGGTGACACCAGTGTATAGATTACAGAGGTACACATATAATAGCTGTTGGTCACAGATCAGCCTCCCACTCCCTCTAGAATGACCTCTGAAAAGGTCACCGTAGGTTTCTCCCCATGATAACTGCAGGTCGGTTGAGGTGTGAACACTCAGACCCTCAGAAATCAAAACTTCTGACATTTATGCTTACTGAATGCAGGCATAAATGAATGATAAATCTGGTTCTCCTTCAATGACAGTGAACACATTTCTAGCCAAAAGTATTCGAAATAGAGAAAATTGCTGTGTATGATTTTCCTACCTGAACATATTGGTGTTTTGTTCTGCACAGAAGACCCACTTACAGGTTTACCATCTGAAGTAACACACCAGCAATATCCCGTATAAGTATGACATTGCACCTGCCAAAAAAAAAAGAATAAATGATGTTAATAATTTTGATCAAACACCGCCCATTCTGCATTTCAAAGGATTCGAGAAGTGACAAGGAAAATGATGCAGAAAATTTCCTTGCTGAAATTTTGGAGCTGAAATCCTGTACACTTGGCATTTCATACGTAAACCTCTGCTAGTGCAGGAGTCCACTGGATTTAACAAAAGGCTCTTGATAAATTCTGGCCCTGATTTACTATTATATACCCGACATGTTCTGTTGAGTTGTGCACCAGATTCTGGTGCATTGTGCCAGGACCTGCACCAAAATTTGCAACCGAATTTAAAAAAACCCGACCAACTCTTCATTTTACTGAGAAAACCGGAAAAAGGGGCGTGGCCATCAGGAAAAGAGGGTATGTTCCCAACAAATTTACTAAGGTTTCCACAGAAAAATATGGGGGATTTGAGATGAGGAAAACCCCACAGATCAGAGCAGGTGTAAAAAAAAAAAAGCAAAATGTAAGGAAAAGTGCAAAATTTAGGGAAGCATTAGTAAATACTGTGGAAAAATATCTGTTGGTAACCCCCCCCCCATAAACTACACTCCACTCTTAGTAAATCAGGGCCTCTGTGTGTGTGTGAGGCTGCCCCATGCATCAACCTCAGAAATCTTTACCAGCTCTGAGATCGCTGTGATTTCCACTACAATTGTCGCCTGCTGGCATAAATCATCGTAAATTTGGTTTGCTTAGGCAACCACACCCCCTTTGGGCAAACCTTTTGCAAGCCAAGCAAGGCGAAAATTGTGCCAGAGCTGTGATAAATTCCCACCAAAGTAATTCGAGGCAGTTTCCATGTGGATTCTGCCTAAGGGTCCGTATTCGGTCACACGGCAGAATTTCCGAATGCGGAACTCCGCATAGATTCCGCATGCGGATTCCACCACAAATTGAAGCCCAATAGACTTCTATGGGATTCCGCACTCCTATTCACATGTCTGAATTTGCGCATGTGGATTCCACACCAATACTGCACAAAATCCAAACAAGCCAGAAATCAAGCCAGAAACCACCCAAATGAATGCGGAAATGGAATTGGTGTGGATGTGAAGAAATTCTGCCGTGTGAATAGACCCGCAGGGCTGTTCCAGGTGGGGATTCCCTATGGAGCAGGTACTGGCAAAACAAGCTGGCGCTAAGACTGCTTGGAAATGCAAGTTTCAATAAACAGCAATGCATTTCAGAGTGAATTCCACTGAAAGAATGAACATGTTCATTATTTTGGAAGAGTCTGGGGTCCGGAATTACCATGGTGAGACGTCTGCCGCGGAAATTCCGTAGTGTGAGAAGTAATATACAAGTAAAATACAAAGTGTGAATGGGCCTGAACATTTTGCCTTGAATCCTCTTAGAATTAAAACCCCATTGATGTAAATGGAAGGTCCTGACATGGATTTTTTTTCTTCTGCAAGAATTGACATGTCCATTCTTGATTCAGAAATTAAATCCTAGGTCAGTGTAAGGGTAAGGTCCACAAGCGTAGAAAGCAGCGGATGCAATTCATATCAATGGCCCGAACATAGATTTATCACCAGGTAACATGGTGCAGTTACCCATAGCAACCAATTAGATCGCTTTTTTTTTATTCTAAAAGCCTCTGAAAAATGAAAGACGCAATCTGATTGGTTGCTATGGGCAACTGCACAACTTTTTCTCTACACAGGTTTTGATAAATCTCCCCCCATAGTCACTATATACTTTGGAAGGAGATGTGGAGGAAAAGTTATCCAGTTGCCCATAGCAACCAATCAGATCGCTTCTTTCATTTATAAAAAGGCCTCTGAAAAATTAAAGAAGCGATCTGATTGGTTGCTATGGATAACTGGTCAACTTTTCCTCTGCGCAGGCTTTGATAAATCTCCACCTAGATGCGCTATTTTACCGGACTTGACAACACAGCAAACTATGCTTTTGAGTCCGCTAAAAATTGCGTACTAGGTAACTTCACTCTATTGAAATGAATGACTACAGCAGTGGTCTTCAACCTGCAGACCTCCAGATGTTGCAAGAGTACAACTCCCAGCATGCCCGGACAGCCAACGACTGTCCGGGCATGATGGGAATTGTAGTTTTGAAACATCTGGAGGTTCGCAGGTTGAAGACCACCGGACTACAGTATACATGTCGGTATATGTCGGTATTCTGTTCTTGGCGGGAATGCCGACAGATACCTGTGACGGAATACCAAAACGCAGTGCGAACCTAGTCTCATTTGCATTTTACTTGCTGTCATAGATGCAGATTAGCACCATTCACTTTATCTAATCGGGGTCCAGTGCTTTCCTGAGCAATACGCTTGGACGTGTGACTGAGTGCATTTAAAATGTGCAATGTGAACTGTGGCAGATATTCTCATTAAAAACAACAGGGCGCAGCAACAGTTTGAGTATTTTTTGGCTCTCATTTGAGTGTGTGATGCATACCAAATGCAGCACCGAACAATTTCAGTATAAGGCCAAGTTTCCCTACAGTTTTTTTTTCTGGCGTTTTTTGGAAAACTGCCACTGCAGTTTTTGAGCCAAAGTCATAAATAGATCCAGTAAAAAGGAGAAGTAGAAGTCCTTTTTGATATTCCCCATTCCTTTTGAATACTCTGGGGGACAGGGACGTGCACAGACATTTTGGAGGGCAGGGGCTCAAGTAAAAAAAGAGGGCACTTATGATTTAAAAAACGTTTGCCAGACTTAATGGGCTGCGGCCCAGGGACACAGTGGACCTCCGACCAGGCCCCCTTGACATTCCTAGCCCCATAAAAGTTGGTGTTTTTGTAAAATAAAGTCAAGAACAGTTTCTATGAAGGTCTGCCATGTGTATATACACTTTGGCTGTGCTGTCAGTTACAAAACTCCATAGGCTGCAATGCGATTGAGTCACGGCCGTCAGGGGTTTTGTAACGGCCGGGTTTCGCCGATATAGTGACGGAACTGGTGACGGAAGTTCCTAAACGGAACTATTTCATAGTGTGAAAGAGGCCTGAGCAGGAATCTCCACACAGCTCTGGTTCTTACACTGAAGAGATGGACACCACACTAATATATGCTTACATGCTGCAATATAGAAGAGTTGGCAAAAAAAAGAATTATAAATATACAAAGACGGCCAGGCATAGCACAGCATACAGGATGAAGGCAGGGAAGCTCCGCCTCCATTATGCACAAGACTGAATTTGCATACTAGCAATGTTTGGCAATACCTAGAAAACGGCTGGTCCACATTTAGTAAGTATAACATTATCTTTCTCCTGTTCTCCTGCACTGTAACCTAGTGTATTGGGGTTAGTGAGAGTAAACAGCCTGTCAGTTTCCCTTTAATTATATACCGTACCCCCCTTAATGATCTATATACTGTGCCACCATTCATCTATTAATTCCCTATATATTGTGCCCCCATTCATCTATTAATTCCCTATATACTGTGCCACCATTCATCTATTAATTCCCTATATACTGTGCCATCATTAATGAACTATATACTGTGCCACTATTATTTAACTATACTGTGCCACCATTAAGGATCTATACACAGTGCCAGCATACATAAAAATATGTTCCAATATTAATGAAATATATTCTGTGCTTCCATAAATTCTCTATATACTGTGCTTACATTCCTCTATTAATTCCCTAATAATGTGCTTCATACAATACATATACGCACATAACATAAAGACACATACAGTACATAAGAAATATACACACATACATAGAGACACTTTGACACATACATATAACATGGAATATATACTAAAAGATATAGCCAACAGGCACATCATACATACAGGTACACACATACATTCACTCACAGATATATACACACATATACATAGATTCACTTGCTCACAATATATATATGTGTGTGTGAGCAAGTCAATCTATGTGTGTGTGTGTGTATATATCTGTGTGTATATATTATATATATACACAGTATGTGTGTGTACACACACACACACACACACACACACACAGATTCACTTTCTCACATATACACACACACACACACACAGATTCACTTGCTCACATATACACACACACATATATATATATATATATATATATATATACATATATATATACACACACATCATACAGACACAGACATACAATCACTCATATATACACACTCACTTACACCAAGGCCCCAGCCATCCCTCTCTACGCGCGTGCGCTCGCGCGCGCACACACACACACACACAGTGGCCGGGCAGACTGTGGGCGGGGCTTCTGTCTCCTCCATGTGGAGAGGAGCTGAGAAATAGCTGATAATGACAGGGTGAGTGGCGCCCCCTTCCTGCAGGGAGGGCACAGCACCCACCATTAAACCACATACAAATGTCCCCAGCAACGGATCCTTTTTACTGCACCTATCACCCAGAGTCTGTAGCTTCTTTTGTGAGGGCACTATAGGGGCAGGTGAGGAGAAGGGGCAGGGGCTTAAGCCCCCTTTTACCCCTATGTGTGCACGTCCCTGCTGGGGGATATATATCAAAACCTGTGTAGAGGAAAAGTTGCTAAGTTGCCCATAGCAACCAATCAGATGACTTCTTTCATTTTTGAAAAGGCCTCTGCAAAATGAAAGAAGTGATCTGATTGGTTGCTATGGGCAACTCAGCAACTTTTCCTCTGGACAGGTTTTTAATAAATCTCCCCCTCTGTCTTTGGCCCCAAAACTTCAGTGGCAGATATCCAAAAAAAACACCAGAGAAGAACCTTTGTGGAAACCTAACCTGAGGCCAGAGTTAGGATAGATACACTCTGCCAGGGCTCAAGTCCTTCAGGAACACATGTGTGGTGTCCCAGTACCGCATTCTATACGGTACTTGTTTATTTATGGGTCCCCATAGCCAGAGTCCCTAGGACTTAGGGATCCCTGTCAGCCAGTCTACCCCTAGTTGCCTCTATTCTAGTGTATAGATCTCTAATTTATTCATAGGTTAATATAAATAGAATAACATGTGTAAATAAAATGGTTAATTACTTGTTTCAATTAGCGTTGCAGGACCTGCGGGTCATGTGACGAGGTGAACTCTATGGTATTTAGCTTAAGGACCTTTGGAGGCCCTGTGACGTAAGCAATCCCATCTCACCATGTAGTGGTGAATGGCAGATGTTCGGACCAATCAGATTCACCCCGCCCTCTGCCCATATAAGGGAGCGGCGGCCATCTTCTCACTCTCTTGTTCCCGGGTTGCACCTCTCTTGTTCCTGCATTGCTAAGCTAGCAAAAGCTCTCTTACCTCGTGGGCTGTCAAGCAAGCAAGACCTGTACAGCAGTAATCGCAGTGAGTTAGGCCTGAGCCTTGCGGCAATGGCTGAACAATTATAACTATAGAGTGTATCAATTCTCAAACACTCTGCAGCATCACCGGACCTAATAACTCCCCTAAATCCGGACGGATCTGCAAATCTCTTCCTAAATTCAGAGACTTTATGTCTAACTCAAGGTCCGCAACTACTGCCAGTCACTAAGCAACCTAAGGACTGTTTGTATGAGACTGTTACTGTGCCGTGGTTATTGCAAGAACTTCAGTAAAAGTTATTCAAGTTCAAGTTTAGATCTCCTTGTGGACCTTCAGTTATTTTATGCACCTATCATACTGGGAAGGGCGGCGATAGGCCGGAACATTGATTCAGCATACCAGCCCTCAGCCTGGCGTCACGAACACTAGGGTTAACATTAACCCCTCATATACCGATACCATACCACCACTACCATACACCCCCCCCAAGGACTACCACACATGGAAACGGAGTTCCTGCACTTTTTCCACAGCAGGAACACTGTTCCCATTAGCAGGCATTCTGCAAGACCAGCTCTTGAGTACAATTTTTGGGTGAGTTCCAACTCTGTTTTTTCCCAGGACTTGACTCTTGAACTCTGCATTCCTGACCCCCTCCCCGTTAATCGCATCCGTCGACATCCCGCCAAAAAACAGGATGCTGACAAATACTGTTAAATGGAGCAGTGAACCCCATTCACTTCTATGGCCTAGTGACTAAGTTCAGGGCGTATCCGCTATTTTAAGCTGTCTGAAAAACGGGGGCTGTCGCCCTTTTAAAATAACGCATATGTCCCGAAAGAAGTCACTTGGTGACTCCATTAGGCCATAGAAGTAAATGGGGTCCGCTGTTCCCGTTAACAGTATATGTCGGCATCTCATTTACGGCAGGATGCTGACTAATTAAGGGGGGCAGGAACGCAGTGTGGCCCTTCGCTTAGGGCCCGTCCACACCGATTACAGCAGAATCCCATTGAGCTTCTGCTACACCATTCACACTGTTGAATTTCCACTATGAAATTCTGTTCATTCTTTTGGCGGAATTCCTCCCGGACTGCATTGCCATCAATGGTGACGGCGAATGTCCGCAAAGTCCTAGCGCCGATAGATTTCTGCAACGCCGTCTGCAGACAAAATCTCTGCACGGAATATTTCCAGTCAGAAGTTCAGCAGTGTGGACTGGCCCCAGGGATGTATTTATTGTGTGGTTCATGTGGTAATGTATAGGTGAAAGACATGAGAGAAATTTCTCAAAACTTGTGCAGAGAAACAGTGGTGCGGTTGCCCGTAGCAACCAATCAGACTCCAGCTTTCACTTTTCTCAAAGAGAATGAAAGAAGCAATCTGATTGGTTGCTATGGGCAACTACTGGTTTTTTTTTTTTTTTTAGTCTTTTCTCCATGCAGTATTTCTGCTTCTTATTAGTATGTGTGAATACTCTCCATAAAATGGAGACTGGTTGTGTGGAAAGATGTTGGCAAGGACTGCAAGAACCTGCAACTGCTGTCAGTAATTGCATCACAATGCAACACAAGTCACCTGTGTAGCTCAGTCCATTGTGTGGCGTTACACTGTGTTTGTGCCCCCTCATGGTGTTGTTGTACGTGTACATGGCTTTTCAGGTAAGGCTTTTACAGGGAATAAGTTACTGGAGAGGATTATGCAGTGTCATTTTGGGACTTTCTAGAGTAGTGTTTCCCAACCAGGGTGCCTCCAGATGCTGCAAAACTACAGCTCCCAGAATGCCTGGACAGCCAAAGGCTGTCCAGGCATGCTGGGAGTTGTAGTTTTGCAACATCTGGAGGCACCCTGGTTGGGAAACACTGCTCTAGACCAGTGTTTCCCAACCGGAGTGACTCCAGCTGTTGCAAAACTACAACTGCCAGCATGCCCGGACAGGCTTTGGCTGTCTGGGCATGCTGGGAACTGTAGTTTTGCAGCAGCTGGAGGCATGCAGGTTGGGAAATATTGGTCTAGTCTGAGTATTTAGGTTTTCAACCTCCATTACCTTACTGTAGCCTTTCACTGGATGCCTGGTCCATTTCATGGCCTGTAAACCGATATTTCCAGCTGTGGCAAAACTACAACTCCCAGCATGCCCGGACAGGCTTTGGCTGTCTGGGCATGCTGGGAACTGTAGTTTTGCAGCAGCTGGAGGCATGCAGGTTGGGAAATATTGGTCTAGTCTGAGTATTTAGGTTTTCAACCTCCATTACCTTACTGTAGCCTTTCACTGGATGCCTGGTCCATTTCATGGCCTGTAAACCGATATTTCCAGCTGTGGCAAAACTACAACTCCCAGCATGCCCGGACAGCCTTTGGCTGTCCGGGCATGCTGGGAGCTGTAGTTTTGCAATGACTAGTAGAACACTGGTTTGGACATGAACCATATAATACACCACCCCTTTATTTGGGCTTGAAAATAATAATCATTCTTATTTGCTGTAATATTTACCGTACGTTCAATAAATAAGTGAAATTAAAAAAGCGAACGTCAGCGTGAGACACGTACACTAGGGCACTCCGTTTCGGCCTAGTGAATATATATGTCATAGTAACAAAGTTCATAATGTTGAAAAAAAGACCGGAGTCCATCAAGTACAACCTATAACCCTTATGAGTTCCTACTGAGTCCAGAGGAAGGCAAAAAAAAACTCATACTAGAGGTAACAATTCCTTCCCGACTCCAAATATGGCATCAGAATAAATCCCTGGATCAACGTTCTGTCCCTATAAATCTAGTATACATAACCAGCAATGTTGTTATTCTCCAAAAATGCATCCAGACCCCTTTTGAACTCTTTTTTACAGAGTTCACCATGACCACCTCCTCAGGCAGAGAATTCCACAGTCTCACTGCTCTTACAGTAAAGAACCCCCGTCTGTGCTGGTGTAGAAACCTTCTTTCCTCTAGAAGTAGAGGATGCCCCCTTGTTATAGATACAGTCCTGGGTATAAATAGATCATGGAAGAGATCTCTGTACTGTCCCCTGATATATTTATACATAGTTATTAGGTCTCCCCTAAGCCTTCTTTTTTCTAAACTAAATAACCCTAATTCTGATAATCTTTCTGGGTACTGTAGTCCTCCCATTCCCCGTATTACCCTGGTTGCCAGTCTTTGAACCCTCTCCAGCTCTACTATATCTTGTCGGAATTCTTTTCTCAGCAGGATTCTAACAGATACCTGTGACAATAACAAAACGCAGTGTGAACCTAGCCTTATTCACATCTTATTCTTTGTCATAAATAGAGATTAGTACCATACAATTTGGCTAATTGAGGTCCAGTGCTTTCCTGGGCAATACGTTTAGACATGAATTTGAAATGTGTAGAGTGAATTGTTGCATATATTCCCATTAAAAACACCGGGGCACAGTTTGAGCATTTTAAAAACACACACACATACGTAAAAATTTTTTATATTTTTTTTTTCACCCACTCGGAGATACTGTCTGACTTCACTATATTCCTCCTATTACTATTTCATAATGTAGTAATCCGTTCCCCATGTTGATACGCAGCTCCCCTGCAAATGCTCAGAGAGCCTCAATAGGTTGTAGAGAAAGTAATCTGATGCTCCCTGATTGATGTGACATAATACAGGCCAGAAAGACTGAATGCCAAAATGCATCCAGATTTTTGCATAGTTTTAACTCTTGCAGTTATGCCTATGGTTGTACATGTTGGGGGGAATATATGTAAAACTTCTCATGGAGATTCAGATTGTGGCGGAAGATTGAACATATTTAATCTTTTGCCAGAATCAGTCAGGAAAGTCAATGGCGCATATGTCCGCCAGTTCCGGATAATTTTTGTTCCAGACAGAAGATCGTGGATCCACATTGGCATAACTTGTGCGGAATGTCCATGTGGAATATTCCGCACAGACATTCTGCTGCTGCAGAGTCCCAATGATTTTAATGGGATTCTGCTGCACTGTTGAATCGTCCGAATTTCTATGCCAGATGTTTCATATTCTGGCATCCGCAGAAAGAATAGACTTAAAATGCAAGGAAATGCATTGCAATCTATAAGACGACGCATTTCCATGCAGTCCTCGCACCCGCTGGTTAGTCAAATGTGTGGAATGTCCTCACTTATTTTCCGTGCGGACATTCCGCACATTTTCTGACAATGTGAACATAGCCTTAGGGTACGTTCACACAAGAGGACCCACAGCATATTTTACGCTGCAGATCCACCGCTGAAGGACCGCTGCATGGTGGCTTTACATGTGTCTGCTCGGAGTGATGTGATTCGCCGCGCAGGCACGGTATACTCGAACACATGATGGCCGCTCTCTCTGCTCAATGAGCTCGGCCAAGAGCTGCTGCCATGTGAGAGTATACTGCGTGCTGCAACTCGCACATTGCAGTGTGTCTGCTCATAGCAGCGTATTTCTGCTCCAAACAGGCACATGTAAAGCCACCATGCAGGGGTCCTTCAGCGGCGGATCTGCAGCGTAAAATACGCTGTGGGTCCGCTCGTGTGAACGTACCCTTAGAGGAATACAGTGAGGAAATTTTCTTTGGGGAGTTTCCTCGGTGTGAACGGACCCATAGGGCACATTCAGACAGCACTAGGACTGCTGGGATATACTTTGTCTCCGTTGATGAGTCTGGAATTTAAAGGGGTATTCAGGGAAAAAACATCTTATCCCCTATCGAAAGGATAGGGGATAAGATGTCTGATCGCGGGGGGCCTGTCGCTGGGACCCCCTGCGATCTCCCTGCAGCAGCCCGCATTCTATGCGTAGCTGCGTCTGAAGTTTCGGAAACCGCCGGGATTCCGAGACGGGGACGTGACGTCACGCAACGCCCCCTCCGTTAATTTCTATGGGAGGGGTGTAACGGCTGCAACGCCCCCTCCCATAGACATGAATGGAGGGGGCATAGCGTGATGTCACGTCTCCGTCTTGGAAGCCCGGAGGTTTCCGAAACTTCAGACGCAGCTACGAATAAAATGCGGGCTGCTGCAGGGAGATCGCGGGGGGTCCCAGTGGTGGGCCCCCCACGATCAGACCTCTTATCCCTATCCTTTTGGATAGGGGATAAGATGTTTTTGCCCGGAATACCCCTTTAAGTCTATACGGCAGAATTTTCCGCCTCGGGAATTCTTCTCGATTTACAAGAATCCAATTGATAACAATGTGATACTGCTGCACTGGAATTTCTGAGCAGAATTTTTCTGCTAGATAATGGTACGTTCTCATGTGTGTATGTTCTTGCAGTTGCTGCAAAGCGCGACAGCAGAGTGAGCTCCCTGCTTCCTGTAGCTCTGTATGTGTGCCGGCAGTCACAAGCGGACACACACAGCTACCTAGCTGCAGCAGGGAGCTTGCATTGCAGTCGCTCTGTGACATCAAATATGCTGTGGATGTGCTGTATGTGACTTTAACTGGGAATTTATTAAGAATAGTGGAATGGATAAGTTTCCCCACGGCAATCAGCCTGGTTGATTTGAGCAACTGCTTAACTTTTCTTTGTAACAGGTCAAATAAATGTCACCTATGGAATTTCATATGTCCCTCTCATTAAATAATAATACCGCCACTAATGTGCAATATTAAACGTTTAGGTCACTAGCTCTTGCAATTTACCAGTAATGGCAGGATGCACCTGGATTTGCCGTTGTTTAAAGCTGCAATTTCGGGTTCTGCTTGTAATTCATGATTGCATTTCCTAACCACGGCTGGTAGTATGGCATTTATGGGCACTGCTATAATCACAGAAGACCTTGGCATGCGCCCAGTGTCTAATCGGTAGGATTCTGACTTTGATGTCTCATGATCATGAGAACATATCCATTCAATCAGGGGGACACGAGACCCCCAGTTCTTGTGATTGAGTGGATCTCATCAGTCAGATCCTCACCGATCAGGCATGCTTCACCTATCCTGCAGGTAGGTAAGGGGGAAAAACCCCTTTAAATCTATTAGTATATCCTTACAGTATTTGCATTGCTGTCATTACTGTATGATTAATCAACTGGTGCCAGAAACTTACAGATTTGTAAATTACTTCTATAAAAAAAAAAAACTTACTCCTTCCAGTACTTATTAGCTGCTGAATATTACAGAGGAAATTTTCTTTTTGGAGCACAGAGCTCTCTGCTGACATCACGACCACAGTGCTCTCTGCTGACACATCTGTCCATTTTAGGAACTGTCCAGAGTAGGAGAAATCCCCATAGAAAACATATGCTGCTCTGGACAGTTCCTAAAATGGACAGAGATGTCAGCAGAGAGCATTGTGTTCCAAAAAGAAAACAATTTCCTCTGTAGTATTCGGCAGCTGATAAATACAGGAAGGATTAAGATTTTTTAATAGAAGTAATTAACAAATCTGTTTACCTTTCTGGCATCAGCTGATTTGAAATTTTTTTCCCCACCAGATTACCCCTTTAACATTCCAAGATTAAAGGGGTTATCCAGGAAAAAACTTTTTTTTATATATCAACTGGCTCCAGAAAGTTAAACAGATTTGTAAATGACTTCTATTAAAAAATCATAATCCTTTCAGGACTTATGAGCTTCTGAAGTTAAGGTTGTTCTTTTCTGTCTAAGTGCTCTCTGATGACACGTGTCTCGGGAACCACCCAGTTTAGAAGCAAATCCCCATAGCAAACCTCTTCTAAACTGGGCGGTTTCCGAGACAAATCTGTTTAACTTTCTGGAGCCAGTTGATATATAAAAAAAATAGTTTTTTCCTGGATAACCCCTTTAAGTTCAGCTGTGGCTCACAGAGGCGTGATGCGCGGCTTTTGCTCCAAACCTAGAACAAGTGACAGCCAGCACTCCATACAATCTTCTTCTATGGTAAAAAAAAAAATAAAAAGAGTAGCAGCAAAAACATACAGGTCCCATGATCCTTAGTAGAGATGAGCGAACTTACAGTAAATTCGATTCGTCACGAACTTTTCAATGACTTATCCTGCATAAATTAGTTCAGCTTTCCGGTGCTCCGGTGGGCTGGAAAAGGTGGATACAGTCCTAGGAAAGAGTCTCCTAGGACTGTATCCACCTTTTCCACCCCACCTGAAAGCTGAACTAATTTATGCAGGATAAGTCATCAACTGCCGAGCCGAGAAGTTCGTGACGAATCGAATTTACTGTAAGTTCGCTCATCTCTAATCCTTAGTTGTAGCTCTGAGGCTACATTTACACTGTAGAATTTGTAAGCACTTCCCCATTGACTTAAATGAGGAAGCGACAGTCGACAGTCAAATACTTATGTGGTCATAATTCTGAAACTAATTTTTTTTTTTTTTACCAAATTCCTGTATTCCATGGATTTGACAGCAAAATGTTTAGGCTCCCCAAGGTGGCAAAGAATTTCCAGATACTTTATGATGTCTTTCTGAGGTTGTGAATATTTGACATAAGATGTGATCTTCAGGCAATTACAATCTCAGCAGTGAGTGTTTGTTTTGGGTCTGGCTCACTTGCAAGGCATTCATTTCTAACTAATGCCAAAATCACATGTGAGGTGGCCAAAACTAACAGCATTTCTTACATGTTTTCTTCATGTCCATCACTCAAGTGTATGTATATATAATTCAATTTTTATTTCTTCATAACCATGCGGTGATTGAAATAAATTAATCAGATGTGCATTAATATTGGGTATTATGTTCTCAATACACCATTCTATATATATATATATATATATATATATATATATATATATATATATATATATAATGAACTTACGTGTGTAAGAGGACCTTCTATATCTTTGTTCCTGTACATGATATGATTTCTACTACCATTTCATGTGAGTAGTGATGTGAGACAGGAGAGTTGCACTGAATATTACAATAATATAGTTAACAATATTATTACATTTACTGTATATACTCGAGTATAAGGCTGGGTTCACACTACGTTTTCTCCCATACGGGAGCGCATACGGCAGGGGGGAGCTAAAACCTCGCGCTCCCGTATGTCACCGTATGCGCTCCCGTATGTAATTCATTTCAATGAGCCGGCCGGAGTGAAACATTCGGTCCGGTCGGCTCATTTTTGCGCCGTATGTGCTTTTACAACCGGACCTAAAACTGTGGTCAACCACGGTTTTAGGTCCGGTTGTAAAAGCGCATACGGCGCAAAAATGAGCCGACCGGACCGAACGTTTCACTCCGGCCGGCTCATTGAAATGAATGACATACGGGAGCGCATACGGTGACATACGGGAGCGCGAGGTTTTAGCTCCCCCCTGCCGTATGCGCTCCCGTATGGGAGAAAACGTAGTGTAAACCCACCCTAAGCCAGGTTTTTCAGCACGATTTTTCGAGCTGAAAACTCCCCCCCTCGGCTTATACTCGAGTGAACTCTCCGCCTGTCAATCCCTTCTCAGTTGTCTTCAACCTGCGGACCTCCAGATGTTTCAAAACTACAACTCCCAGCATGCCCGGACAGCCCAGTGAAGATGGACAGCCCGGAACGACTAACCCTCCCCACCGGACGGTCCCTGCAGCATAGATGGCCCGGACCAGCTCACCCTTCCTTCCCACCGAGGGGAGGTGAGTAGAAAACTAAAGGGGGGTCTGGATGATGACGGTCTGGTGGACCGCCAGATGTTTTAAAACTACAAGTCCCAGCATGCCCGGACAGTCGATGGCTGTCCGGGCATGCTGGGAGTTGTAGTTTGTAGTTTTGAAACATCTGGAGGTCCGCAGGTGAGACCACTGATGAAGGAATTCACAGGCGGTCATGATGATGGGGGGGGGGGTGACGGAGGTGTTAATGACGGGGGTCTGGATGATGACAGGGGGGGGGGTGATGTATTTCCTACCCTAGGCTTACAGTCGAGTCAATAACTTTCCTGGGTTTTTGGGGTGAAATTAGGGGCCTCGGCTTATATTCGGGACGGCTTATACTCGAGTATATACGGTATGAAATAGGATAATTCATGGGTTAGCTAAAGGTAAATGATGTTTTGCTTATACTAAAGTTCCAGAACTTTAGAGAAGCCAATTGACTGGTGTAAACTACTGTCCCTACTCCAATTGGTGCTAGTCATGGTGCTGTAAAGTTCCTTCAAGGCACTGAATGTTTTGTCAATGGGATCTCCTAATGCTTTGGTGGGACACCCTGTGCCCAGGGGGAGGTGTCCATATTTATTCCTGACTCGTAACCAATGTGAGCCATTGTAAGATCATGCCATTAGAAAACAGACTGTTGATGCTATCGAATCTACAGAGAAAGTCAGGGCACCCCAATAGAGACATCCAGAAGAGGGCGAGCCGTGATATGTGTCGGGTCGGAGGACCTGGCGCAGGTGATTAATGAGGGAGCACTTCTGCAGGTTCTTGTGAAGAAACTTCGAAAGGACTATCCTGCTTTACCCTGTTTTTCCTGCTGTTTGGCGCTTTGACGCAGTGTTTTTTGTGACTTAACATATAGAGGTTTTTCAAAAAGTACATGCAAAGTTGTGATTTTAGGTGTTTTTTTGCAGTGGTCGGGAATTTATGATTTGCGACTTTTTAGGGGTGCTAATCTACAGCAGCCCTGATCTGGCTAACAAAACTGACTGTAAATTTTTTTAAACGTTGCAGAAAAAGTAGCGGAGGAGGCACCATACAATATTAAAGGGGTACTCCAGTGGAAAACTTTTTTTTTTTAATCAACTGGTGCCACAAAGTTAAACAGATTTGTAAATTGCTTCTATTAAAAAATCTTAATTCTTCCAGTACTTCTTCCAGTAGCTGCTGAGTACTGCAGAGAAAATTATTTTCTTTTTGGAACACAGTGCTCTCTCCATTTTAGGAACTGTCCAGAGTAGGAGAAAATCCCCATAGCAAACATATGCTGCTCTGGATAGTTCCTAAAATGGACAGAGATGTCAGCAGAGAGCACTGTGGTCGTGATGTCTAGTGTTGCTCGCGAATATTCGCAATTCGAATATTATTCGCTAATATCGCATATTCGCGAATTCGCGAATTTCGCGAATATAGCGCTATATATTCGTAATTACGAATATTCGTTTTTTTTTTTTTTTTTTTTTTCTTCACAGTACACATCACAGTGATCATCCCTCTCTGCTTCCAGCTTGTGTGGTGTAAAGAAGGCTGTAATACTACTGTGTGAGACTGGCGTGCGAAAATTCGCATATACGAAAATTAGCATATGCTAATTTTCGCATATGCGAATTTCCACATATATGCTAATTTTCGCATGCGCGTATTTTTGCATACGCGAAAATAAAACGAGGATATAACGAATATGCGAATATTCGCGAATATATGACGAATATTCGTCCATATATTCGCGAATTCGAATATGGCCTATGCCGCTCAACACTAGTGATGTCAGCAGAGAGCGTTAAAAAAAAAGAAAATAATTTCTTCTGTAGTATTCGGCAGCTAATAACTACTGGAAGGATTAAGATTTTTTTTATAGAAGCAGTTTACAAATCTGTTTAACTTTCTGGCACCAGTTGATTTAAAAAAAAAAAGTTTTCCACCAGAGTACCCCTTTAATAAGTGTGTACCACATTTATTATATTATAATAATAATAATAATAATAATAATAATAATAATAATAATAATAATGTGTACCACATTTTATCATGTATCACATGCCCTGCACCATTAAAAAAAAAATAATAATTGGCGCACGTACAGTTTTCACTACACAAATTGAAGAGGTAAAAAAGGCTTTCACCTACACCACCCTTAATGAATTTCCCCCCTTTGAGTTGTCAAGAGTTGATTTAGGAGTATAAGTGTGAAAGAGGATTGGCTAAAATTGAGTGACCTGAGTTAAAGGGACAGCAGCCCAACAAAGTTGTGTAGGAAACTGAGTCTTTTTGTAACTGTTCAAGTATTGTACCTACCGGCTGGGAAGGATTTCTATCATTATTTTTGTATCTGGATTATTGATGAAAAGAATTTTAAACAGAGCTTTGTTCAAGCCTGCATGGGGCTGCTCCATTCAACGTTTATGGACACTGACAAGCTCTCATTTTAGCTGTCCCATAGCTCTTGAATGAAGCTTCACCACAAATGTTCATCCTTAGCTCCATTCAAACTCTTCCTCGCTGCGGATATGCAGTGAGGAGATACATGGGATCCATTTTACATGGGAAAATTAAAGGGGGGAAGAAACTTCTCCATGGCTGGTGGGGTAGTAAAAATAACAGGCTATACTCACCTGTCCCACTCTCCCACCCCTGTAGGCTTGGTTGCTCTCAGTCCCTAGTCCTCTTGGCCTCTTCGTGCATCCTTTTGAGGTCTCCAACATGTAGGAATTGGCCTACAATCTTTGGCCACAGAGGTGTTCTGTCAATGATAGGCTGTGTGAGTTAGTTCATGCACAGTCGTGATGTTACAGGTACTACTAAGTCATTTAGGCAGCCTCTTTTAAGCAGAACATTGTATTATTCAGGGCAGTGGACTCTCCTTGTGATGCACAAATTTTGCAACGAGAACAACATATGTCAAAGGTCTGGAGATCAGTCTGATTTATTTGATTCTCACCATGATTGGGACCTGTACCTGGTGTATTTTGTGAATATTTGACTTGAAAGCATATTAAAGGGAAATATGATGAAGGTGCATAGCTAATCTTACACTGATTTACATGGACAAAGGTACTTTATTATCCATTTCAAAGGATTGTCATATGTAGATGTGTTTATGAATAAAAGAACCAGTATTTAACTAAGAACAGCATTCTCTAAAAAGGTTCCCACCTCTCTTTTGTGTCCATGCCATGTTGCTTTCATACATATATTTTTGTTGAATATTAATAAAGCTTGATATATATATTTTTATTTGGTCCGCTTTAGAGTGGTTATTTTCTTTGTTGGTTTCAGCATTCTCTAATAGTTATATGCTGTTTAATTTATTTTTGTGTCTCTTGATTTGGGACCCTCCCAGTATAAGAATGTTGTATGCAACTGTAGTTTGTTCTTAACAATACAGAGCATTGTATAAATTCTATTTTGCCCTGCCTAGATCATGTACTAATGAATAATACAAATATTCTGACCGTGTACCTAATTCTACAGGGACTATCATGGGGTAGGCTGAATTCACATGGCCCATACTGAGCTTATTATTTTACTAAATATTGTACCCTACCTACTGAAAAACTCTCCAAGAAGCTTGGGGCTGGGTACTCGAGTAGCTGCCATTGTTTTCAACTCAAGTTTGAAATTCAGATCAAGCAGTTTGATACTATTCGAGTTAATGTGGTGTCCGCTGCGTTGTGCATGCTTTAAGTGAACCCAACCTAACCTAAGTACTTTTAGACTTGACTGTCTTTCCCTTCTCAGCAAAGGTGGAGTGAGAGTGATACTCTGTCCTGAGCATGAAATACCTGTACCCGTGACCATGAAATATCTTGGGTCTCTTAAAACAGTAGAGCACTGATTTGTTTAGGGCATGTTTTAAGTAAACCTCTATTTGACTAAGAAGCTATGGACATTCGCTGGCCACAGCCCTCTAGTATTGCTCAAATTAACTGATTAATTTAATATTAATCCATCCATTCTCTTTACAACAGCCACTAGTTCTTTTTAAAAAGATGATGGTTCTGAAAATGTTTTAAAGCTTGGCAAAGGTTCGCTCTCTGCTCCTGGCCCTTCAGTACTAAGGGAACAACTATCAAAGGGGTAATCCTGCCCTGAGACATCTTATCCCCTATCCAAAGGCGGGACCCCCGCGGTGAGACATCTTATTCCCTATCCTTTGGATAGGGGATCAGATGTCTTTAGATGTCTCAGGGCCGGAGTACCCCTTTAAACTCATGGGCAGATTTACGCAGAATGCGGACCCTGCACAAAATCCGTATATGGGCCTCTTGCTGTCCGATAGCTTATCAAAATGTACTCCTTTAGGTTTTTGTAACATAAACTACTCGCATGTGTGAGCTATGTAATCCATTAGTTTAGGCATGTAAACTAATATAAGGTAGAAAGCTGCTTTAAGGGTGGCAGTGGACACCCACCACCTATTGTACTCCCATGCGCATCTGAATAGGCAGCAATGGTATTTCCACCTCTGGCAGAAGATGCAAAGGCATTTCTATAGGTTCTATAGATTGATAGAAACAGATTTTTGGGGGGATTTGTTTATCTGAGAAAGCAAGTAGAAATGAGCGAAGTTAGAGTGATTCGATTCGTCACAAACTTCTCGGCTCAGCGTTTGCTGACTTTAGCCTGCATAAATTTAGTTCAGCTTTCAGGTGCTCCGGTGGGCTGGAGACTCTCTCCTAGGACTGTATCCACCTTTTCCAGCCCACCGGAGCACCTGAAAGCCGAACTAATTTATTCAGGCTAAAGTCAGCAACTGCCAAAGTCAGCAATAACTTGTTTTTTTTGCCCCAGGCTGGTTTAGGAACAAAAAAGGATTTATGGGGATGTAGGACACATGGATTCTTTGAGGTATTCTTTCAGTCAAACACTGTCTCATCTATCCCTCCAGTAAACATAAGAGACATGTCTTGGGTGCTCCTTTAACGTGAGTAGTGTTGCTCGCGAATATTCGCAATTCGAATTTTATTCGCGCATATCACATATTCGCGAATTCGCGAATATTCGAATATAGCGCTATATATTCGTAATTACGAATATTTTTTTTTTTTTCACAGTACACATCACAGTGATCATCCCTTTCTGCTTCCAGCTTATGTGGTGTAAGAAGGCTCTAATACTACTGTGTGAGACTGGTGTGCTAATTTTCGCATATGCGAATTTTCACTTATGCTAATTTTTGTATATGCAAATTTTCATATATGCAAATGAAAACAGGGTAGTTTGTGGTGCTGTGCTGTTTATGCAACCCTTATTAACCCCTTGTAGTGATCGCACCTTGCCAGGCATCACATGCTGCTCTCTGGCCACTCGGCAGCAGCAGGCGCCAAGCCAATCAGCTGTGGTCTCATCACTCACCCCCCTAGAGGCAGTATTTTTAAAGCTTGCCCAGCTTCCAGTTGGGGATCCATTACATATGTCATCATGTTGACATATCATGAGTGTCCCATATAGGAATAACCCCTTAACACATGTTTATTGTACAGTCAATGTTTACACCTCAAAATTTCCTCCACAATGTAAATTTGGACATATGCCCTTTTAATTTGGTTTAAATCAAATCATTCAGATTGCTGGCACATTCAGTGATCTGTAAAGATAATAGTTTAAGTAGAGTATACTCAGTGCCAGGGTTCTAGAATATCCCCTCCAATTCTGCTCTAACAGTGGATGCTAGAAATTCAATCTGGGTGGTCAACCACTGCTGTAGTAGCCAGTATAAACCTTCATACAATTCAAATATATTTCTATGTCTTAAAAATAACATTTTATCTTCTACCAAATAGCTATAATAATATCATAATCTAACACTAACAAATGCCAAGGCAAAAATAATGATATAATATAGTGCTGGACAGTTCAGCTGAGCACACGATCCTCATATATAGTGTTATTGTAAGGCAGCCTGTTCTTTAGTGGGATATTTCATGGATGGTAACAGCCCTTTCATGTTCAAGCGGCATGCTGTGGTCTACCGTGAAACTCTTTTTGGTAAATGATATTATTTTCTGTTAATGACATAATAAATATCGGCATGAATATGAATTACGATGTAATTCCTTCAGCTATGTCTAAGTAATCTCAGATTTTCCTGGGAGGCGTATAAATATTGAGATCTCCCATCCAAAATACAAGGTTGTTTTTGAAAAGATCTCTAAGCTGGACACAAAATATTCACGTTGTCACCAGCTCAGCAAGATTTGCTGCTCTAATGTTGCCTTATGTAAACAGCACAGTGCGGTTCCCTATATATCACTAAGCTAGTATGTCTGTGTAAAAACCAAGTCTTTCCAAAAGTCTGTCTGTGGTTTTAATCCTGTGGTGTTGAATGGTACGTGATGGGTTACACATGCTGGAAGGGTCTAGGAAAATGAATGTATAATTAGCTTGAAGGGGGTATATGATAAATATAGATCTCTCCAACATCAACATGTTTGACTAAACCAGACACAAGACCATACTAATTACCATGGCATCTCAAGTACCCCATGTTTTCTTATGTGCTACCAAAGCAATAGGAGAGAGTCTACTGTAACACCTCATGCACAAAAGCCTGGGGTGGTCCTGTAATGAAGTAACTACCTTGGTTAACAAAACCCCAGAAGCAGCCAAGCACTTGGAACCTGCTTATAGCGTTAGTAGGTCTACTACATTAGAGGTAGATTATGTAGTGGCAGCCCCTATTAGACATGTGCAATTCGTTTCGGAACGAATACTAAACTTAACGAATTTTCCTGTTTTCGGTGTTCGTTACAATACGAATGCACGAAAAAAAATTCGAATATTTCCGAAAAAGAATACGAATACAAATATACAGTTAACGAATGCATTTGTTAAGTAACACATAATGAATAATGCATGTTAACGAATAACGAATGCATTCGTTATCAGTAAACCGAATGTAAGGAATGAATTCGATTTTTTTCATTGGGTTTACCTGAGGAAAACTTGCCTTCCTACACAGAGAAAACTGCAAAAAAAGGTGAAAACAACAAGAATCCTAAAGTAACACCTGCTATTTATAACAAAAGAGGATCAGCAAGTGAAAATAATGTGCATTTCGTTTAGTAACGAATGCTAAATTTAACGAATTTTACAGACATAACGAAAGATCCGAATTAACGAATGCATTCAATGTTATTAACGAATGCATCCGAAAACGAAAAAAAAAATTTGCGGATGCATCCGAAAACCGAATATGACGAATGCACAGCATTCCGAATATTCACAGAACCGAAAATTAAAAAAAAACGAAAACTAACAAAACGAAAAAAAAACGAAATTTTTGCTTCTGCACATGTCTAGCCCCTATGGTGATAAAAATACAACCTATTGTTTATAAAGTAGAAATGAAATAACTTTAAAACTGTACAACATCTTACAGAATGGGCAGACTTCTTAACGAACAGCCATTTAATTTTTCTTCTTTGAATTCAGAAACAGATTTGTCTATACAAAGTTGAAGTCTCTGTTTATAAATCTCTTACTCGGATAGTAAAACAACTGTATTAGAATTTTGATTGGTGTTGAAATTGGTGGTTGCTGTTGAAACTAGCCTAGAATTCAATTTTACATAGTAGACCAAAGAAATTTGAGCAAAGATATATTACAAGGTTTCTTGTATTTGCCTGAACTATTGATTTATTTAATCTTTTTAAACTATTAGTAACCGTCTTGAAGGGCTATTACAGTGTCCTCCAAATCTTCAAATAATGCTGGGACTGTAGAGAAAATAAAAAAAATGTGATACTCTCCTATCCTACTGCAGCTCTCCTTTGGTTCATTATGCTCCTGATAGGTTAGAGCAGGATGACTTGTAATACTTGCCCAGTTTGGGACATCGCTGAGGTCAGTGATTGGCTGGGTGGGCATGTCCTGCAGCAACCTATTGTCTCTAAACAGGCAAAAGAGACTGTTATCTGGGGAACAGAAAGGGCCAAACAGGAGCTGCAGTGGGACTTATGGGGGACCATGGGTAGTTAAGAATTTTCTCTTTTTTTTCTTTTCAGTTGCAGCAATTTATTAAAGGGTTACTCCTGCCCTAAGACATCTTATCCCCAATCCAAAGGATAGGGGATAAGATGTCTGATCGCGGGGGTCCCACCGCTGGGGACCCCTGCAATCTCTCATTCCGCACCCACCTTTTGTGAGCTCACCGCAGCACTGGAGGCTCCAAGTGTGAAGCGTTACGACTACGGGGCCGGAGTATCATGATGTCACGCCCCACCCCATCAATACAAGTCTATGGGAGTGGGCGTGATGGCCCCTTTAAGGATGTAGCTTGTAAAGTCATCCTCCAATAAAGAGATGAATGTAGTCCAGATCTTATAAAATGGGATGCTGGATAGCCACTGCAGTTTTTGAGAAAAATTTGAGAAGTGGATCCAGCAGAAAGAGGAAGTAGAAGTCCATTCTTCATATTTCCCTTTCTTTAAATACACTTATGGCTTTGGCTCAAAAACTGGAAAAAAAATCTGTGTTTAAACTCAAAATCTGTGTTCAAAAAGTGTTTTGTTTGCCTAAAAAAAAACTACATTTTGTTTTCCATTTTTGATAAAAAAAATTTTTCTACAGCAAATGCCATAAGGCATTTTGAGCTGTTTGCATCCCATCCATTGGATGGGATGCAAACAGCTCAAAAATATGCAACAAACATTCCAAAAATAGGACTATGTTGAGTAGTAAACAGCCAATAAAAGTGACATTGTGCTTACTTGTATGACAGTGAAGTTAGGGTTGTAAAGTGTTAGTGAGCATGTATTACCAGCAGTTTTTCTGAGTTCAACAGAACTCAGTAATTAAAAAAATGGCTTTTTATATACATCTTCCCTGGGATAAGTACCGTATATACTCGAGTATAGGCCGAGTTTTTCAGCACGATTTTTCGTGCTGAAAACACCCCCCTCGGCTTATACTCGAGTGAACTCCCCCACCCGCAGTGGTCTTCAACATGCGGACCTCCAGAGGTTTCAAAACTACAACTCCCAGCAAGCCCGGGCAGCCATCGGCTGTCCGGGCTTGCTGGGAGTTGTAGTTTTGAAACCTCCGGAGGTCCGCAGGTTGAAGACCACTGCGGCCTTCAACATCATCCAGCCCCCTCTCACCCCCTTTAGTTCTGAGTACTCACCTCCGCTCGGCGCTGGTCCGGTCCTGCAGGGCTGTCCGGTAAGGAGGTGGTCCGGTGAGGAGGTGGTCCGGGCTGCTATCTTCACCGGGGAGGCCTCTTCTAAGCGCTTCCGGCCCGGCCTCAGAATAGTCACGTTGCCTTGACAACGACGTAGATACGTCGCTGTCAAGGCAACGGCTCTATTCCGGGCCGGAAGCGCGGAGAAGAGGCGCCCCCGGTGAAGATAGCAGCCCGGACCACCTCCTCACCGGACCACCTCCTCACCGGACAGCCCTGCAGGACCGGACCAGCGCCGAGCGGAGGTGAGTACTCAGAACTAAAGGGGGTGAGAGGGGGCTGGATGATGTTGAAGGCCGCAGTGGTCTTCAACCTGCGGACCTCCGGAGGTTTCAAAACTACAACTCCCAGCAAGCCCGGACAGCCGATGGCTGCCCGGGCTTGCTGGGAGTTGTAGTTTTGAAACCTCTGGAGGTCCGCAGGTTGAAGACCACTGAGGGCGAATGATGAGAAGAGGATAATGAAGGGGGGGGGGGGGTGTGGGGATGATGAAGGGGGGTGGGGATGATGAAGGGGGGGGGGGTGTGGGATGATTACAAGGGGATGATGAAGGGGGGGGGTGTGGGATGATTACAAGGGGATGATGAAGGGGGGATGTGTGGGATGATAAGGGGATGTGTGGGATGATGACAAGGGGATGATGAAGGGGGGATGTGTGGGATGATGACAAGGGGATGATGAAGGGGGGATGTGTGGGATAAGGGGATGTGTGGGATGATGACAAGGGGATGATGAAGGGGGGATGTGTGGGATAAGGGGATGTGTGGGATGATGACAAGGGGATGATGAAGGGGGGATGTGTGGGATGATGACAAGGGGATGATGAAGGGGGGATGTGTGGGATGATAAGGGGATGTGTGGGATGATGACAAGGGGATGATGAAGGGGGGATGTGTGGGATGATGACAAGGGGATGATGAGGATGTTAATGACGGGTCTGGATGATGACAGGGGGGATGAGGTATTTCCCACCCTAGGCTTATACTCGAGTCAATAACTTTTCCTGGGATTTTGGGTTGAAATTAGGGGTCTCGGCTTATACTCGGGTCGGCTTATACTCGAGTATATACGGTATATTCTACACCACAGATTGTGGAGGAGTTTATAACCTTATATGCAAAATGCCTGTTGCCATATGCCTGTTGCCATATGGGTCTGGGGAGTCCGGGCCCTGATGTGTTCTTTGCTCATTTCTATAACATTTTTCAGGCAAGGTATATACTATAAGCGTTTTAGAACACCCCCCCCCCCCCCCCCAATCTAAGCAATGACAGCATATATTATCGTCACAACAATTCAACAAGGAACCAAGTATTTGTGGCAATTTACTTCCTTATTTCTTTAAAAAAATAAAAATAATTTTACTTAGAAGACTGCCATCAGACTGGGATACTTGGTTCTATCACTGGTTTATACTGACCGAATCAGTGTTTTCTTATAGAGCAAAGTGAGAGATGATACAACCAAAGTCTTATCCTTCATTGCCCATGCTAAAAGATTGGGCCGACTAGTTTGTCTTTTAATCAACAGACGCTGAGAAGAAATTGTATATGATAGATGGGAATTTATGTACTTGGTTTTCTAAGGAATGTATATGGGACAGTATCTTTGGCCTTTGACACCAATACATCAGGTCAGGATAGCCTCAATGGTTATGGAACACCTTGTAGTCACCTCACATCTGAATCTTTCCATTCTCGCAGTCACTCTCCATGACCATCAACACAATACCTCTCCTTTGGTTTCTTTGCTGGTGGTCCTGGCTTAGTTGGAAGAATGTTGATCACTAAGTGACTTTTAAAGTAAAAACTTATAAGTTTGAATTACTAAGTATTTCCCTTCCACCACGTGTTCCCTCCATAGTTTTTACTAAATTCCCTTTTTGGTGCAACCTCACTCTATCAAATATATGGGTGTTCATATAGTTTCAAGTGTTGATAATCTCTTTAACGTCATACTTCTTTTGAATAAAATGGAAAAGGAAGGTCCTTGGTCTATTACTTGAAAGTCTTTGTGATGAGGCGATCCTTTTAAATGTTGGAGATGTATCTTGATCAGCGTGTGTGTGTATACACACTGCTCAAAAAAATAAAGGGAACGCTAAGAGAACACATCCTAGATTATGAATGGAAATCAAATTTATCAACCCATGGAGGTCTGGATATGGAGTCACACTCAAAATATAAGTGGAAAACCACACTACAGGCTGATCCAACTTTGATGTAATGTCTGTAAAACAAGTCACAATGAGGCTCAGTAGTGTGTGTGGCCTCCAAGTACCCGTATAACCTCCCTACAACGCCTGGGCATGCTCCTGATGAGGGATGTCCTCCCATACCTGAACTTAAGCATCCCCCAACTCCTGGACAGTCTGTTGGTGGATGGAGGAGGACGTCCCAGATGTGCTCAATATGATTCAGGCCCGGGGAATGGGCGGGCCAGTCCATAGCATCAATGCCTTCCTCTTGCAGGAACTGCTGACAGACTCCAGTCAAATGAGGTCTAGCATTGTCTTGCATTAGGAAGAACCGAGGGCCAACCGCACCAGCATATGGTCTCACAAGGGGTCTGAGGATCTCATCTCGGTACCTCATGGCAGTCAGGCTACCTCTGGCAAACACATGGAGGGCTGTGCAGCCCCCAAACCCCCAAAAGAAAGGCCACCCCACACATTACTGACCCACCACCAAACCAGTCATGCTGGAGGATGTTGCAGACAGCAGAACGTTCTCCACAGCGTCTCCAGACTCTGTCACATGTGCTCAGTGTAAACTTGCTTTCATCTGTGAAGAGCACAGGGCACCAGTGGCGACTTTGCCAATCTTGGTGTTCTCTGGCAAATGACCCCCCACCTGTGGACATCGGACCCTCATGGAGTCTGTTTCTGACCGTTTGAGTGGACACATGCACATTTGTGGCATGCTGGAGGTCAATTTGCAGGGCTCTGGCAGTGCTCCTCCTGCTCCTCCTTGCACAAAGGCGGAGGCAGCTGTCCTGCTGCTGGGTTGTTGCCCTCCTACGGCCTCCTCCAGGTCTCCTGATGTGCTGGCCTTTCTCCTGGTAGTGCCTCCAACCTCTGGACACTACGCTGACAGACACCGCAAACCTTCTTGCCACAGTTCGCATTGATGTGCCATTCTGGATGAGCTGCACTACCTGAGCCCCTTGTGTGGGTTGTGGACTCCGTATCATGCTACCACTAGAGTGAAAGCACCGCCAGCATTCGAAAGTGACCAAAACATCTGCCAGGAAGCATAGGAACTGAGGAGTGGTCTGTGGTCACCACCTGCAGAACCACTCCTTTTATTGGGGTTGTCTTGCTAATTGCCTAAAATTTCCACCGGTTGTCTGTTCCATTTGTACAACATCATGTGAAATTGAGTGTCAATCAGTGTTGCTTCCTGACTGGACAGTGTGATTTCACAGAAGTGTGATTGAATTAGAGTTACATTGTGTTGTTTAAAGGGGTACTCCGCCCCTAGACATCTTATCCCCTATCCAAAGGATAGGGAATAAGATGTCAGATCGCCGCGGTGCCGCTGCTGGGGATTCCCGGGATCCCCGCTGCGGCACTGCGCTATCATTACAGCACAGAGTGAGTTCGCTCTGCACGTAATGATGCGCAATACAGGGGCCGGAGCATCGTTACGTCACGGCTCCGCCCCTTGTGACGTCACGGCCCACCCCTTTCAATACAAGTCTATGGGAGGGGGCGCGGCGGTCGTCACGCCCCCTGCCATAGACTTGCATTAAGGGGACGGGCCGTGATGTTACGAGGGGCGGAGCCATGACGTCACGTGGCTCTGTCCCCTGTATCGCCCGTCATTACGCACAGAGCGAACTCGCTCTGTGCTGTAAAGATGGCGGGTTGCCGCAGCGGCACATGTATATGTGTGTGTGTGTATGTATGTGTGTGTATATATATATATATATATATATATATATATATATATATATATATATATATATATATATTATAATATAATATAAAATTTGGTAGGAGTGTTCACTGATCAATCTATTTTAGACAACTATGTTCCATTTATACAACAGTAAAAGTATTTTCACTTGATGGAAAGGAGATAAGGTAATGGCATTTTCCTTCTTGCTACCTTCCCTCTATCGTGTCTGTCTTTACCTGTTTTAGTTTAGCTTACTTACACCCTGGGCTTCTTCTTTTTTTTTTTTGTACTCCGAGCAGTGGTCATTTCTCACTGGGAAGATAAAATACTGAAGTACCCTTCTTCATTAATGGAGGTGGCAGGAGGCTTTTAATGCATGGTGGCTCAGTGGGCAGAGCTGGGGTCCTACTAAAGAGTATGTGTGTTCTCCCTGCACTTGTGTGGGTTACCAATGGGATTTCTGGTTTCCTCTTACACTCCAAAAAGCATACTGGTAGGTTAATTTGCAGTCCCCAATGGGGACAGGGACTAATGTTATTCTGCATCACGTTACAGAGCTTGTCAGCACTAAATTGACCCTATATAAAGGAAGGATTACACACGCTATTGGATATTCCTCAAAGATTGCACAAGCAGTTAGCATGAGGCACTTTAGGCTACATTGCAAACACTGATGTATTTATTGATGGTACAGATGCATTATTCACATCAGGACCCTGGTGTCTAAGGGCACAGAGGCCACATATATGAATACACAAATTTTTTTTAAACAATACGTGGCAGGTAGGTCCCTGTTGCATATTTCTTATTGGCGCTCAGAAACTTTGGGTACAATGTGATATTTTTAATACCAATGTCTACTTATGTGGAGTTACCTTTTAGACCTCATTTGACACCAGGGCCTGGATGTGACTGCTTCCTCTGCCCTGCATCATCATAATGAAGGCTAGCAGTACCGTATCACAATTGGTTAGTTTTCTCTCTATTCGGAGATTAGCTTTAGAAACAAAAGAACTATCTTTGCTTAAAGGGGTCTCCGCCCCTAGACATCTTATCCCCAATCCAAAAGGAGAAGGGATAAGATGTCTGATCTCGGGGGTCCTACCGCTGGGACCCCCGCGATCTCTGCTGCTGCACCCCAGTCATCCGGTGCAGGGAGCAAACTTCTCTCTGTGCCAGATGACTACCAATGCGGTACCAGAGGCACGTGACGTCACAGCCATGCCCCCCTCGTGACATCACACCCTCCCTCTCTATACAAGTATACACACCCCGTCCCATAGACTTGCATTGAGGGAGTGTGGCGTGATGTCACAAGGAGGCATGACCATAACGTCAAGAGCCTCTAGCGCTGCAGCTGGAATTCTAAATGAATGCCAAGAGCTGAAGGGAGATCACAGGGGGTCCCAGCAGCGGAACCCTTGTGATCATACATCTTATACCCTATTCTTTGGATAGGAGATAAGATGTCTAGGGGCAGAGTACCCCTTTAAGGCTTGTGTTGCACAGGCCTAATATGGCCGCACTTTTGTACCTGTATTACTGCTGCAAGTCCCAACCGGACTACCCAAACTGACAGTTGTCCATTTGGGTTATCAGACCTGCGGTCAGGCTGGGTTTAGCAGTGGTATTATTCTGTCTGTGTAAAACTTCCCTTAAACTGTAATGTGTTCCAAGGGTCTATGGTCTGAGGACTCCTCTAACTTTTCTTTAGACTATTTGGAAATAGCTGTGGTAGACCTTTAAATATAAGTTTTATAATATGCAGAGGAATAAGCAGTAATAGTATTTTACCTCTTCAAAGACTTCTTCTTACAAACGATTGAAGCTTTTAAGAAAAAAAGAATGGAAGGAACCACAGTCCTAAAAAAGACAACTTTCCCTTCCACCTGCCAACACAAAAAAAAAGCCACTAATAAAACAGAGAAGCCTTGTGTAGTGATGAGGGTGGGTTACAGGACAATGAGAACTAGCAATGCATAAGATAAACTGAGGTAATCACTTCATGCCTTGCAATTTTGATTTTGTTTAGTTAAAAAACCTCAGACAAGCCTCCTGGTAAACCCTCGGCTGTGTTTACAGAAACACCAGACCCAGGCATCTTGGAATGCTCCACTCAACATGTACAGAACTTTTGGAATGTGGATAAGACAGACTCAATAAATTCAGCTTCCAAGTATTACACCTTTAAAAACCATAGGCAGAATGTGTAAATAGGTGGGGCACGTAAAATCCATTAAAGGAGAATTCTATCAACCTGGTTAGGCTAAAAGCAATATCCTTTCTCATTCTGTAAATATTATATGATACAAAGACTCGAAACTGCAGGGGAAATGGTCATACGTTTTCTCATAAGTGTTGCTTCAACGTGCACTAATATTTGGGTTTGTGTAACATTTTCAATTTCTTTCCCCCCCTCCCAAGAGATAAAGGGATATATTAGAAAAAGTGTATAAAGAATTAATACATTGATGCACCTGCAGCTCCAGGCCTCTACCTGAAAATAGGTCCAGTCCCGGACGGGGAAAAAAATCAGGTGTGCATGTAATGTCACAGTGGTCTATTTTATTGAATAAAAACACAAAGCAGAGGCGCTCCCTGTGGAGGATTACACGTTCTAATGCCAGACAGGGACGGGGGTCAAGATGGTCTCTTACCCGCTTACACAACAATGGTTAGCAGGTATTGAACAATGGAGGATTCTTTGTTGTCCGTCTGCAGCCTTCCCATGTAAACTTGTGCAATCCAGTGAACTTCGTAGGTGGCAGGGAATTCTATGGCGCTGATTGGGACATAGACAATTCAGGTGGGTAGGTTCAGGTAATAAGCTTTATTCAGTCAAGATGCAACGCATTTCACTGCGCAAGCGCAGCTTCCTGAGGAAGCTGCGCTTGCTCAGTGAAATGCGTTGCATCTTGGCTGAATAATGCTTTTTACCTGAACCTACCCACCTGAATTCTCTGTCCTGGTCAGCGCCATAGAATTCCCTGCCACCTATTTTATTGAATGACTGGCCCTGCAGCACTGAGTGGTCTGTTCTTTGCAGAAATGCTCACAAACTCCAGTCCCTTGGATGCAGGGGCTGACTGGTGCAACGTGTAGGTCCAGTGTACTCTGCTGACCGCAGTCACTGACTTAACTGGGAGGGAGATAGTCTGGGGCTGCATTGGGGCATCTGGTCACCCACCTGCTGTAGTAAACTTCCATCACAGTCTCAAAATTTCCTTAGGTAAAGGACCTTCCACCCATTGTCCAAAATCCAACTTAGTGCAACGATTGCATCCACCCCCCCCCCCCCCCCAACTACTAATAAAGTATTATGTAGAATTCATATTACCTATTTTTAAAGTAAAAATTTGGCTGAAGGGGGGAGTTTTAAGGGGTATTCCAATCTTAGCTTATTCCCCTAGTTATAGGATAGGGGATATCAAGCTGATCGCTGGGAGTGTGACAGCATGCAACGCCAACGCAAAGCAGAGAACCTGGCAGCTGGGACTTCTGACGAAAGCAGAATCAGTATACCACGTGCCTGTGATACTTGATTGTTATTTTGGATCCAGAGGAAGCCTTTTATTTCCCAAGCTTCTGTTACTACTTTGCTGTGGCTCCAATGCAAGGAGGCAGCAGTGTCTGCCTGTGCAGCTTGCTCTAACATAATATCGGTTTACATTTTGTTTGGTCTGTTTTTTTGAGGGGGGTGGGTGCTGATTTAGCACCTCACCAGGGGCACAAGATATGCTACTGTTGAAGGTGAATGGGTACCTTTTACACATTCTACTGTATAAAAAAGAAGTGGGTAAGCCTATTTGATTTGCTGATATTGTCAGGCTATGATTACACAATGGAATTTCAGTGCGACTTCATCATGGACATTCCATGGGATTCTGCTGCACTGTTCACATGGCAGAATTTTAGAAATTCAGATTCCTGTGACCACAGAAAGAATAGTCATGCCTATTCTTTATGCGGGGTCCGATATGAGACGGTGCATTTTTTAGCGGTCCTAGTGCTAGCATGTTCTGCCAGTGCTTCGCTGTCGGTGGAATGTCCGCATGGAAATTTTCCGTGCGAACACTTCACCGTGTGAACATAGCCAAAGCCTGCAAATTTCTTAAGAACATGCAGCCACAAGTCGCTTCAACCTAAAAAAAAGAAACACATAAAAAGCATAATAAATGCTTTACATCAAAGAAGAGAACTTCTACCATTGCAGTTATTTTAGGTGAAACGCTTAAGCCCCTTTCACATAATTGAATAATGTTACACAAGATTAGATTGCTGTTCCCAGTGCATTAAATTCATACTTTTATAAATGCCTTCAGTTTCTTACAGTCTTGCTGACCCTAGCTATTGCCAAAAACATGATTGATGGACCCTTACAGAACAATATGTCCAGGACAGAAGTATCATTTATCTAAATTGTGCGGCTCTAACAATAGAAAGGCTGCCAAATTAGCCACCAGTAGGGAGTAAGAGTGAAGGCAACAGACCGGGTCTACTAAGAACTTTCAAAGAAGGTTACATTACACCCCTACTATACAGTGGAGCCTGGAATAGTCATCAAGCCCAAGCATTATCTAATCTCTGGCCACATAGCATTTAATACATCTAATCTAGGTAATAATTATAATTTACAGCATGAATATTTGGAAACTAGAATAATCAGGTAAAACTAAAAATGAAATATGGACTTAACAGAAACAAAGGCTGTTACATTTCAATTTCATTGTAGAGCTCATTTATGTTCAGAGTAAACAGAGACTCTAATATCCTTATTGTAGTAATAATGGTAACTGTACATGGTAGATTGTCAAAACCTGAAATGTCAATATAGACCGTTCTCTAGTAACTGTTTGACAGACACAGACTGATTGCAGATATATGGGGAAAAAGTTCACCAAGAAAGTTTTTAAGGGATTATCCAGCATTCTAAAATCAATGTCCTATCATCAGGGTAAGCCATCAATATTAGATTGCGGGGGGGTCTGACTCCCAACACCCCCACTGATCAGCTGTTTGAAGTGACCATGGTGCGGTTATTAGTCTCAGCGGTGCAAAGTATTGCAGCATTGACCCTTCTAATAGTACAACGATACAAGGATGATCTGCAATAAACACTGAAGAGCCTGCTGTATGAATGTAATGGCCCCTTTAAACACCCCTTGATCTGTGGGTGCCTGGAGTTGGACCCCAGCTGATCTAATAATGATGGCTTATCTTGAGGATAAGCCATCTATTGCAGTAGATGTCAATGCTTGGAAAGTTGTTTGTACCAAATAGTGCACCTCCTCAATAATAGCCAAGGCAGAGGTTGAGCTATAATTTGACATTTGTTTGTGTCATTTTGTATTTGGGTCTTTGGCTTGATGACAACTGGATGACATCAGAATAAATTGTATGTGATGTTGTGTTAGTTTGCTCCAGGTTTTCCACTTTTTCTCCACACTTCAAAAAAAAATAAAATAAATAAATAAACATTTTAAAGAAGTTATGCAGGATTTTAAAAAACTTAGCTAATTTCTTCCAAAAACAACACAACACCTATCCTCAGGTTTTGTGTGTTATTGCAGCTTGGGTCTATTCACTTCCATGGAACTGAGCTGCAATACCACAGACAACCTGAGAACAGTCGAGGTGCTGATTTGATTAAATCAGCCCTGTTTTTATAATCCTGGATAACCCTTTTAAGGCTGCATTCACACCTCGTTTTTGCAGTACGGTTGCCGGATCTGGCTGGGGGAGGGGCAAACCGGGCGCTCCTGTACCCCAGCCGGACCAGTGCTGAAATCAATTTACTTTAATGAGCAGACCGGAGTCAAACGGTGACTCCAGTCTGCTCATTTTTGACCCGTATGCGGTTTCCTGATTGGACCTAAAACTATAGTATACTATGGTTTTAGGTCCAGTCACAAAACTGGATACGAGTCAAAAATGAGCTGACCGGAGTCACCGGTCGGCTCAATAAAGTAAATGGATTTCAGCACTGGTCCGGCTGGGGTACGGGAGAGCCCGGTTTGCCCCTCCCCCAGCCGGATCTGGCAACCGCAACTTAAAAACGAGGTGTGAATGCAGCCTAATATATGGTAGCAGACATGTCGCAAAAAGACAAACCATTATTATAAATTTCACATGGTAGGTAGTGTCCACAAGACATCATGGACAGGGCCATTAGAGTGTTCCCAACACATGGCAATATGTAAGTAAAGCCCTTCAGTGTATATTGCTAAGGAATAGATTGATTGTGTAAAGGAAATAGAAATAAAAAAATATACTGCACATTAACTCACTTGAGTAAAGGAGCCATCCTCGTTGCACTCTGGGATGAAAACGGCTTCCTGTGGCTTCTTTGCTTGTTCCAAGGCCTGTGTTCTTTCTTGCCGACACTTGCTCTGTCCAGCATCTTGGGGGGAGGAAATTTGGTAGAATAATAACTAGTTTTTCATTCTGAGAATTTGTTTGAAGGCTCAAGTAAAAAATTGTGTGTTTTTTTTTTTTTGTTTGTTTCTACCCCCCCTCCCCCCCCCCCCCCCTCCTAATTTCAGGATTAAACTATATGATCAAGGCTGTTGATCCTGCTTGCACTTTACATTGATAATTAGGCAGCAAAAAGAACTAAAGCTACACTCGATAAATTAATCCATTTCCCCTGTATACCTAGTAGGACTGAATTTTGTCTTCTATTGCATTTATTTATTGTTTGGCACACAGGGTCGTGTGTAACACAGTTACCTCGGTATTTAGTCCCTATCATTGTGGGCTGCACAGTTTTTTTTCTTTTTGCTGCACCCGATAAATAAATCAACCTAACAATCTAATGTGGTTAAGGGCAGTTTTCTGACAGCAAATGTTGGGGTGACATGAATGCCAATCCACTGTTTAACCCCTAGAAAAAATCCTGAAGTCATCACTAGTAGAGGATGGTCCCCCATATTTTTAAGACCATGTTTAAGAGCTGAACATTTTGGATTTATGAAACATATCTAAATAAATGTAAGGAAATTATTTCAATAAATGGCATAGGATTTTCTAGATCAAGCAGAGAAAACAACTATGGAATCCTTTTTGTAATTTGCATATCCTTAAAAAAAAAACAAAAAAAAAAAAACATCCTAGCACAAGACTGAAATGAATATTAGTCTATGGGTTAAAAGGAAAGCGTTTGCAGACCTTACAGGGCTGTGGGCCTTGGCTATAAGAATCACATAAGCAGTGGTGGAGATTATTGTTTAAGTCAATAGAAAGAACAAAAAAAAAAAAATGCTGCTGGAATAAAAATAATAAAAACCTTGATTGGCTTCCGCTGCTCCTCCAATGCCGCAGAAATCAGTCTCCCATCCTCCGGCACCAGTACTCTGGATTTTGGTGCCCAACATGTCACACAGCTAATCATCAGTGACAGCGATGTCCCACTTCAGACGGTGATAGGTTGAGCAGCAGGAACATTTAACAGGCCTGGCCTTCTCCTTTGTGCCTGGGTCTGTTATATCACACTGCCGCTCATCCTACAACCTGCCATGGCGAGACATTGCTGCGGACGACGATTAGCTGAGGTAAGTCAAAGTAAATTGTTTTGTTTCAGCAGCCCGCCATATAGGAGAAATGGTGACTATGGTCAGCTCTTTTATGGACCGTATCCGTTTTTTGTTGCTGGACTGAAAACCGTAATCTGCTGCAGTTTGGAATTCGAAAACCTGTGCAGGTATAATGGATGATTGGAGGAAAGTGATATTTGGTGAATAATCACCAATATGTGTAAAAATATGAATGAATGCGTTCTCGGTGTAGAGGGCCTGTTATTTTTGCTAGGGGTTGTATTTGTTGAAGAAGAGGACAGTAAATTGTTTTCCTCCCCAGTGAAAAAAGCATGGAGGATGAGAAAGATGGTTAATGTTCAAATGAGCATACCGCCAATGACTACCTTATGCATATATACAGAGAGCAGAGCCAGAAGCAAGCAGCCCGGAACATTGTGTAGTGGCTGTGCTGGTGTTCTCACACAATTTGCCCCATGTGTTACGGCGCAATCACAGGCAGAAGCAATCAAGGCTGTTCTGCTCATTATGCTTCTCATGGCAGTGCTGCTTTTGCCAACCTAGTGCTTAAAGGAGTTCTCCAACTGAAATCTTTTATCCCCCGCTGTGCCCGGGCTGTAAAACTATACATAATAATAAACTTTCACTTACCTGCCTACGATCCCCCGTTGTTCCGATGTCGCCGCCCGTGCTCCGGTCCCTGTCAGCTTCCTCTTCCTGCGGGTCGGTGACTTCACTCTGCGCTCAGCCTATCAGCGGCCGCGACGGGACATTGCTGCGGCCGCTGATAGGCTGAGCGCAGAGTGAAGTCACTGACCCGCAGGAAGTGGAAGAGACCGGGACCGGAGAACAGGACGGCGATATCGGAACAATGGGGGATCGTAGGCAGGCAAGTGAAAGTTTATTATGTATAGTTTTACAACCCAGGCACAGCGGGGGTTAAAAGTTTTAGCTTAGAGAACTCCTTTAACACAATATTGAGTGGCATTGTACAGTATTGGGGTCCGGAGTTACACTTTGGGTTTAGGGTAGAGGTTAGCTTCAGGTTAGTGTTTGTTTCCCGATAAAGTTTATGTTTACGGTGCAGGCTAAGGTTTGTTTGGGGTTAGGAGTAGTAAACAGTCACCCCCAATCCTATACACTTGGGGAAGATGGCCATAGATTACTTCTGCTTGTGATGATGTCAGAACAAACCGGCCAGGAGTGTGTGTGTGTGTGTGTGTGTGTGTGTGTGTGTGCGTGCGCGCGCGCGCTCTCTAACGACTGCACGCGCTCTCTAACGACTGCACAGTAGTGAGCAGGACCGATTTTCAGATGGGGCTATTTATGTGCCACAACTCTATTAAAGAGATGAACTGCATTAACCCAGGATGGCCACTACACAATACGGTGCGGTCTGCTTCCAACTAGAGGTGGGTGTCAGTACCCTACCAATTTCCTATTGATGACCTATCCTGAAGAGAGACACCCCAATAATCTGATCATTTTATCCTGGAAACCTCCTTTAGGGTACATTCACACAAGTAGAGGACATTGACCTCTATTCCACAGCTTAAACCTGCAGCGGTAATCCGCTCATGTGAACATACTCTTAAACAAAATTCAGATCATACAGAACACCTGATGATAATTATAGTATACAGAAATATACAGACATCCTCCACCAGCGATTCCTTTTATCTTTTCAGGATTATTGTTCTGATGGGGAAGAAATATTGTGAAAAAAAGAAAAGTTTAAGGATATTTTGGTTTCTTGACTTTGACGACTTTTTGCTTACTTAAACCTTATAATAGTTGGAGGATCTTTTTATTTTACATTGCTTTTTCTGTTTTGATGTTTTTATTACTATAACCTGTGCCAAGAATGAGTGTCTCCATATAATGTCTGAAACCTGTAAATATTTTGTTTTTATGCTTTGTAACTGACCCAAGGGACTCGTCACTGACTAAAGATGTCTACCCATGATATATGAGCATATATACACCATACAGTGGCAGGCTAGATAGACCTTATGCTTTTCTTCTTTTGGATTCTATGTTTTTATGCAATGTTGGCACACCGGGTTGCTATACTGGGAAAACATTAAATTACAATCTGCTACTGCATATGGTAAAAATACCTCCTAAATGTTGTAATGATCAGGGGAAAAGGCTGTATGACATTACTGTACTATGTCAGAAAAGAAAGAAAAAAAAAAACATAAAATGAACGGATTCCTCTTGTTACCTTTGCATCTTCCTCGATGGACGACACTTAGGGCAGAATCCTTGCACTTGGCTCTTTGGTAATCACACATAGACTCGTATGTTCGACCATCTGAAGCACAGACAGGTTTGGATTGTGTTCTGGAGCAATGAGGATTGCACTGTGGATCTCTGTCCCGGTCACTTATTAAGAACTATAAAAGGGAAAACCCAAAAAGTGCATGTTTAATTTATACAAAGAATACATAAACAAAATGTTGTTCATACATGGCCCAGTGTTGTGGTCCAATAAGGTGAGAAATGGGACTTGGTAGTTAAATGGGTACTCTGCTGCTATATGCTCCACATGAAGTTCTTTTCTTTTTGAATTTCTTTTCTATCTGACCACAGTGATTTCTGCTGACACCTCTGTCCATGTCAGGAACTGTCTGGAGCAGGATAGGTTTGCTATGGGGATTTGTTCCTGACATGGACAGAGGTGTCAGCAGAGAGCACTGTGGTCAGACAGAAAAGACATTCAAAAAGAATAGAACTTCCTCTTTAGCATACAGCATTTGATAAGTACTGGAAGGATTAAGATTTTTAAATAGAAGTAATTTACAAATCTGTTTAACTTTCTGGCACCAGTTCATTTAAAAAATAAAAATAAAAATTCCACCGGAGTACCCCTTTTAAGTCTTTATACTTTTAATACTATAAACTATAAACCGCTATAGATATGTTTCCACCAAAACCCATATTGCTTTATTGCTTCTATGCAAAGTTATCAGTGCTTGAGCCTCCACTTTAGTTGTGATCTCACAAAAATATATTCTATCTATCAAGGTCAGTATAACGTCACACTGCTTGTATCTATGTGGACTTTTTACCTAATTTATCTCTTACCTAATTTATCTTTTACCTGTCACTTCCAAAAACTTTTGACAAGTCATGGAGACATGTCAAAAGTTTCAATCAGTGGGGTCCTGGGTGCTCAGAACACCCCCCCACTAATCGCAAAAAATGAGGGCAGAAATGTTGTGGCTCAGAGCTGCTTCTCTCTGCATGCAAAAGAAAATGTTCCCATAGACTTTATGTAAAAGTCCATCTTGGTCATGCAAACAGACTTGAAAGAACATTTGCATAGCAGGTGCATCCCCCTGGCTATATATAAGGATTGCTGGTGGTCTCAGCACTGAGACCCCTGACCGATCAAAACATTTGACATGATTCTACAACATGTTAAAGGGGTACTCCGCATCTCAGCGTTTGGAACAAGCTGTTCCAAACACTGGAGCCGGCACCGGGAGCTCGTGAAGTCATAGCTCCGCCCCTAATTATGTCATGCCCTGCCCCCTCAATGCAAGTCTATGGGAGGGGGCATGACTGCCGTCTCCCATAGCCTTGTGTGGTAGACCACCGGTGTATGGCGGAACAACAGGTTTAGCGGACTGAGTGGTGGGACTAGATGGTATTAACCCCTGGGGCAAGATGTTGTTAACCCCTAGTGTTCGTGACGCCAGGATTTGGTTGTATGGTGTAGGGCACCGCCAAAAACCAACCCAAAATGGCATATATTAAATGAATGTCCAAAGCAGATTTTAGCAACTGGAACTTTACTGAAGAAGACAGTATAACAGTCTTTACAAATCTTCCACAGAGGTGTCCAGGACACAGAAAACCTCTCAGGCTTGCTTGGACTTGTAGTGATAATAATGATGATGCAGCCACTGTAATACTGTTATGACTTTGGTAGGGACAGTAGAGACTTGACTTGTAGACATAGATGAGACTTACAGATTAGATGTGGCTGCAGACTTGTAGGCTTTGGCCTAGCTGGACTGAACTTGTACAGGACTTATTCTTGCTTTAGTGTCCAGGAATAGAGCAGGAAGTAAAAAGAAGCCGGAACCAAGAGAAGAAGTGTGGAGACTACAGCCCCTTATATATCAGGGGGCCGGACTAAAGCCCATTGGTAGCTGGTTGCCTTGGGGTTACCTGTGCCTCTGGAACTCTGGGTATCAGGTGATCACACATCACATGACCTTAGGAAGTTCCTATACAGTCTAAACATCCTAATAACCTTTGCAAAGAGCTTATATTCACTGTACAATACATATAATAAATGTAGATAATATACAATAGAATACCATAATAGTGACCTGGGGGACCCTGCAGGAGAGTCCTGTGAACTTGAGGGACTCTACCTGAGGGGACTTTAGGACGACACTTGCATTGAGGGGTCGGGGGTGTGACATCAAGAGGGGGCAGGGCTATGATGTCACAAGCTCCCGGCGCCGGCTCCAGTGCTCTGAACAGTTTGTTCCAAACGCTGAGCAGCGGAGTAACCCTTTAAGTTTTTATCAGTAACAGTGGCCTTTTTCACAAATTATCCAGTAATTAAAATAATTCAAGCACATCATTGTAGGTGGATGGATATTATTTTAAAAAATAAACTAAAATATTTTTTTTTATTAATTATCATACATCTATAGACAGCTGAATGAGCTTAGTAGAGACACTTCTCTGGCTCTATAGCAACCTCCCGCAACCACTATTTGTTGTATAATGCATGAGATCAGTGGAGTGCTGGGGCTGTGTTTTTGTAATAATTCTGGTGTTTGAGGTAGAACTGGCAGCGATGGTTGAGGTTTTGCTTGAAAAGAATATATTTACTGTTGTGCTGTTCTTTAATCATAGTGCCCATAAATAAACACTCGCTGTGAACTTGCAGTGACCTACACACATGCTAAATTAGTCTGCATTGTTCTTATCACCCTTGTGTAAATGAAAAGACTGTTGATAAATGCTCACCCAAATAAATATGACTCAGAATTGGTAATTAGGCCATTTGCATGTACTTCTTTTTGGAAACTGAGTGTTTTCTGAGTGTGTTCATTCCCTTTTTTTTTTATGTCAGAATACATAATGCATCTATGATAGTTTCTTTGTACAACGCACAGCAAAATAAATAAATAAATAGTGTAATGGCAGGTTACCATATTATTCGCCTTATAAGACGCACTTTTTCTTCCCCCAAAAAGTCTTATACGGCGAATACACCCCTATCGCGGCGGTCCCTGCGGCCATAAACGGCCGGGACCCGCGGCTAATACAGGACATCACCGATCGCGGTGATGCCCTGTATTAACCCTTCAGACGCGTCGATCAAAGCTGACCGCCACATCTGAAGGGAAAGTGACACTAACCCGGCTGTTCAATCGGGCTGTTCGGGACCGCCGTGATTTCATCGCGGCGGTCCCGAACAGCCCGACTGAATAGCCGGGTTAGTGCTTACAGGACACCTGGAGGGACCTTACCTGCCTCCTCGGTGTCTTCTCCGTTCAGGGATCCCCTGTATGGCCGGCGCTCTCCTTCCTCGTCATCACTTCGTCGCGTACGTGCGTCGGCGTGCGTAACAACGTGATGGCGGCGACGGAGAGCGAGGATACCCGGCCGACAGCAGAGACGTTCCGGAGCGACGGGGACACGGCGACGGCGATGGAGCGACATCCAGGGCAGCGGTGACGTGTCCGGAGCGGCGGGGAAACGTGAGTATTACCTCCTGTGCAGTGGTCTTCAATCTGCGGACCTCCAGATGTTACAAAACTACAACTCCCAGCATGCCCGGACAGCCAACGGCTGTCCGGGCACGCTGGGAGTTGTAGTTTTGCAACATCTGGAGGTCCGCAGGTTGAAGACCACTATTGGGTTCAAAATCTTTATTTTTTTTAGATTTTGCATCTATAAATTGGGTGCGTCTTATACGCCGGTGCGTCTTATAGGGCGAAAAATACGGTAGTTAAAAAAAAATACACAAAATGTAACCAATCACTCTAGTCTGCATAAATTAGTGTTGCTTTCAAAGTGCTCTGGTTGCCTGGAAAAGAGAGACATGGACATAGGAGACCTTGGACTGTCATCCTAGAAAGGCAACCTGAGCTCAATGAAAGTGGCAATAATATAGTATCACTCATCTCTGGATAGCAGCAAGATAGCAACCAAAGATAATGGTAAAAAAATATTTCCAAAGAATTTCTCTCCATGTTCTGCCAAGTTTATACCATCGTTGTGTTTGGTTCAGGGTCTGTTTGACACTCAACAATGGAGCCAAGTAGTCTTTCTGTGCTCATCTTCTGTTCTTTTAGCGGATTGAGTGAACTGAGTATTATAAACACTACCTTTTCACCCTTGCAGGGGGTCCTTGTCAAGCTCAATTGAGGGGTTTATCACGTAAAGGAATACATTTTTTGAATTTTTTTTTTTTTATACCTTGGCAGGATGCGGTTTAGTTTTTTTTTGGAAAGTATTGTTGACTAACCAGAAAAAAATATATTTGAAAGCTTTTGGAAAATGTTGGAGCTCTGAGAGGTTGCTGGGTTAGTTTCTGGGTTAGTGAATAAAATAATAATTCCCATAATAATTGTGTGACAATTTTTTTACAAAGTACAGTATTCAATATCACATTTTATGTTATTCTTTAGTGTATAGAAGGAAAAAAAAAAAAAAAAAAAAAAAGAACTTTGTCAGGTATTCTTCTTGCCTTTCCACCCACTGATTTCGGAAAAAATCTATCATGCCACATGAGATGTATCAGACAGAAGTTTGCATCTTGGGTTGGGGTCCATGAGTTTGGACACCTGGCGATCTTCTGGACACTGATTTCAATTGCCTCTGACTTGGCGGAATCATTGATGGAAAAATTTGAATGTCTCACAAAATTAGAACATTCTGTTGGCCGCTTCTTCGAACTGTCAAAACTGACTACTTTCCACCACTATAGTATTATCATAAGGGAACCTATGGGACTGTACTTTTTGTATACTGGATGTAACCTTCTATGTATAGTAAACGTTTCTGGCCTGTTGAAAAAAATAGGTGTTTGGTTGGTAATATAAGGTCATGTCATAATCCACAATCATGGATTTAGTCAACATGTGTCTGAACAATAAGAAGAATTAAATACGGTAGTTATAAAAACCATACTGACTGCAAAATCTAGATTTAAACAATAGATCATCTTCATTTTCACACACATTAGATAAGAGTTGGCTAAGCCCAAGTGTTTGGGTAGAAAATCTAATGTGTGCTCCAACAGCAGATTTTGTAATGAAGCAGCATCAGGCATGTTGTATTTCCGCAGGTGCACCTTTTGGCTTAGCAGGAGATAAGCCACTGCCACAGGAGTCTGCCAGTGGTTTATTCTTCTATCTCAGTTATAAACATGAATGTTCATGAGTACAATGGGCCCATGTAATCAAGCGTATGATTGACAGCTATCTAATATCAATGTGAATCTTTAGGAGTGAATTCGACCTAGAGTTGATCTGTCTATAAAGACATAGGTTAACCTATTATGTCAGTGGCGTAAAAACTGCAATATTTCATTACTATTTTGACTCGGAAAACGCCCAGTTTAGAAGAGGTTTGCTATGGGGATTTGCTTCTAAACTGGGTGTTTCCCGAGACAGGTGTCATCAGAGAGGATTTAGACAGAAAAGAACAACCTTAACTTCAGAAGCTCATAAGTACTGAAAGGATTAAGATTTTTTTAATAGAAGTCATTTATAAATTTGCTTAACTTTCTGGAGCCAGTTGATATATAAAAAAAGTTTTTTCCTGGAATACCACTTCAATATTCTGAATGCTGTTTTTGCGCTGCGGTGGTCAGCCACGCCCCTGTGACATCATGGTCACACCCCTTCAATGCAAGTCATTGGGAGGGGGCATAACGGCCGCCACAGCGCAAAAACATAGTTTGGAACATTTACTTCCGAACACTGGCCAGTGGAGTACCCCTTTATGCTGGTGAAACTCTCTCCCCATCCCTGCTGCTATCTCTAAAACTAAGACAGCAGAAAATCAGTCTGACAAATGTATCTTTCTCTTTCTCTAAGTATCAGCTAAATGGTAGGGAATTTCTAATGAAGACTAGTTAGAAAGTTTCTTCATTTTGCATAAGGGAAACAAATGAGCAATTCAAAATAATTGTTTAAAGGCTATTAACACCTTTGCACTGTCATTTTCTGAAGATATGTTCTCTTTTACAAAGAAAACTTTGTAGATGGCTAACAACCAACAAATAAACACATACCCTGGCTTGCTGTCTAGATCAAGTAGCCAGCTTGTGTCAGAATGGCTTCATAGATATAAACAATATTAACATTGTTATAGGAGCAAACTATTGCTTTCCCTTCTCCTTTTAAGTGATGCCATGCTTTCATACAATATAGGACTTGTCCTCGCTCTTTGCTTAAAAGAGGTGGTACCAGACATTACTGTATATTTCAACGCAATTTCCAGCTTTGATAAAATATTTTAACAATGGTACATTATAACATTTACAGAAACACTGATTTGTTCATCACTTGCTAGTTCACAGTAATGTTTCCCACAGCTAGTTCATTTGCTCTAACACAGTTTAATTGTATTAAGCCAAAAGTAAAGGGATTTTGTAATCAACAGTCATGTGTATGAATATATGGTCAAACTCATTGGAGGGCATTGTAGGAAAAATATCTTTACCCTGGCAATACCAGGATGAAATGCCAGGTTTATCTAAATTAAATGTTCTAAATTAAAGATTTTTATATATATTTTATTACCTGCTCCCTGGCTAAAAGAAGACAAAATAACCAATTTAGCATTGCAAAGCTTTCTGGCTGCTGCATTCTTGTTTACCTAAAGGGAATCTCTCATCACCTATATGCTATCCTCTCTGAGAGTTGCATAGGATTGTGGCAGACATATTAAAGGATAGGGGATAAGATGTCTGATTGCGGGGGGCCCGCTGCTGAGACCCTCCGCTATCTCCCTGCAGCACCCGCATTCTATACGGGTGCTGAACCTCCAGTTTCGGAAACCTCCAGGACTGGGGACGTGACGTCACACCACGCCCCCTCCATTCATGTCTATGGGAGGAGGCGTGGTATGACATCACGTCCCCAGTCCCGGAAACCCGGAGGTTTCCAAAACTGGAGAGTCAGCACCCGCATAGAATGCAGGTGCTGCAGGGGGGGGATGTCTTAGCAGCAGGCCTCCCGCGATCAGTCATCTTATCCCCTATCCTTTGGTAGCTGTTATATGTGCCTTTTTGTGTAGCTTTGTCTTTGATGCTATGCTTTGACCATGTCACTCCTCTTTGCACGTCTGGCTCTTCTCTGCCTGACACAGTGCGTATATGAGGGGAGTACAATACGCTTCTCTACGCTTAAAACAGTATTTGTCTAGAACAGCAGCAGGTGTGTACTTTTGGCTGTCGTTTCACAGTATCTAGGCCCTTGACAGATTAACAAGTACAAAATAGCACACTACTTAGATGTAGGTATGTGGCATGCACTTATGAGGGCAGAAAATGCACTACAGTACACTTAAAAATACGTATTTTTTCACAACACCAGCATTACACAACAGTGTGGCAGCACACAGTCACTGTGCACTAAACCCAAAATTGCATTCTCACAGGCTATTAGGAATGGACTGCTAGGTATGTATTATCCCGTCTACAGACTAGTATAACCAGGAGACCATTTGTTGTAGAACAAAAAGGGCAGAAAAATGCGATAAAGCAGGATTAAAAAACGTATTTGAGTAACACACTAGCCGGTGAGTACTTTTGCTTGGACTTTCACAGTATCTAGGCCCTTGACAGATTAATAGGTACACAATAGTACATTACTTAGATGTAGGTATGTGGTATGCACATATGAGAGCAGAAAAATGCGCTACAGTATGCTTAAAAATATGTATTTTTGCACAACACCAGCAGTACACAACAGTGCTGGAGTACACAAAAGCTGTGTACTAAACCCAAAATTGCACTCTGTCAAAGACTATTAGGAATGGACTGCTGGGTATTTTACCGTCTACAGACTAGTATAACCAGCAGATGATTTGTTGTGGAACAAAGACACAGAAAAATTATTCCTGCCTCCTCTGCTAAGGTTTATGAAGTTTAGGCAGCTTGTTGAAATGTATGAGGCAAAACACAGCTCTCTGCCCCTCTCCGTAATACAATGCTGTAGAAAGTGACTGGGTGGTTAATGGCTGCAGTAGAAATCCTTTTCAGTGAAAAAAAGCACTGCTCTCTGTCCACCAGAACGCTGATGTGACTAGGAGGTGAAATGCTTCTGGAAAAAGCTTTTCTGTGTAACACACACACAGGCTGTCCATCCTATCTCTCTGCAGTGTAGTGAATGAAGTGACTAGCCGGAATATGGCTGTCTGTTATATAGGGCTGTGACATTACAGGGGTGACTAGCTGCTGATAGGCTGTATCCTGCATGTGATTCAGGGTCATCCTGCCGACCCGCCTTCCCTTCCCAGAGTTCATTACCCCATGACCAGTTCCATGCCCCATGTAGATCCGCCTTTTTAGGTGGCCTGGAGCCTGGACCGCACTAAATGGAGTTTAATGAAGTGAATCTTGCGATAAAATCACGGCGATATTCGCATTAGCTGGGAATCACATTTTTCATGAAATTCGTAACTAATTAGGATTCGTCAGCTTAGATTCCTTCATCTCTAAAAGTTACCCACCTGGCTACCAACCTACATAGTTACCTACCTGAATACCAACCTACCTATGCAACTCCATACCTATCTACTTGGCTACCTACCTCATTACCTACTCCAGCTTGCTACCTAGTTTCTTATGTAGCTACCTGGCTACTTACCAACCTACCTAGAAACCTACCTACTTATTTACCTACCTACCTATTTTTCTACTTAACTACTTGACTACCTACCTAGCAACATACTTACCTGGCTACCTAGCTAGATACCTATTTGGCAACCTCCCTACCAACATATTTACCTACTTGGGAGGGGGATCTACCTACCTACCTAAGGATGTAAAAAGCATGGTTCAATGCACCACTTCAGCTAAAGTGAAAAAAATAATTTTTATCATAATGTGCAAAAACAAATATGTTTTGTTTCACTTCTGAGTCTCTCAAGCTCCTGAGGATGTATTTACCAAACTGCCTATGGGGGACTACCTAATAAGGGAACAAACTGCTGTGAAACATACCTACCTGGCTACTGGGGGGGGTATACCTACTTAATGGGGAGCCTACTAACCTACCCACTTATACAGTGCAAGACGCCAAGGGGGCGTTATTACAGTTTGGGGCCTATAGATGAGGACATTGTGTAGAGGTGGTGAGGGCACTGCAAATGTGGAGTCTAAAAATGTTTCTCCTGAAGATGCTGGAAGAAGTTGTCATGATGGTCTAATCCGGATGGAGAAGAAAAAGGAAAGAGGACGACGCCAATCAGAAAAGACCTCAATTGTAAGTCGCAAAATGTAACTGTATGGGAAGGGGAAAGGTGGGGGTGGGGTAGGCTGACCACACACACGTGTGCAGGAGAGTGGGGGGTGATACAATACCTAGTCAAGGGCGCAAGAGGCAAAAAATATAAAATCATTTACTATTTTATCACTTGCTATAAAGAACCTTTAAAACGAGAAGGATTTTTAACTCACACTATATATGTATATGTGTGTGTATATATATATATATATACTGTACATAAACACACACACTTTTTTTGTAAGAAAAATTAAGCTCACAACTTTTTTACTAAGGGATCCAACAATACAGTATATCACAGCTAAATACATGAAGATCTATGTACAACTGTTATGGTGATGTAGTAATGCACATATAAAAATGTGTTCTGTATTATACAGCTTTACATTCTGTAAGTCTACATCATACACAATTCATCTATGTGCCACAGCAAATCCGGCCTTAATGTTAGGAAACGTCTTGATCCAAAAACACTAAAAAGCTTATGTGGGTATATGTAAAAAGCTACTCTTCCTCATAAATAACCCACATAAGCCTGGATACATTTACAGCCATGTGTAAGATTAGGTGTAAACTTACCACTGACAATATGATCTTTGTAGTTTTTGCGCTTTTAAAATGCCAGGGATTGAGTGATGCATGGCTTATTAAGTGGAGGCTACTTCTATGAGAGGTGCACGTCAAATAGCATGAATGTTCAGATATTTATAGGAAAATGCTTGCAGTTAGAAGTATAAAAAAAAGTATGAAAAGCACATTAAAAAACAAATTTTGGTCAAAATTTGGTTCAGGAGAGGGCACATTTGGGACTTCAGCTAAGGAGGAGAGAGATGGAATTCACAGAAATTAACTGAGATTTGACATAGGGTAATATTAGACACTAAAGATGAGCAAACCTTCAGAATTTGTTTTGGGAGTATTCACTTGCTCGGGTGGGAGCTGAGGACCTGACCCATGTACTAGGTAACATAAGTGGTCTTGCATAGAGCATTGCTGTTAACCTCTGAGCTTGTGTACAGGAGCAGAAAACCTGTATGTACTTAACTTGCTGCTTTATAGAAGCTCCTGCTCCAGAAAAAGCACAATTATTGTGCCTGTTTGTGACAATAAATTACAATTGTTTAAAGACCTGTTTAACTTGAGACTTTTCATTGTGACTTTTGCTTTAGAAGCTTTTTCTAAAATGGTATGGTCTGGTTAACTTTTTGCAATGGTCATAATCTACACCAGCATGAACTAGGCTTACAAACCTAACTGAAGATAGACTTTTCAAAAAGTCACACATTTTGGAACCACTTGTTAAAAGCTTGCAGAAAAAGTCACAGAGGAGGAACCATACAAAGTGGCGTACCGAAGTGTAATAAAAAAAAAAGAAAGAGTAATAGCACCATATTTATCACTTGCCATGTGACCATGAAATAAATTTAGTGCACATACAAACATAGTTTACTTACAGTACCTTTTGATACATTTCCACCATAGTTTTTATTTTTATGGTGCCTACCCTTTATTATACCCAATACATAAAGTGCAAGGAGATAAGAAGCACTACAACAACTAAAGATGGGCAATGCCATACACAGTGAAACCCATTGAAATCTAATGACTATGGGGGCATTTCAACTGTGCCCTGACCTCTCCCATTTTGGTAAACAAGGGTTACATAGATACATCCACTATTACCTCCAGAAAATCACTGTGTCTGGAAGGTGCTTACTTAATTTATACCATTGACTAAAAATGCATGGAAAGAATTGACTAACAGTTATCAATGCATATGGACAGCTTTAAAAAAGTGGATTATTCACCTAACCTATCTGCCATTACGACACTTAACTGATCTCCATCGATCACCACTTCCTGGTCCTTTCTTAACTCAAGAAAATACATTGAAAAGCATAAAATTCATAATGGCAAAACATCAGTGATGTTTGTTAAGCTTCTTTTTTTTTTTTTTTTTTTTCTAATGCTGGAACCCCCACCAATTTAAGAGAACAGAAGTCAACACACCTCCAAGCGAATGAAGCGACAGCTTGCATTCTTGGCCCCTGCTCCATACACTTTCTGTGGAATTTCCTTACATTGTTGAACTAGGCCAGGTTTAGAGATACCACAAAGTGTGAAGAAAGGCATGGCCATGCATGTGCGCTGCCGTTTCAACTATCATGAGAATGAAGGCCAAATGTCCCCAAATTAATGGAAGTCCCAGAGGTCGAACCCCTTTAATATTAGATAACCCCTTATACTACAAATATGAATAGTTCCATGTTAAAGATCTTTCTAAGACCACAAAGGTTACTAAAATACCTGAACCATGCAATTCATAAAGTTTTCACTATGTATTGCCACATCAAGGTATAAATGGTCATATGTGCGCACAAAAAGCCTTGGCATTATTGTACAAGAGGATGTGTGGGCAAAATATATTTGAAGTGGCAAGAAATGCAAAGTTTGTGTTTTAAAGTAGCCGGAAGATTCACTTGGAAGAAATATTATGTAAAGCATACAGTAATAGACCGCATAAAAGACTGAAAGCAGAAAGAGTCCCTGCTTCCTGGGGACATGACATCCATAATAGCCATAGCTTAAAAAACATGGATTCAACCTTTTAAGCGATGATTCAGCAGCTACATATTCCTGTACTTTTCTGTTTATCTTCGTGCTGATCAACGTGAGAGGTGGTTCTGCATACTGTCTACAATTTGAAGGCTTACTTTAATTCTATTCTCCCCTGATCGCCCTTTTTCCCCCATCTGTCTGTTTGATTGGTGCCTTTTTGATCCTATCTTCATGGGTCTCGTGTTCAGTTCAATTAATGGAAGGGCTGACATCATCAGAACAGTATAATCCTTGGCTTCAAATAGAGAAAACAGACATGGTCGCACATCCACAATATACACAATGATCTAAGGCTTCTCAGCAACATTTATTAAACTAACAGGTCGTTGGTGTCCTTTATGATCAAGAAGTGCAAGCCCGCTAGCCACGTCATGGCCACCTGTAAGTAGCGGGTCCATAACGTCCCTAGCATAAAATAGCGTAGCACTGAGCGGCGCCCACCACCACACCAGTGCCCATGTGGGGAGGCGCGACCAACGACCCACTGGCAGAGCAGCCCCAATGCCTCTCAAACAAGTCCCAGGGCCACGCCTCCCCACAGACGCGGCATTGCGGCAGCAATGGACGCCGTACAACTGGTGTAAAAGCTCATGCGTGGGTCGTTCCCCCTGTGGGCACTGGTGTTGGGGCGGTGGTGGTCGCCACTCAGTGCTGCGCCATTTTATGCTAGGAATGTTAGGGACCCGCTACTTACAGGTGGCCATGACGTGGCTAGCGGGCTTGCACTTCATGATCATAAAGTACACTAACGACCTGTTAGTTTAATACATTTTTCATTAGATCAAGGTGCATGTTGTGGGTATGCGACCATGTCTATTTTTTTTCTCTAGTTCACTTAAATTCACATAATCCTTGGCTTGTTTCCTTAAATCCTGCTAGGAGTCTTTTCCTGACTTTTTAGGATTGAGATGATCACAGGAGGAAGGTAAAATGTACATGTGATAAAAAAAAATCCACCTTTTAAATGTGGCGTTAAATTCTGTGCTATTTATCATTGGAAATTGCATTTGGCATTGAGATATATTTAAGAACATTTTTATTTCGGTCAATCTATGTCATCATTAAATTACTGGTATCATCATTTAATAACATGTAACCCATGATTGGTCATCCAGGTGCTTTAGTTACAAAAAAAAATCTCTATCCAGTGCTTATTAGAGATGAGCAAATACATTTGGCACAAATCAAAGTTGGTCTCAATTTCCAAAAAAATTGGTGACTCTGTGAATCTGAAACATTTCAGATTAGTTTTGGATGAACCTTTCAAAATGGTGGCTGCTACTACTATGACCAACCATCTCCTGTGCTGTCAGTCACATTTCGTCTGATGAAATGCTAGTTGAACATGATAGTTGTAACAAAGCTGATTTTGTTGGCATCTGCACCAGTTATTAGTTTTATACTTACGTTGCACTAGAATAAACACACCGACCGGTGAATGCCTCTCCCGTTCTTGTTTATGGATGTTAACTGCTCAGACTGTATGCTTCTAAGAGTTTGAGCACACAGGGGGTCAAGTCTCGGGGGGGAAAAAGTGTGGGAACTTACCCAAGATTTTCACTCAAGGACTGGTCTTGCTAATGGGAACAGTGTTCATGCAGTGGAAAAAGTGCAGTAACTCAGTTCCCACGAGTCCCTGCAGGACTTGAGCCCTGCATACGTGCCTTTTTCTTTAAGTGGATCTTGCTCCTTTAGGGTGCGTTCCCACACGGCGTATTTGCTGCGTATTTGCTGCTGCGTATTTTATTTTCCCTGTTGAAGTCAATGGGTAGGAAAATACGCAGCACCAAATACGCAGCAAATACGCAGCAAAATACGTTGTGTGGGAACGTACCCTTAAGTTTCCTGCTGTGAATGGGGAATACTTATGTACAATTGTGTCAACTGCTGTGGCTCATAAATGGTCATGCTCCATTCTGTACTGCTGTTGCTGCGGCTACTAGGCCCTTTACAGCCACTTATCTCCTGCCTTGTCCATCATGTTCCATACTTTACTACTACTGCTGAGAACTCTGCACTGGATAAATAAAAAATAAAAAAACAGATATCTAGAAGAATTTGATTTGGTTCCACATGTTTCCACTGGACTTTCCCTTTAAATAAATATTTGAAATAAGATAGATGAGACAGACTGGTCTTTGGGGCAGTTTACTATAACACACCTAGGCATACCACTTCTTATCAAAAGAGTCGTCCAACGTTCTTTTTTTCTCAACAGTAAATCATAGAGATGATTAAATTGCCTGAGATTTGTTTCAGATTCATTTTGCACTCAGAAGTGCCCTAATTGCCCAGCGATTTCGCACACAAACAATGTACAGGAGCAGATAAGCTACAATGCATACAGCATCCCTACTTTCCTCGGGGCCACTCACTGCCCAGATGCACAGATGAAATGAATCACAAAAAGTTTGGATTTTAGTGAATCTGATTTTTTTTGGGAGATTTGGACAGGAGCCTACTTGTCCTCAACTGATTTGCTCATTCCTAGTAACGTTTGCATATGTACTTTTTATTTGCATTATGATCTTATTTATTTATTCTGACAATTTAACTCCAAGGAACATTTTTTCCCCCTTCAATTTTTCTTTATTTGTCAGTTATTGATGTGCCTATGACTTTTTTGGGTTTCTTTGACAGCTTTATATTGCTGGCAACTCAGAAAGCCATACATGTTCAAAATGATACCCTGGCAATGAAAGTAATAGTAGTAATTACCGTATATGTTTTATACCTTGATGTAAAAAAAAATATTGGCTCTATTATAAATCTTCTGAAATGGAAACTTCTAGTTGGCAGCATGGCCGCGTTAGCTACTTGGCATCTCATTATAACCCATAGAGGCAATGGTCTTGAAATCAACAAGGTTTCTTTTTTCTTCAAATCTACACTGTGTTGTCTTGCACAGTTATTTCATTTATAAGAAACATAGGTAAGAAGAAAAGGTTCAAAATAAAATCAAAAGGCCAAAGCTTCTCATCAGGGGATATATATATATATATATATATATATACAGTGCCTTGCAAAAATATTCACCCCCTTGACTTTTTTTTCGTATTTTGGTGCCTCACAACCTGGAATTAAAGGGGTACTCCAGAGAAAACCTTTTATTTTTAAATCAACTGGTGCCAAAAAGTTAAACAGATTTGTAAACTATTTGTAAACTACACTACTACTGTATACTACAAAGGAAATTCTTCTCTTTTTGGATTTCTTTTCTGTCTGTCCACAGTGCTCTCTGCTGACACCTCTGTCCATGTCAAGAACTGTCCTGAGCAGGAGAAAATCCCCATAGCAAACATATGCTTCTCTGGACAGTTCCTAAAATGGACAGAAGTGTCGGCAGAGAACACTGTAGACAGACAGAAAAGAAATCCAAAAAGAAAAGAATTTCCTCTGTAGTATACAGCAGCTAATAAGTTCTGGAAGGATTAAGATTTTTAAATAGAATTCATTTACAAAATCTGTTTAACTTTTTGGTACCAGTTGATTTTAAACAAAAAATGTTTTCCACCGGAGTACCCCTTTAACATGGATTGTTTGAGGATTTAGATCATTTAATTTACTGAACATACCCACAAAATAACAAAACAAGTCAATATGCATAACTACCCCCCTAAAGTCAATACTTTTTAGAGCCACCTTTTGCGGCAATAACAGCTCCAAGTCGCTTTGGATAAGTCTCTATGAGCTTGCCACATCTTACCACTTGGATTTTTGCCCATTCCTCCTTGCAAAACTGCTCCAGCTCCTTCAAGTTGGATGGTTCCGCTTGTGAGCAGCAATCTTAAGTCTGACCACAGATTTTCGATTGGATTGAGATCTGGGCTTTGACTAGGCCATTCCAACACATTTACATGTTTCCCCTTGACCCCTAAGGCTAGGATTCCACATGTTTTTTTCCTGCATTTTTTTCACAGGAAAAAACGCCAGGAAAAACGCCAGTGCAATTTCACGCATCTGACGTTTTTTTTTTTTTTGTAAGGCTGGGTTCACACTACGTTTTTCAACTACAGTTCCCGCATACGTTTTCTATCAAAAACCGTATGGGGAAAAAAAAACTGATGGAACAGTATGGGAAAAAGTAAACCGTATGCGTTTTTAAACAGTATACTGTTTTTAAAAGTGCATACTGTTCCGTCCGTTTTTATAGAAAAAAACCCATACGTTTTTGAAAATTTTGTCCATTTTTAATGGGAGGGGTCTTGGGTGGGGACTTAAGCATTCAAATGCGCATGTGCAAAGTAAAAACGTATACGTTTTTCCCATATGGAACCGTATACATGTGCGTTTCCCATTGACGTCCATGTTAAAAAAAAAAAACTTATGCGGTTGCAGTACGGTTTTTAAACTGGAGACAAAATCGTGGTCAACCACAGTTTTGACTCCGGTTTAAAAACCGTACTGCAACCGCATACGTTTTTATTTCAACATGGACGTCAATGGGAAACGCACATGTATACGGTTCTATACGGGAAAAACGTATACATTTTTACTTTGCACATGCGCATTTGAATCCTAAAGTCCCCACCCAAGACCCCTCCCATTAAAAATGGACAAAATTTTCAAAAACGTATGGGTTTTTTTTTCTATAAAAACTGACGGAACTGTATGCACTTTTAAAAACAATATACTGTTTAAAAACGCATACGGTTTACTTTTTCCCATACTGTTCCATCCGTCTTTTTTTCCATACGTTTTTTGATAGAAAACCTATGCGGGAACCGTAGTTGAAAAACGTAGTGTGAACCCAGCCTAACACACTTTTTTAATTCATTTTTAATAAAGTGTGTGTTTCACTTTTTCTCTCTTTTTTTATTTTTTTTTAGTTCGTACTATTACTCCCAGCATGGAACAGACTGTTTCATGATGGAGTAGTAGTACCTGTACTAATAGACATATCGTTCCGGGTGTCAATCCTGATGCGATCGTCCATAATATAGCAGAGATGCGAAGCGGCTCTATACAGCGCTCTCATCTCTGCACTATACTCCAGCCAGGGATGTAACTAGAAATTTACATCACTCATTCATATTTTCCACCCAGAGTGGGGATTGGCTGGATGGTTGCAGCCAATCCCCACTCTCAGAGGGAAATATGAATGAGTGATGTTCTATTCATATCACTGGCTGGCCAGAGTATAGTGCAGAGAATCGAGCGCTGTAGAGAGCCGCTCCGCATCTCTGCAATAGATAGGACGATCGCATCGGATGTCAGGAGTGAAACCCGCTGTGATCTGTCCTTAACTGCAGGTACTACTACTCCCAACATGGAGCACAGTCTGCTCCATGCTGGAATCTGTAGTACCTGCATTAATAGACAGATCGCAGCGAGTGTCACTTCTGACACCTGTTGCTATCTGTCTTTTAATGCAGATACTACAGCTCACAGCATGGAGCAGAGTGTGTTCCATGTTGGGAGCAGTAGTACCTGCAGATAAGGAAAGATCACAGCGGATGTCACTCCTGACACCCGCTGTGTTCCTCCTGTATAATGAATTGATGCGGGCGGGCGGCCGTTCTTCTATGGTCCCCTACACTGACTTATATACACCTATTCATATTTATCACAGAGAGTTGTGATTGGCTGTAACCATCTGGCCAATCACAGCTCTCTGTGGGAAATATGAATAAGTGTATATTTACAGCAGTGCAGGGGACCACAGAAGAGCGTCTGGCCGCATTATACAGAAGGATCGCAACGGACCCAAGGCGATCTGTCAATTAGTACAGGTACTGCTACTCCCATCATGGAACAGTGTGTTTCATGCTGAGAGTAGTAGTTCTACCTAAAAAAATTAAGAAAAAAAAGCGAAAAACACACACTACATTTTATTATTGTCTGCTACATTTTTAGTGCCCTACCCGCCCACATAAATTCATCCCTGTTTAAAAATTTATAAAAATGTCATTATGAAAAAAGATGAATTTTGTTCAATGCTATTTTTTTCCATCACTACTGTAATTGTATTATTATTTTTTTTTTTTACTGGTACCCTACGAAATTTTATAAAAAAAAAAAGGATCTCCATCACTTTTTTGGATCGCTTAGACATCTTATCCCCTATCCAAAGGATAGGGGATAAGATGCCTAATCATGGAGGTCCCCCATTAAAATCAGTCCCCAGAGCGTGTTCGCTGTCACGATTCGGCAGGCTGGAGGTGGATCCTCTGTGCCAGAGAGGGATTGGCGTGGACCGTGTCGGTGGACCGGTTCTAAGTTGCTACTGGTTTTCACCAGAGCCCGCCGCAAAGCGGGATGGTCTTGCAGCGGCGGTAGCAACCAGGTCGTATCCACCGGCAACGGCTCAACCTCTCTGACTGCTGAGATAGGCGCGGTACAAGGGAGTAGACAAGAGCAGGGTCGGACGTAGCAGAAGGTCAGGGCAGGCAGCAAGGATCGTAGTCAGGGACAACGGCAGGAGGTCTGGAACACAGGCTAGGAACACACAAGGAAACGCTTTCACTGGCACAATGGCAACAAGATCCGGCAAGGAAGTGCAGGGGAAGTGAGGTATAAATAGGGAAGTGCACAGGTGAAGGTACTGATAAAACCCATGCGCCAATCAGTGGCGCACCAGCCCTTTAAATCGCAAAGACCCGGCGCACGCGCGCCCTAGGGAGCGCACCGGGACAGCACAGACGGGGAACGAGTCTGGTAAGCGGGTCGGGATGCGCATTGCGAGCGGGCGCGTCCCGCATCGCGAATCGCATCCCGGCTGGGGACATTATCGCAGTGCACCCGGTCAGCAGGTCTGACCGGGGCGCTGCGAACAGGAGAACGCTGTGAGCGCTCCGGGGAGAAGCGGGGACCCGGAGCGCTCGGCGTAACATTTGCTATCCAATGCATATGGATTATTCACCTCACCTATCTGCCCTTACGACACTTAACGGATCTCCATCGATGACCACTTTCTGGTCCTTTCTTAACTCAAGAAAATACTGTTAGGGACCGACCAGGGGAAAGGGAGAGTGAACCCTAAACTGACCCTGAAACCGCTCTCCCTGCCTACTTGCCCATCCACCTGTAATGTCCGTTTATTTGATTTTGCATTTTTTTAGGCCCTGTTCAGACCTTGTTTTTCATGCATTATCAGTGCTTTTCTTCCAAGCGTGGAAGAGTTAAGCCTTTCACCCATGTGCTAGGCGGGTGTGGCTATATAACTCCAGCTCAGTCTGTATTCTAGTTGCTGGTTATTGAGTGCAATACTTCTATGTCTGCTTGAGCATTTATCTTGTCTTTTTATCTGGGTTTTTAGCCATGGTTATATAGCACGCTCCTTGTATTTTAGTCTGTGTTACTTTAGTCGGTTTAAGTATTATGTCTGTTCAGTTTTGTCGGTGTTCACACTGTGTCTGAGTCTAGTTTGTACCCTGTGCTCTGCATGTTATATTCTTGTTCGGTATTCTGGAGTCTATTCAGACTCCTGGTTCTAGTTTGTATGTTCTGTGTCCCAGTGTGAACAGTGTCCTATACTTATTTCCTGTTTGGTTGATCTGATCCTTTGTCCTTTACCTGCTTGTTATAGTTCGTAGTAACTTACCTGTTGAGTTTAGTGTTTTGGCTCTCAGTTCTTCCACTATCCCCTTCATCTCCTGGATTCTGCTGTATACTCCCATCAGGCCTAGTCTTGTTCATTTTATCATGTCTGCCGTTTATCTGATTTCTGGTTTAGTGAACTGTTTGTTAATTCACTATATTCTGTTCTGTTTGTGAGTTTATTTTCTGCCCTCTTAGTATTTGTATTGTCTAGTAGGTTTCTGGCCTGTGACCAACTGTTTATTATTTGTTTTTACGCCACTGCACTTTAGCGCAGGAAGGGACTGGCTCCCAGTTGTCAACTTACCATTTAGGGTGAGGGGGCAAGTAGGCAGGGAGAGATGTTTTTGGGTCAGTTTAGGGCTCACTCTCCCTCTCCCCCCGGTCAGTCCCTGACACCACCCTAATCGGTGGATCGACAACTGGGCGCCGGTCCCTCCCTGAACTAAAGAGCAGGGGCCTAATAAAAACACATACTAATAAATAGTCGGTCACAAACCAGAAACATAACAGGAACATAGAACTCTATAGTATAAAGTTCAGAGGACACAGATCAGAGAGTTAGTAAAGACAACACTATATCAGCGGACATGGACAGAGCACTCAGTGGTCATGAACAGATCTCCAAAGATCTGAATAAAGAACTAATAAACATATAGAGTTAAAAACACCAGACAGGAAAACGGATAAGTCTGAACATGCTCCAGAACAAAACAGGAATAAGCTTAATCCCCTAGAAAAACCTCCGGTAGACACAGGAATAACAATACCCTCTGAGTCCCCACAGACAGGTAAACGGGATCTATCGCTAAACAGGAATATTCGCCATCCCACATAAAACCTCCAGTAGACACAGGCAGGTAACAGGGATACCTAGTTACAACTCAGAAAACAGATACAACAGGATATAATTATAGAACACTGTTCACAAGACAGGAATAATTGCAATCCCTTCAGAACACTTCCAGTAGATGCAGGAATAACAATACCCTCTGAGTCCCCATGGACCGGTAACAGGGATGCCTAAATACACAGGATATAATATAGAACCCCGTTCACACTGGAGACTACACTCTCAAGAAGTAGCTATTAATAATAAATCCAAACAGACTACTGGGCAGCGGCACACTCACCAGTGTGGACAGGATGCTGGCCCAGTGGGAAAACAGAAATATAAAACACAGAACTTCATAAGAACGGATACAAGAGAAAACACAGTGTGAACAGACACATAGAAGAAAGGATATACAAATCCTAAAACCGACTAAACAAACAGAATAAAATCCACTATAACCATGCCACCTAACCATGGCTAAAACCAGAAAATATAAAGTGCATGCTAAGGCAGAGATAGTAGATTAAAGCTCAAACAAAGAGTGTTTTACCAAAAGCTCCATGCAGCATGTCCAGCATCTTAGCAAGTCAGGATGTAATGAAGTCAATCACCAGCCCAGAGGGTAGACTGGGCTGGCATAATATAGACACACCCTTGGAGCTATTGCCTGAAAAATCCAGAGGCATTAACTATTCCCTGACCAGGAAACATAAAGCTTTTCACACACAACCAAACCAATAGCTGTGTATGAACACAGGCCAATACAGACATGACAAATACATTGATAATCATAGAAGTGATAGTGGCAAAAGATCAGTGATGTTTGTAAAGCCTTTTATTTTTTTTAAATGCTGGAATCCCCACCAATTTAAAAGAACAGAGGTCAACACACCTCCAAGCGAATGAAGCGACAGCTAGCATTCTTGGCCCCTGCTCCATACACTTTCTATGGAATTGTTGTTACATTGTTTAACTATGCCATATTTAGAGGTCCCACAAAGTGTGAATGAAGGAGTGACCATGCATGTGCTCTGCCGTTCCATTAATTTGGGGACATTTGGCCTTCATTCTCATGATAGTTGGAAGACCCAGAGGTCGAACCCCCACTGATCAACTACCCTGTGGATAGGGTATAACTTTTTAATGTTAGATAACCCCTTATACTACAAATATGAATAGTTCCATGTTAAAGATCTCTCTAAGACCACAAAGGTTACTCAAATACCTGAAAGCCATGCAATTCATTAAATTTTCACAATGTATAACCACATCAAGGAATAAATGGTCATATGTGCGCACAAAAAGCCTTGGCATTATTGTACAAGAGGATGTGTGGGCAAAATATATTTGAAGTGGCAAGAAATGCAAAGTTTGTGTTTTAAAGTAACCGGAAGATTCACTTGGAAGAAATATTATTTAAACATACAGTAATAGACCGCATAAAAGACTGTGAAAGCAGAAAGAGTCCCTGCTTCCTGGGGACATGACATCCGTAACATCCGTAGCTTAAAAAACATGGATTCAACCTTTTAAGCGATGATTCAGCAGCTACATATTACTGTACTTTTCTGTTTATCTTCGTGCTGATCAACGTGAGAGGTGGTTCTGCATACTGTCTACAATTTGAAGGCTTGTTTTAATTCTATCCTCCCCTGATCGCCTTTTTTTCCCCATCTGTCTGTTTGATTGGTGCCTTTTTGATCCTATCTTCATGGGTCTCGTGTTCAGTTCAATTAATGGAAGGGCTGACATCATCAGAACAGTATAATCCTTGGCTTCAAATAGAGAAAACTGACATGGTCGCACATCCACAATATACACAATGATCTAAGGCTTCTCAGCAACATTTATTAAACTAACAGGTAGTTAGTTAGTGTACTCTATGATCAAGAAGTGCAAGCCCGCTAGCCACGTCATGGCCACCTGTAAGTAGTGGGTCCATAACATCCCTAGCATAAAATAACCTAGCACTGAGCAGCGCCCACCACCGCCATAACACCAGTGCCCACAGGGGGAACGACCCACTGGCAGAGCAGCCCCAATGCTACTCAAACCAGTCCCAAGGCCACACCTCCCCACAGACACGCTGTTTCGGCAGCAATGGACGCCGCACAACACCACACCAGTGTGAACAGGTGTAAAAGCTCACGAGTGAGTTGTTCCGTCTAGGGATGTCGGACCCGCTACTTACAGGTGGCCGTGATGTGGCTAGCGGGCTTGCACTTCATGATCATAAAGTACACTAACGACCTGTTAGTTTTAAAAATTTTGCTGAGAAGCATTAGATCTAGGTGCATGTTGTGGATGTGTGACCATGTCTGTTTTTTTCTCTAGTTGAATTCACAATTCACTTGTTTCCTTAAAGGAGTAGTCCAGTGGTGATTCAGTGGTGAGCAACTTATCCCTTATCCTAAGGATAGGGGATAAGTTGCAGATCGCGGGGGGTCCGACCCCTGGGGCCGCCCGCGATCTCCTGTATGGAGCCCCGACAGCCCGCTGGAAGGGGGCGTGTCGACCTCCGCACGAGGCGGCGGCCGACACGCCCCCTCAATACAACTCTATGGCAGAGCCGAAGCGCTGCCTTCGGCAATCTCCGGCTCTGCCATAGAGATGTATTGAGGGGGCGTGTCGGCCGCCGCCTCGTGCGGGGGTCGACACCCGCTATCTCGGCGGAGAGCCGGGGCCCCGTACAGAGAGATCGCAGGGGGCCCCAGCGGTCGGACCCCCCGCGATCTCAAACTTATCCCCTATCCTTAGGATAGGGGATAAGTTTTTCACCACTGGACTACCCCTTTAAATCCTGCTAGGAGTCTATTCCTGACTTTTTAGGATTGAGATGTTGATCACAGGATGAAGGTAAAAATGTACAAAAAAAAATTCACCTTTTTAAATGTGGCATTAAATTCTGTGCTATTTGTCATTGTAAATTGCATTTGGCATTGAGATATAATTGAGAATTTTTTATTTCAGTCAATCTATATCATCATTAAATTACTGGTATCATCATTTAATAACATTTAACTTATGATTGGTCACAAAAAAATCTCTATCCAATGCTTATTAGAGATGAGCAAATACATTTGGCACAAATCAAAGTTGTTCTCAATTTCCTAAATTAGTTTAGTTTTGGATGAACCTTTCAAAATGGCGGGTGCTACTACTATGACCAACCATCTCCTGTGCTGTCAGTCAGATTTCGTCTGATAAAACGCTAGTTGAACGTGACTGTTGTAAGCAAGCTGATTTTGTTGGCATCTGCACCAGCTATTAGTTTTATACTTATGTTGCACGAGAATAAACACACCGACCGGTGAATGCCTCTCCCGTTCTTGCTTATGGATGTTAACTGCTCAGACTGTATGCTTCTATGAGCACCTCCTGAAGTGTATACATACATGCAAGGGTCAAGTCTTGGGGAAAAAAAGTGTGCAAACTCACCCAAGATTTCCACTCAAGGACTGGTCTTGCTAATGGGAACAGTGTTCATGCAGTGGAAGAAGTGCAGGAACTCAGTTCCCATGCGTCCCTGCAGGTCTTGAGCCCTGCATACGTGCCTTTTTCTTTCAGTGGACCTCGCTCATTTAAAGGGGTACTTATTTATTGTTCCGAACGATGTGTGCGGGCTTCCGTGTTCAGGGCCGCCCTTCGTGACGTCACCCCCGCCCCCTTCGTGACGTCACGCCCGCCCCCTCAGTGAAAGTCTATGGGAAGGGGGCGCGATGGCCGTCACGCCCACTTCCCATAGACTTTCGCTGAGGGAGCGGGCGTGACGTCACGAGGGTGGCCCTGAACATGGAAGCCCGCACACAGCGTTCGGAACAATAAACTTCCGGATGCTGCGAGCGGAGCTTCCGACACAGGGCAGCGGAGTACCCCTTTAAGTTTCCTGCTGTGAATGGGGAATACTTATGTACAATTGTGTCAACTGCTGTGGCTCATCAATGGTCATGCTCCATTCTGTACTGCTGTTGCTGCTGCTACTAGGCCCTTTACAGCCACTTATCTCCTGCCTTGTCCATCATGTTCCATACTTTACTACTACTACTGCTGAGAACTCTGCACAGGATAAATAAAAAAAAAAAAAAAATGAAATCTAGAAGAATTTGATTTGGTTTTCCACTTATTTCCACTGGACTTCCCCTTTAAATACATTTTTGAAATAAGATAGATGAGACATTCTGGCCTTTGGGGCCCTCAGCCACCATACCATGACCAGAATGTGGCTGGTACCTCTTCACCCCATAGGTACACTCCTGTTTTCTATAACACACCTAGGCATACCGCTTCCTATCAAAAGAGTGGTCCAATGTTCTTTTTACTCAACAGTAAATCATAGAGATGATTAAATTGCCTGAGATTTGTTTCACATTCATTTTGCACTCAGAAGTGCCCTAATTGCCCAGCGATTGCGCACACAAACAATGTACAGGAGCAGATAAGCTACAATGCATACAGCATCCCTGCTTTCCTCTGGACCACTCACTGCCCAGATGAAATGAATTACAAAAAGTTTGGATTTTAGTGAATCTGACTTTTTTTTTGTCAACATAGGTTAGGAAAAAAAGGTTCAAAATAAAATACTCTGGTAGAAAACTTTTTTTTTTTTTTTAATCAACTGATGCCATTAAGTTAAACAGATTTGTAAATTACTTAGAAAAAAACGTAATCCTTCCAGTACTTATTAGTGGCTGTATACTACAGAGGAAATTCTTTTCTTTTTGGATCTCTTTTCTGTCTGACCACAGTGCTCTCGGCTGACACCTCTGTCCATGTCAGAAACTGTCCAAAGCAGAAGAAAATCCCCATAGCAAACATACACTGCGCTGGACAGTTCCTAAAATGGACAGAGGTGTCTGCAGGGAGCACTGTGGACAGAAAGAAAATAAATCCAAAAGAAAATAATTTCCTCTGTAGCATACAGCAGCTACTTTTACTTATGAATTTGATTCCTAGAGAGTTTTTTTTGTGTGACATGTTCTACTTTGTTAGTGGTAAATTTTCATCGAAACTTGCTTCATTTTTTGGGGAAAAATTCCAAAATTTCATGAAAAAATTTAAAATTTTGCATTTTTCTAACTTTGAAGCTCTCTGCTTGTAAGGAATAAATATATAATATGTTGATTCACATATACAATATGTCTACTTTATGTTTGTATCATAAAGTTGACATGTTTTTACTTTTGGAAGACCTCAGAGTGATTCAAAGTTCCATCAGCAATTTTCCAATTTTTCACAAAATTTTCAAAATCATCATTTTTCAGGGACAAGTTCAGTTTTGAAGTATATTTGAAGGGCCTTCATATTAGAAATACCCCATAAATGACCCCATTATAAAACTGCACCCCTCAAAGTATTCAAAATAACATTCAGAAAGTAATACAATACAGGAATTTATGTGCACTACTGTGGTAGATGTAAACAATGACATTGGCTAACGATCAAAACTGATGTTAAAATTGAGACATTATCCAGTATATCCTTGTATGAAGGACATACCTGAGCCTGCACACCAATGCCAAGGTTTCTCAAGTGGTAAGGGACCTAACACTAACCTACCTGTGCATGATAAGCAAAACCAGGGGCCAGTGGGCAATTACAGTAGCATTAGGTCCGACTCAAAACCTCCAGTCTGGCTGGGCACACAGACATTGGGAGAAGGGAGACAGACTATAAGGCCCACCCAAGTTGGCTGATATGTTGCCAGCCTCACAAGTGAACCTTAATGCTGCCTTAATAGTGATCAAGGTGCATTAAATGTGGAGTTTATACACCTCCAAATATAAGATTTAAACAACAACAACAACACGTGATCTCAAATGGCAGGAGGTGCTCAACCCCAAATGCAGTTGTACATTTATGCTGGGGGAGCAGATCCTGCCCTTGTGGTCTGTTGCTAAGGGCGATCCCCAGCATAAAAATGCATACAATGGGGGATGCCTACAGCAGACTACAAGTGCCACAATGGCATCCTACACCAGATAAACAGTGTTGTTGTTTAAATCTTATATTTGGAGGTGTATTAACTCCACATTTAATGCGCCTTGATCACTATTAAGGCAGCATTAAGGTTCACCTCTGAGGCCGGCAACATGTCAGCCAACTCGGGTGGGGCTTATAGCCTGCCTCCCTTCTCCCATTGTATGTGTGTCCAGTCACACTGGAGGTAACATGGGAGGAGGCTGTGAGTCAGACCTAATGCTACTGTAATTGCCCACTGGCCCCTGGTTTTGCTTATCATGCACAGGTAGGTTATTGTTAGGTCCTGTACCACTTGAGAAACCTTGGCATTGGTGTGCAGGCTCAGGTATGTCCTTCATGCAAGGATATACTGGCTAATGTCTCAATTTTAACATCAGTGTTGAGGGTTAGCCAATGTCATTGTTTACATCTACCACAGTAGTGCACCTAAATTTCTGTATTGTATTATTCTAATTGTTACACATCCATACCGTCTATCTGGTGTAGGATGCCATTGTGGCACTTGTAGTCTTCTGCAGGCATCCCCCATTGTATGCATTTTTGTGCTGGGCATTGCCCTTAGCAACAGAACACAAGGGCAGGATTTGCTCCCCCAGCATAAATCCACAACTGCTTTTGGGGTTGAGCACCTCCTGCCATTTGAGACCACGTCTTTGTTGTTGTTTAGACATTCATAAAGTGTGTTAACCCTTTAGGTGTTTCACAGGAATAGCAGCAAAGTGAAGGAGAACATTCTAAATCTTCATTTTTTACACTTGCATGTTCTTATAGACCCAGTTTTTGAATTTTTACAAGGGGTAAAAGGAGAGAAATCACCCCCCTCCCCACAAAGTTTGTAACCCAATTTCTCTTGAGTAAGGAAATATCTCATATATGTATGTGAAGTGTTCTGCGGGCATAGTAGAGGGCTCAGAAGGGAAGGCGGTTTTTCTGAAATGGTTTTTGGGGGGCATGTCACATTTAGGAAACCCCTATGGTGTCAGAACAGCAAAAAAAATAAAAAATAATGGCACAATATTGTGGAAATTACACCCCTCAAGGCACATAACAAGGGGTACAGTGAGCCTTAACACCCCACAGGTGTTGGACGTGTAAATGAATTTTTTTTTCACTAAAATGCAGTTTTTCCCCAAAATTTTACATTTTTACACGGGGTAATAGGAGAAAATACCCCCCCCCCCAAAACATTTGTAACCCCATCTCTTCTGAGTACGGGCATACCCCATGTGTTTACGTCAATTGCACTGCGGGTGCACTACAATGCTCAGAAGAGGAGTCACATTTGGCTTTTGGAAAGCAAATTTTGCTGAAATGGTTTTTGGGGGGCATGTCACATTTAGGTAGCCCTTATGGTGCCAGAACAGCAAAAAAAAACAAACACATGACAAACTATTTTGGAAACTACACCCCCCAAGGAATGTAACAAGGGGTACAGTGAGCCTTAACGCCCCACAGGTGTTTGATGACTTTTCGTTAAAGTTGGATGTGTAAATGATTATTTTTTTTCACTAAAATGATGGCTTTTCCCATTGCCATGACAGCACCACCTGAGAGAGGGACTCCGCACCTAGGGACAGGAAACCTTGGACAATAAAAGGAAGTCCTCTCCTCTCCATCCTCAGTTGTTTCCTGTCCCTATGGGAAGCCTGGGAGGAGCTCCTGTCTCAAGTGGGGCTCTAGGACGTTAAATGACAGGGAATCCTTTATGCTGGGCCCCTCGGTGTGGACTGTTTTAGGATCCCTTATGAGCCCTGGTTGGGGATCTTAGCTAGGCTCTCTTTTTTTTCTTTTCCTCTATTTTCAAATGTCCAGCCCTTCCCCCCACTCTCCTCTGTCGCCAGCCCGTGGTAAACTTACAAATCATTATGTCCGCTGGTATGCTGGGCTGATGGCAGAGGATCCCGGTGTCTGAGAGCGGTCGGCTGTAGCCCGCATGGGGGGCGGAGATTAGCATCATCACTGCATAGCAAGTGATGATGCGAGAGGAAGTCGGAGGTCAAAGGGGGGCCGATGTGAAAGGCATATGGGAGTGCGAGAATTTAGCTCTCCCCTGCCGTATGGGAGAAAACGTGATGTGAACCCAGCCTTACCTGGAGCATTACATGCAGCCTTCCCTTGCCTTATCCTTGCTGTGCTGGGGAACACTCCCTAGGCACTTGATTTCATTTTTGCATAGTAACAAAAAGGCTTATATGTCTGTGCTGGAAAGGACTATGAAGGTTAAAAAAAGAAATGCTTATATCCTGATGAAGACTCTCGATGACTAGCCCTATCTAGCAAATTTGCTTACATACACCCCAGTTTTTCTACTCACAAGTCTGCTCAGATGCAAGAGAGATAATCGCAGAAATGTCTATGATAGCATTAGTGTGGGAGGGATTAGTCCTAACCAAAGATGAAATGTATTAATTGTTATGACTAGTGTTCTTCGGGGAACTCTAGACTGTCTTTAAGATCCAGGTGGGTTCTCTTGTGGTCCAGCAGCCTCACCTACTGCCTTTGGGGCAGCATTGAAGTTGCAGCCTGGGACCTAATTGATGGAGACTTAATTGAAGTAAAAGATTCGACTTAGTCGAGATACATTATGTAGCAAGGAATATACAGAACTGTTTCATCAACTAATTGGTTTAAACTAGAGAATTAAAAGAGGTTTATGAACGTTACTGCCAAATTGCAAGCTTTATTGGCACAGAGACCTGAAATCCTTTGGCAAATCTTAGACATTAATGTGAGATTTTGAGAAACCTTGCCAAATCACTAGTTTAATGAGGTTTCTCTGCTTTTGTGCATTTAAGTATTAACCCATTAAATACAGGCAGGTTTGAGTTGAATAAAAGCTCAGCCCCTTGCTAATGGGTTTAATGCTCCCATTTCTTAAATGAAAACTCTGATAGGCCAGTGCAGACTCTGGACACTCATACTGAAATAATTGCATTGTTATCAAGCAGTTGGCTACATTTTCCAATGGATCTAGCCCCAAAATGACCTTCATACTGTAATATGACCCTCAAACCATCATTGTTGGGTATGTCAGAAGGTGTACGCAATGTGAGGTCAATGGCCAAATAACTGGACCTCATCCAATTTTTCCACCCAAGATGAACTGTTATCCCTTGTGACAAGTTCAGAAGGAGAAGCAGAATCTGCTTTGAGTAGTCAACCGTTTAAAGGGGCACTCCACTGCCCCCAGCATTTGGAACATTTTGTTCCAAACACTGGGTGCGGGCTGCGGGGGTCGTGACATCATTACAACGCCCCTCGTGACATCACACCATGTCCCCTCCCGTAGACTTGCTTTGAGAGGCCATGGCATGACGTCACGACCCCCGCGGCCCACACCCAGAGTTCAGAACAAAATTTTCCAAATGCTGGGGCAGTGGAGTACCCCTTTAAACTTGGCATAGATGTATCCAACTTCTAGGCTGAGGCACTATGCCTGACTCTGTTATCAGCGTGGTGAGATACCTGAGCTGATAGAATTTGACTTACCCTAATCCTCTGTAAAATGTATTATAATGATCCTTTCCTAAACAAATCTGCAAGTATCTTTAAAATGTTAAATAATTTCTGAGCATTGTGTGTGCTTATGTACCTAGAGTATTTGAATATAAAATTACTAAAAATCTGTTGAATGCAGACATTTTAGCTAATCCAATTTTTTTTTTTATTTCCCATTATAATTTTTGATTATTGGGCCTTCCAATTCTCCCCAGACAGATAATGATTGGGAAGAGAAGGCTTTCAAGTGCCCAATTCCCTTCGACATAAGCCTCCAAAAGAGTCTAGAAGTGCCTTACTGCCCAGCTCTCTATTCCAAAAATATGAACACTTTACTAAGTTGAGTGTTTTGGTATAGAGGCATCAGGGGAAGTGATTGTCGGCCTCCATTACAACCATTCTGTAGTCTTTCCCAAAACTGTAGCCACTAGGGGCACTAATCCATCAGACCTAACTTTTTTCCATCCATTTTCTTTAAGCTGAGAAGTTTTTATTTTTCTTAATGGCACCATTTTGGGGTAAATATAATTTCTTTACCATTTTATCATTGTTTTTGAGCATAGAATGGAAGAGAAATCATTTTCTTTTGCTTGTTTGATTTTACAGTGTGGACTGTTAGCTAAAAAAAAATGACATGCAAATTTTTTTTTTTTTTGCAATTCAGTACAATTACAGCAAATACCAAACTTTTAAATATATGTATATATGCTTTACTAATACACAATTATTTTTTTTTTAAACCTTTTTCTTTTTTCCATCAATGGGTCTGTGATGGCTTGTCTGTTGCAGGATAAGTTGACCTTTTTATTGGTACCATTTTGAGGAGCATAAGAATTTTTGATCACTTTTTGTTCCTTTTTTTTTAAACAAAAACAGGACTTCTGTCATTGCTTTTTGTACGTTTTTTTAATGGCGTTCACCATGCAGGTTAAAAAAATGTGTCATAACAGACTTAGTAATATCAATAGTGTTTTTTTTCTGTAGAATTTTTTTCTTAATAGGACATTTTTCAGTTGGAAACTTTGGGCAATATTTTGAGGGTTTCATTTTTAAGTAGAGAACTTTACGTTTAATATAACACATTGGGGGGTGATATTTAAAGAAATTTATACCACTTTTTTTCTTTTGCTGTGCCACATTTGCTTCAAATGTGGCACACACTATTAGCACCACAAATTCAGATATTTAGCACCCGATTTAGCACCCATGTTTACCAGTAAAAAAAAAAAAAAAAAAAAAAAGGGGTGTGGCCAGGCTTTTTGCACTATGAGCACCCTATTTTCAAAGTGTTGCAGTTAATAAACATATGTTAAGGGTGTATATGTTGGAAGAGGACAACTTTAAACACACTCATTTTTATGCAAAAAAGTTATACATTTTCAACAGAAGTAAAACAAAATCAAATCTATGTGATTTAAGTATCATTTTAATTGTATGGACCTACAGAATAAAGATTGTGCGTCAATTTTACCGAAAATGTGTAAAAACTTAAGCCTTCAAAAATTGCGAAATGGCATTTTTTTTTACATTTTGTCCCACAAATAATAATTCTTTTTTTTTGTTTCATTGTTGATTTTGTGGTGAAATGACTGATTACAAAGTAAAATTGGTAGCGCATAAAACGAGCCCTCATATGGGTCTGTAGGTGGAAAATTGAAAGCTTTATGATTTTTAGAAGGTGAGGGGGAAAAATTTAAGCGCTGCAGAATAGGTTTTCTATGGGGATTTGCTCCTACTCTGGACAGTTCCTAAAATGGACAGAGGTGTCAGCAGAGAGCACTGTACTCAGACAGAAAGGAAATTCAAAAAGAAAAGAACTTCCTGTGGAGAATACAGAAGCTGATAAGTACTGGAAGGATTAAGATTGTTTAATAGAAGTAATTTACAAATCTTGGTGTAATTGATAGAAGAAAAGTCGGCACTCACCGGTACTTCCAGTTCAGCAAAATTTATTGCACATACTCACAGCCTGATACATAATTAAAGGGAGGTCAGCAGATGGTAACGGGGGGGGGGGGGGGGTGTGTGTATCACAGAGAGCCTCTCTGTGATACCCCCCCGCTACCATCTGCTATCCTCCCTTTGATCATGTATCAGGCTGTGAGTATGTGCAATAAATATTGCTGAACTGGAAGTGCCGGCGAGTGCCCATTTTTCATTCTTCTATCAAGTACACCAAGGTTGCGTCTCATATGTGTCTGAGCACCACCTAGTCCATTGCCGCAATATCAACACAGTGTTCGTCAGTCATAGGTACAGAAGTAAGCAGTGCCGAACGTCTTGATTATAATTTACAAATCTGTTTAACTTTCTGGCACCAGTTGATTTAAAAACAAATGTTTTCCAGCTGAGTACCCCTTTAAGGGGTTAAACATATTCACATTTATTGCAACATTTGTTTTTTTTTTTATTATTCATTGCTTTTTATTCCCCATAGGGACTATTACATGTAATATTTTAATTGCAGACAAGTTCAATGCTATGCCACAGTGTGTGGTCGGTTGGTGTTATTGGTGCTCTACTTACATAGCCTGCCGAAGCTGCCTGTGTTCATCTGATGGCAAAGAGACAGGTGAGGGCACTCCAGACCTCTTTTTAACTGACTGGGACCCCACAATTTCACTGCGGAGGTCCCGTTTAGCTCCCAACAGAACAGCAACTATATTTTAACCATTTAGATCCTGCAATAGACTTTGATAGAGGGATCTAAAGGGTTATTGCCAGACAGTAGTCATTTCTCACTGGCTTTGAAGCAAGCTCGGCTTGAGGGGTTTCACCTGACCATATTTAAGCTCAATTGCTCATATAATCCACTGTGATGCTTCTGTATTGCTGCAGATTATGCCTTACCTCCTATCACTTATAGCCATCTTATTTAGTCCAGACTTTGGCATGGCCTCTTGCATTGTACAAAGATAATAGACCTAAGGGGTTTCATTAGGCCACTGGCTGCCTTGACAACCCATCGGCAACCAACAGTCGCATCTCTGGTGGGGAAGTCTTTGGGGTTACAGAGATAGGGAAGTAAGCGCTCCATAGAATAATATTGTTTGGACCCAGATAATGAGATTAGTATATAAATTAACTGCTCATCCTTAGTGGTTGTGTAAACACATACACAACAATGGAATAGGTACATAAAGTAGGTCTTCTGCTGCCCTCCGGAGTATGTACGGCAATAGATGATTGGTTTCAAGAAGACAATTGGGGTTACAGAGGATGCTCCTTTACTTAACCAATTAGATGCTACCGCCTAAACAGCTGGGATTAATATTAACACTGATCCATTGGATCAAAGTGTCAGCAGAGCCCATGTCACCCTTGTGCCATGGATGCACGTCTGGTTGCAGGACCTACTTTAAAACAGCTCAGCAACAGCTGAGGTTAAATAAGTAATACCCTATTACCCAAATACCCTATTAAGGAATTCTCAGCAAACAGAAGAGGGCTTCTACCAGCCAGTCTTCAGAGTGCAACATAAAAGTGCTCTCAGTTTGTAGATTTTAATGGGATTGACCAACACTTTAATTTTAATGACTATTGGAATCAGCAATTAGGATGTAATTTAACTAATATACTAAATCGGCACACAGAAGGGCAAGCTTTTCTTTTTCATCTCCTGACTAAAAATCCCTGTCCATTGTTGTATTCAAGAGACCAAGAGCAATGTTTAAGATACATGCCCTTCATTAGAATAGCAGTAGTGATGGATGGGCACATTGGTAACACCTCATTGTGCATAGAGCACATTACAGTCACTGATGTGCTCATCCATCATTACTGCCAACCCAATAAAGGGCATCCACCCAAAACGTGCTCTTGCTCGTGAATATGACAATACATTGTGATAACCAGTCGGGAAATGGGAAAATTCAATACTGATACTTTTGCGTATTCACTTCCTGATGTGTCCACTAATTTCTCTTATTACACAAATGGATGAGAAGTGTACCACTGGGATCTGCCACCCAGCCCTCTTATGCCTACGACTGGACACATTATGCCTGAATTTATTTATATGTTCTGTGGAAACATGAGATCACTTCAATCACTCACAATGCTTCTAACATCTTTTAAATTATATAATTCTGTGCATTTTCATATCCAAAATATTGACTATTACACAATTTTATCTTTTGTAAATTAAAATTCCACAACCTAAATAAAAGGTGTGTGTATTTGTACAAGAAGTGTGGATGGGATTAACCATGCACAGTAGTCCAGCAAACAACACATAAAGCCTCTTGTATCAGTAAACAGAAAAATCTAATCCTTCACACAATCTGGTAATGAACTCAGTAATCACTTTTCCATTAAAATATCACATTTGCATCAAGTATTTTTTTACTACTTAAAATTCAGTTCTGAAATGTAAGAGTCAGCCAAAAAACTGACAACTGCTACATGCTGGACGCTCACAGACTCCGAGTTAGTTTGTTTCTGACTGCATGCTTACTGCCCATTGACTATTTCCATTAGTTCTGTTTACATACAATGTACCAGGATAAGTAGATTTACTTTTTTTTACATATAAAGGTACTGGAACAACTTTTGCTTTCTTTGTATTTAAATGTAGACTGTGTATCTATCAATTTCTCGTGGTTAGCTCCATGCCCATTATATTACGGGAATGTTTTGAGAATACTCTTTCCCAAAAGATTGTATGTGAATGAAACCGCTTTCATTTCATGCTATCAGCAGCCGGACTGGTGGCTAATGCCAGACATCACTGATCAGGAAGATATCAGGCATTAAAGGGGTACTCCGAGTGGAAAACATTTAAATTTTTTTTTTTTAAATCAACTGGTGCCAGAAAGTTAAACATATTTGTAAATTACTTCTATTAAAAAAAATCTTAATCCTTCCAGTACTTATCAGCTGCTGTATAATATAGAGGAAGCACTTTTATTTTATTTTTTTTATTTTCCGTCGGTCCACAGTGCTCTCTGCTGACAACTCTGTTCATTTCAGGAACTGTCCAGAGCAGGAGAGGTTTGCTATGGGGAATTGTTCCTGCTCTGGACAGTTCCTGACATGGACAGAGGTGTCAGCAGAGAGCACTGTGGTCAGACAGAAAATAAAAGAACTTCCTCTTTATACAGCAGCTGATAAGTACTTGAAGGATAAAGATTTTTAAATAGAAGTAACTTACAAATCTGTTTAACTTTCTGGCACCAGTTGATTTAAAACAAAAATAATAATAATAATAATGTTTTCCACCTAAGTAACCCTTTAGTTGATTGTGGCATCTAAAAAGTAAAAATTGCAGGGCTTCCAATCAGCTGAGAGAACAAACAGGGTCCTGCCTCAGGCCCGTCTGATCGGTGCTTCAATGCTGCAGGAAGCCATAGCAGCCTTGGGCAATGGAGCCTGGATAACACTAATCAGTGCTGTGCTATGGCATAGCATTGAACAGTGTATGCAATCTAAAGATTAAATGTAATAGACCACTATGGGGACTAAAAAAATAGAATAAAAAGATTAAATAAATTTGATAAATGTGAAATAAGTTTCTTCCCTAATGAAAGTTTGAGATCATCCCCCTTTTACCATAAAATGATGTAAACAAAAACAAATATAAACCTATGTGGTATCGCCGTGTGTATAAATGTCCCAAATATTAAAATATAGCATTAATTAAATTGCACGGTCAATGGCATATACATAAAAAATTACAGAATTACATATTTTTGGTCACTTCATAGATCATAAAAAATGTATAGAAAGGTATTAAAAATTCCCATCAAAGCAAAAATTTTGCCGATAAAAGCTACAGATCACGTTGCACAAAATGAACCCTCATAATTCTTGTATACTGAAAAATCAGAAGAGGCAAATAGGAATGCTAATTTTGAACAAAAAGGTATAATTTATTAAAAGTTGTAAAAAAAAAAATATATAAAACCTAGGTAAGTTGGGTCTCATTGCAATCATCTGGACCTACAGAATAAAGATAATGGCCCAGATTTATCAAACTATGTGAGAGAAAAAGTGGAGTGATTTTCCCATAACAACCAATCACAGCTCAGCTTTCACTTTACCAGAGCTTGTTAGCTGAGCTGTGATTGGTCGCTGTGGGAAAATCACTCTATTTTTTCTCTCACACAGTTTGATAAATCTGGGCCAATGTGTCATTTTCACTGAAGTGCACTGCATAGAAACTGTAGCCCCAAAGAGTTACAAAAGGGCTTTTATTTTTCAATTTTTCAATTCACAAATATTGGTGTTAAAATGAGTAATGTCATTACAAAGTACAATTGGTGGCACACAAAACAAGCCTTCATATGGGTCTTTAGGTGGAAAATGGAAAGCGTAATTGCTATTAGAAGGTGATGAAAAAAGAGTGCAAAAATTCAAAATCACTACGTCCTTAAGGGGTTAACAGTCTTTTGTCTTATTGTTTCAAACCCATTCGACTTCTTTTCTAAAGGTAACAATCTGTCATTGGTGACGTAAAATGATTGTTCATTGTTAAAGGATATCTTCAGCCTAAATACACTTATCCCCTATCCACAGGATAGGGGATAAGTGTTTGATCTCTCGAACAGGGCCTCTGCATTGCCGCGCTGTGCTGCGACTAATGCGCGTAGCGTCAACCTCTCTGAGGTAGACGGTACCCCCCCCCCCCACCCCATACAGCTCTATGGAAGAGGTGGGGAGGCACAAAACACTGCATCCCCACCTTTTCCATAGAACTACATGGAGAAGGTGTGTCGGCCGCGGAGTAATGCTGCGGCCGGCATGCCTCCTGCACGGGAGAGCGGTGGCCCCGTGCAGGAGATCGCGGGGGTCCCAGCGTTCGGACCCCCCGCGATCAAACACTTATCCCCTAACTGATTGTTTTTGGCTAAAATCATCCCCTTTCATCAAGCTTGTATGAGCTTCATTAGCCATGTATGGAGCAATATTAGTGCTCAATATCGGAAGATGTAAGGGGACCTGTTGATCACCTCATATATTCAAAATGCCAAACCAAGGGGTGGCATTCTCTAGCTCCCCAGAAACTTGGATCCCCAAACTGGTTCCCTTGTGTGCTTAGGATGCACTTTAAAATAAAATTTTTGCTGCAGGTGGTTTACAGGAGCCCTTGGCTCCCAGCACCACTGTTTGGCACCCCTGCAGGACATAAGTAGCATGATGATGTTCATTTCAAGGTGGCAGACCTGCCTAGTTGAGGTAATATTGACACCTAATGGGAACACAGGACAGGTGAGTATGTTTTGTACAGGTACAGCACAGTCTCCTAATATATACTGTTAATAAATGTTGTCTATGAGAACGGGTAAGCCACAGCCAGAAACCTCTGGCGCTGGCTTATCCCTCCAAGAACAAAAGGGTCCGGCAATAGAAATCTGAAATCCCTGATCCTTCAAAGACCTGTCCATACACCTTTATACTAAAGACAGCCAAACCTTCTGAATCCAACAGACTTGGCTGACTATGGTGTATGGCACCCTCCGCCATACAACTTAGATAGACAGCAGAGCCTGACGGGGGCTGCACGTTAGGTTGACTTTAGTATAAGGTTGGACACCTTTACTAAATCATATCACAATTTAGGGCTGGCTACAGGTCAAATATTATGGCAGCGGTACAAAATCCCAGAGGATTTTCTCTGTATACCTTTTAAAGACAAAACGGTATTGGAACAAGGAAATAGCTTTTGCAGTTGACACCTCTCCAAAAATACTGTTATTTCAATCCTTGACATCCTTAGGAAAGCAATGTGGTGTAAAGCATGCTTCCAGAAATTATACTGAAGTAAGCCTTACTACAACTGAACAAGCTGGGATCATAGATCAATGTTCTTACAGCATTTTGCATGTTGCATAGATGCAATTACCACGCCATAGGAAAACCAAAGCCGAATATCTAATAAATCCAGTATGTATAGAATACAGCTCTGAGGTTATATGAAGTTCTGGTCAATAAAGCCTTAATCACACACAGGCAATCTATTCTTTGTCATAGATTCTGATATTCTGCAACACTCCTGGTGGGATGAGTTACCCTTTTGTTTATCTGAACCAAGTAGAATTGGTGAGTAGCAGGATGTTGTGTATGACCAGCTTTACTGGACTGAATTTGAAAAGCTCATTGATTTTGTTATTAACCAATTTGTTGGTTTGTTTTATGTGGCTTTTTACACCTTAAAATATTTTGATGCTGAGCTGCCTAGAAAACGAATTTTGGATGTCATTCATGTTGTCCACTAGATGTCACTGGAAGAGTTGAATGACACCACTTTTCCTTGTTTCTTACTGTATCACTGCAAGAATATATAGGGTTGTTTGTTTTTTAATGTTTTATTTTTTATTTTTTTTAAACTATACTCACCAAATATTAAAAGAGGAAATAGAAACTAAACATACGTGTAGTGTTCAGTGGGTTTTAGATTTTTGACATCAAAGAAGTGCCTTGCCCTTCCATGTTGTATTCAGATTTTATTATACATAGATGTCAGAAGGTATAAGAATTTAGAACAATGTAATTTGCCCTTATGTCCACGTGATCATTGGGAGTCCTACACAGGACCCTGATCACCCCCAGAACATAGACACTGGTAATATTTGTACAGTGTTCCTCCAGCTCATAAGTCTGAGATCTCTGTATCTGCTATGGGGTAATCTTGCGAGCCGTTTTATTTTTATTTTTTTTGTTTGCACAGTAATCACATGTGAAACAGTTTAACCCCTTCATGACCCGGCAAATTTCTGGCTTACATTGTTTTCCTCCTAACGATGGGTCCTCTAGACACCAGGGATTATCATCATTTTATGTTTAAATGCCCAACGCATAGGCCCGCACCTTATTCCCCTAACCCATCTGACCTATGATTTACCGGTATGCCAAGGGTCGGTAAGGGGTTAAAGGGGACCTGTGTCCATGAAAATGCTGTCCATTGTATTACTTGTCAAGTAAATGTCTGCTCAATCTGTACTAAGTAGTCAAGTGGGTGGGAGGTAGTGATTAGTGTTTGACAGCTATCTGTGTATAAGTGTGCATATAAAAAGAGCTGCCAATCACTTGTTTTAGCCCAGAATGAGCAGAGGTGTATATGATTAGTTATCCTTGAACCTTCCCCACTAATCTGTATATCTATCCACTCAGCTCCTCCTGCTCTATCACCTGATGCCTGCAGATTAGACTTTGGGACAGAATGTTTCACCTGTACTTGTATATATTCAAATAAACTGGAGTCAGAAAGTTATAGAGATTTGTAAATTACTTATATAGAAACTCAGGTCATCCAGTACTTTTCAGCTGCAGTATACCCTGGAGGAAGACTTCTTTCCAATCTGACAGTGTGCTCTCTGCTGCCACCTCTGTGTCAGAAACTGTCCAGAGCATAAGCAACTCATAAAAGCCAACTTCTTAGTTCTCCTTCTCTTAGAAGTTCCTGACACAGACAGAGGTGGCAGCAGAGAGCACCCTGTCAGATTGGAAACATCTCAGTTGCTGTATGCCCTGGAGGGATTTGTGAAGAGGTACTGGAAGGCTTGAGTTTATGAAGTCATTTACAAATCTAACTTTCTATTACCAGGTAATGTGATCATTTTTACCCTCCAGAGTACCCTTTAATTCATCTGTTTTATCTATAGTTGCCACATTGCAAGTCAGGGAAGTTCATGGTAATGTTGAAGATTGTGACAAAGTACAGATAATCTATAATTTAATCACGAGGCTGCTGCACATGATAATCACAATGCCACCTAATGGCCACTAACTTGCCAAAGTTGCTCAGATCCATATACATGCTTATTTGTCCTGCTGCAAACAAAGGAAATTTATAATTATTTTTGTTAAAATAAATTTCCCCCATAATCTTTATGAACTAACTGCTCACTTTCTGCGGAAAACATCCCACCTCTTGAAGCGCGCCATTTTTATCAGGTAATTTATGTAATTAACTTCACATTCCAGTGGTTTTAATGCTGTGCCTGATCGGTGTAAATCATGGCAAAAACCTTCTGCACTCACATGTCTTCCTAAGCATTTGGTTCCTGCAACATTGTTTTTCTTTATAACAATGATGTCAGTGACTTTGTACAGTCAATTTGTACTTTAGGAAGCAAATCAGACATTTGTCAGCAAAATAAAGCAAGTTAAAAATGTTTACAGACAGGATCCCAAGCTGCCCTAAATAAAAGTGTATTATAAGTTTTTAACTTTGATATAACAAAATAAAAAGTCACTTCTTATTGCTTACTATGGGCAGCCAGGCCTCCTTTTCTCTGACAGTATTGATACATAAGGCCCATTAAGCCAATTAATGCAAATAGAATTTACTTACGATGATTAATGGCGCTAATAAACTCAGTGTGAAATGTGTCACTAATTTGTGAATGTGTATTCAATGCCCGTCCCCTGAGTGAATTGCCTCCTGTACCTTGTTTTTGAGAAATGGAGCACAAAAAGAATGGGAATGTCATTGACTCTATTGGCAAGATGTCTTTATATCAGCAGTGTGAATTACTGCCCGGCCCTTTCTGTGACTATTAGGGTAATTGCAATGGAGACCTCAATGGAAATTCTCTACAGTTTTTCTCAGTTGATTTTATGGCTGATGAGGGACTAGTCCTGTCTGCATACCTTGTAGAGTCTGCCATAGCGTCCGGCCTTTCATCTGTGGAGGGATTAGCTGTATTGCTGCCATTTTATTTCTTCCGCACAACAGTAAACATTGAGACAAGCTGGTAGAAATGGCTTCGTGTCTGTGTATGTTGTCAATGTGTTCCATTCTGTCAAGGTTCTGGTTGTATTGATGGGAAGAAAAGCATACTCTGCAGCACTATTGTTGCGTTCAAAAACATTGTCACCCTGATGAGCCCCATAAAGTTTTTAGGGGTTAAAACCTCCTCTGTACACACAATAGGGGACATCTTCATCACTGAAAACCTCATTGATCATAAAAAGGAGCCATTTTGACAACCAATGAATAAAGCAGCAGTGCGCATGCCAAAACACCATTCCATTTCTTCAGAATGAGACTTTCAAACATTGCAGAGTGCTAAACTGTTATGTTTAGTGGCCTAATATACGGAGGCCTAGGGGGATGCCCCTCCATACAATCAACCTATGTTCTTGTGATCAATGGGGGCCTCTGGTGTCGTCAGGTGTGGGACCTCCACTGATCAACTAGTTATCCCCTATCCAGTGAGATAACCGAGTTAATGCAATTTGTCAGGATTCCTTGGGATCCATTCAAAAATGGTTCTGTCAAAATTGGTCATGGTTTCAATATAGAAACAACCTTTACAACTCTGAAATGGCATTCAGGAGTATAGTGTGGCTTTAGTATGTAGTGTAATATAGTGTATTATATCAGTGGTCATCCAGAAACTGATTTAACTAACATTAAATCAGTACAGTACATTTTAGCTTTGTTTTTTTAGACCAGAGAGCCACTTCTTAAAGTATGAACTTATCCAGTATTGATAAATTTTATTTATGTACTTTTTTTTTTTTCCATATGTAAGTACTTCTGATGTCATTAATGGGGTACAATTTATCTTGCTGTTAGGTGAATGATGTGGCCTAAGCTTTAACGGAAAGGCACTTGACAAGCTGCAGTACCTTCCCCAGGTTAAAGGGGTATTCCGAAATCAGAAAATTGTATTAAAATAACAATAATACCCCATTATTACTCAACCAGAAAGTAGTGAGAAGACTTTATATGAGGGAGGACTAAAGCCCTCTACAAAACAAATAGTTTTAGTGGTTTCAGAACTGTGCAGACAGGTAGGCAGACAGTTTTTTTTTTTGTACTAGTCATCAGAGAACCCCTTTAATGTGGATGGCATTTTATGCAGCTAAGGGAAATTTTCATATTAATTAAAGCTAAACACTGGAGGGATGAATTATCAAAACAAAGGTATGCACAGATTCAGGGTCAGAAGCCCTATACAGCCAAAAACCTGCAGACAAGTCCGCTTTAAGGAATATATTTTTGTAGACACATACGTACACACTCTAAAAAGTCCATAACATCTGTAAATAATGGGTTGGATAATTAGCCCAATCAATTTTCGTCAAGGGGTCGGCAACCAGCAGTTCAATATTCAACCAACATTCTTTTTAAACCAATTCCATATACTGTATATTTAGAGTAAAAGGCGACTGACCTCACTGAATTATGTGCTGAACTTATAAATCTATTTATTTTATATTAAAAGTTCTGCAGATAGTTTGTGTTTAAGCAATTCCTTTCCTCACAATGCATTATTTCAACTCCGTTGTAGCCAAAGGATGGTAAGCATGTGATCCCCCCCCCCCCCCCAAACAGACAAAAATATGTAACTTTCCACTTTCATAATGACGCTGGCATTGCCTATGGTGCATCATGCCAACTTCAATATTCTTCAACAGCTCTCATATGTAAAAATGTGCATGGCTTTAATACTGGTAAAATTCTTTTCAAATCAAACACGAATACAAAGGCTGTTTGTAAATTACTATAAAATAATAAAAGTGTAATTTTTTTTTAAATAAATGTATTTGGTATCGCCATGTGCGTAAATGTCCGAACTATCAAAATATAATGTTAATGATCCCGTATGGTGAATGGCGTAGTTGTAAAAAATGGCAGAAAATGCTGCTTTTTTGTCACATTTTATTCAAAAAAAATTAATAAAAAATTATCAAAAAAGTTTTTAATATATGCAAATTTGGTATCTAAAAAAAATGCAGATCACGGCGCAAAAAATTAGCCCTCATACCGCCCTATATACGGAAAAATGAAAAAGTTATAGGTGGTCAAAATAGGGCGATTTTAAATTACTGATTTTGTACAAAAAGTTTAAAAAAAATTTTTAAGCGGTACAAAAATATAAAAGTATCTAGTCATGGGTATCATTTTAATCATATTGACCCACAAAATAAAGAACACATGTCATTTTTACCGTAAATTGTACAGTGTGAAAACGAAACCCTCCAAAATGTTCAAAATTTTGGTTGTTTTCATTTAAATTTCCTCCCTAAAATGAGAGATTTCATTACAAAGTACAATTGCTCACGCAAAAAACAAGCCCTTATATGGGTCTGTAGATGGAAATATAAAAGAGTTATGGATTTTAGAAGGCGAGGAGGAAAAAAACGAAATTGGTCTGGTCCTTAAGGGGAAAATGGGCTTGGTCCTTAAGGGGTTAAAGTGCTCAAGAATATAGAGGTATTAACAGGGGTCAAGTCCTGCAGGATCATGTGGGAACTGAGTTCCTGCACTTTTTCCACAGCAGGAACACCATTCCTATTAGCAGGACCAGCTCTTCAGTGGAATCACGGGCGAGTTCCTTCACTTTTTTTTCCAGGACTTGACCCCTGGGTATTAATTTGTTGCAGCTTTTTGGCAACATTGTCACTGTGGATTTATATGGATAAAACACACAGGAGATTACGGTTAATTTTATGCACATCCTGCAGACCTTTCACACAGGAAATTGAGCATCACATTGAATTATATAGAGAATTTATAGTACAGATTTTACCCCTATTTAATGTACTTTATCAATGTAGAAAATGCACTTACATGAAGTTTGTATCTGTGTTTGTAAGTGCGTGTGTGTATATGTGTACCAATTTAAGAATTTATATTATAAACCCTTATCTGAGTGATATGGGTGTATTTCTCGTATGACCACTACAGAATGGTGGCATCTCCCAATATGTATGCTTTACTGGCACCAGGGATGTTAGGACATTGGCCATGGCACTGATAGACGGCACTAAGGTAACATGACTTGATCATATTAGACTATTAGACTTAATTCTTTTCATATACAGTGTGGGCTGTTTCTCAACCATATGTCACATTTCTAAAGGCTAGGTTTGTACCTGTGTTGTCTATTCCATTATTCTACTCCGTCATTGGCACCAGCAGATCTGTTGCACAATGGACATTGTTGACTTAAACCCCTTAAGGACCAAGCCCATTTTGGCCTTAAAGGGCTACTCCGGTGGAAAACAATTTTTTTTATTTTTTTAAATCAACTGGTGCCAGATTTGTAAATTACTTCTATTTAAAAATATGAATCCTTCAATCAGCTGCACAGGAAGTTGAATTTCTTTCTGGAATTCTTTTCAGCCTGACCACAGTGGCGTGCTCTCTGCTGACACCTCTATCCATGTCTGGAACTGTCCAGAGCAGGAACAAATCCCCATAGCAAACCTATCCTTCTCTGGACAAATCGTTTTATGGACAGAGGTGTCATCAGAGAACACTGTGGTCAGGCTGAATTTTTTTTTACTTTAGATGCGACGATCAAGTTTGATCACCACATCTAAAGGGTTAATACCGGATATCACTGCGATCGGTGATGTCCGTTATTAGCCATGAGTCCCGGGTATTGTTAGCAGCTGGGACCGGCCTGCTATGACTGGGGGGTCACCGCATTACCCCGCGTTATAGCACAGGAGCGGGCGCAGGGCGTACAGTTACGCCCTGTGTCCTTTAAAAGGTTAAGCACGCGGTGGTACCACATATGATAATGTTTATTTTTTATTACATTATTGTATTTAAAAAATGGGAAAAGGGCGGGGAATTCAAACTTTTATTGGGAATGGGTTAATTCACTTTTTTTTTTTTGTCCCCATAGGGGCTTATAACATGCAAGCTTTTAATTGCATGCACTGTTCAATGCTATGCCATACCATAGCATTGATCAGTGTTAGCGGTGCTCTGCTGCTCTAGCCTACCATAGCTGGCCAGAGCCTCAGATAGGACCGCACAGATAGGATGGCGAGGAGGCAGGTAAGGGCCCTCCCGCCATCCACTCAGCTGATCGGGACCTGCGATGTCCCAATCGATGTCCCAATCGATGCCCTGAGTTAACCGACACAGTTAACTCCGCATTTTAGATGCCACTATTAACTTTGATCAGTGTCTAAAGGGTTAATGCCAGGCATTGGCCGGATCAGCGATGCCTGGCATTATCTGTGGGTTAATAGTTTAACCCACAGTTGCCAAAGTGGCAAGTAAAGGTTTGGGTCCTCCAGGGCTACATTGTAAAATATGTCTATAATTCATATTAAATCTAGAAACCCCGGCCCAAAGTCCATAGACTCATCTGTAAGGATAATCACTGCAATATCAATTATGGGTGGAAGTGAAATTCGCACTCTGTGTCTATATCCACTATAGTGTCCATTCAGAGGTAAATGGTGGTTAAGATGGAGTCATAAACTATGGAAAAAGTAAATGATGAGGTGTCAATCCATCTGAAGGGAAGTTTTCCAAGCGTACAATTCAGAATAAACACTGGGGATTAAACATTTTCATTATTAATCATCCTGTTCTTCTTAGAAGAAACATCTTACCAGCACGGCTTGCCTTCAGATGACATTAGTGCGTAATGTGAAGATTACACAAAACAAATTCTGTCAAGTTTCTGGGAATCTGTTATGTGGTTATGGATACTGTTCTTTATAAGGTAGAGATTTACGTTTTGAGCCAAGACATTTCACTGCCTTTTAGACAGGTATTAAAATTATTTTTCCTAGATATGGGTGAATTTCATTAAAACCATTTACTGGACCACTAGTCCTCTGTTTAGCGACTGTGGCCAGCTACCCAATTTTGTGAACATAGCAGGACCTCATGGGGTCATGACTAGCTAATCACCTTGGAGGTCATGTCACTTCCTGGGACCTGATTCTCAGGTAGACCACCTAGGGTTGCTATATCCGGAGTGCCCTCCTATTTGATGATAATGTCACTACCTGACACTTTTAACCGGAGACGGTCATTGGACAAAACAGTCTTTTTTAGGACAGTAGCTATAATTCAATGTTTTCCCTATATTAAGCACATTAAAGGGGATTCCACAAATTCAACCAAAGGATTTTCTAGGGGATTTGGAATGGAATTTTTAATAGCCCCAATGTTATGGAATTTCTAATTGCCCCACCTTTAACACAGTAGAAATATTTTTTATAAGAAACTAGTTAACTTATCCTAGCTCAGTCCTATTTTGTAAAATGGGACTGAGCTACTGAAAGTTAAAGCAACAGGCACAGCAAGTACAAATGCAAGGATCTATTCCCTGGTGGTAACTAGAGTTCAGCGAATGTCACAGTAGAATTTACTAAACCTCATTGATTTATTTAGTTGTGTGATAGTCATTCTGCCTATTGAGACACAGACCAGAGCCTCATTCTATACTCTTGGGAATCAAAACTTTTTACAAGACTGTAATGAATCAACAACCGATTATTTAGATTTGGGTTAATGAAATCTTACTGTAGATTGGCTCAACTCTGCTAGTAACCATTGAAGAGGCTGCGGTGGTCACTTGACTATTACAGCTCCTTAATGGCAGGCTTGTGGGGAGTTGGACCCCAACCAATTAAGGAAAGATCCTGGAAAAATCTTTAAAAAAAACTAAAAGCCTAAAAAACATTTAGAATACTCAGAGTAATACATTTTCATTTAGAGCATTTGCAAAAAAATTATAATTGTTTAAACCACCTTATCCAATTTACTCCATTATAATCTGACCGGGAAATAAAACACTTTATGAAGCAGAAAATATGTACGTGTGAACGTACCCTAAGGGTACATTCCCACACGGCGTATTTGCTGCGTATTTGCTGCTGCGTATTTTATTTTCTCTGTTGAAGTCAATGGGTAGGAAAATACGCAGCACCAAATACGCAGCAAATACGCAGCAAAATACGCCGTGTGGGAACGTACCCTAAAGCATTATACAATATGTAAACATCTAGGAGTAATAAAACCCCTTGCAGTCTTCTAAAACCAGGAACATCTCATTTGAGTTATGTTTCTGACTTTCTCCCAGTTGTCTGAATAAAACACTTGACTTTATCCACTAACTCACGATTAAACTTTCTGCACAACTTCCAGAGACAATGTGCTGTTTGGTGTCTATGCATGTGACACACGGTCTACAGCGGATTGACATTACCTGGTCTAATAAAGACCCCAGTTAGGGCTAAATTTCTGTCTGAAATTATAAAGATGATTGAGCAACAGACCAGCACCTTTTGTATTAATATTATAATATTCTTGATTGTTCACACCTGGCCAAATTAATCTGCTTAATCCCAAAAACTAAGCATATAGTCAGATCTAAATGAGATATTCTGATTTGTTCAGACATAGTATCAACCCAGATTCCCTAATTTTAGTGTAGACACTACCAATATAGCTGGGGGAACAATAAATGCCATCAGATATTTGTTTTCACTGATGGCAGGTGACTGTCTTCAAGGCCACATTGGCATTAAAATTTAGTGGATCCAAGCAAAAAATGTCTATGTTGATTATATTGTCTATGATATTACTTGTTAGAGCAGAAGCTTCAGCTCTCGGTCGGTAAAAAGAAGTTGCATCCATAGTGGGACATTTTGAAAGCAATTTAACATTGACCATCCAGTTACAGAAGGTTGCAAATATACATGAAAATGTAATATTAACTAAAATAAAAATAAACTATCAGAAGTGCATTACATATATTAAATTATTTGATCAATTACTATACCAACAATCATAACATAAACTATAATATGGCAAAGACCCAGATGAGCAACTAGACCTATCGAGCACAAGAAGAATCTTGGAAAGTTGTATTCTTGCAATATACAGTCAGTGATTGATATTTTGCAGTTATGCAGTTCTCTTGCATTATGATCTTATGATTTAGTAGTTTTACCCTACCTGAGATGCTTATATGGAGTGAAGATTGTCTGTCTTATTAGAAATAAGTGATTCCCTTTATTAAAAAGCACAGTGCCTTATTTAAGTAAATAATCTCTTAAAACTACATTTATAATGATTTATGACACACGCAATCCAGTGTTTTGCTAGAAAGTAATGCAAAAACACTATAATCAGGGTTTGATTTACTTGGCAAAGTACCAGAGAAACTTCCAGTTAGCCCAGTCTCTGGCATCAATGCCACTGACAAATTACTGATTTTCTATTGAACTTGTACTGTTGTATTAGAGGACTATTACTATGTCAACCACTTACCACTGGGTCTCTTTCAAATGCAATTATTCACAGGTAACCTATTTGCCATTATTACTTTGTCCTATGTGTGCAATGATATTAGTCAGGGTACCAAGGAAATTATGTTCTTTATAGATGGAGGCTGGGCCTTTAGAATAATTTATTCTTCTGGGTCCAATTAACCCAACATGTGTGCCAAGTCCTCAATTCACCCTCTAAGGGTTAAGAAAATTTCTAAGCACGAAGCTTTTTGCTGCCACTCCATATACTTGAATGGCATTTGACCCTCATTCTTGTCATCAGCTTGTTATCCTCTGGTTAGGGGGTAACTTTTGGATCCTATCATCAGTTTAATGGGTCCGATGGCGTCATCAAGCCCCATCAGGATTGATAGACAAACCTCTCCTTTTTTGGGTATAGGGCTGGTGGGACAGGCAGAATACACTGGGAACTGCCCCCGATGACTTGTGATTCAGGCAGCATGAAAGGGATGACAGGGAGTCCAATAGCTCTGTTAGTTTTGCTTTCTTTCTTCCTAGGCACTGCATTGTTATGAAGTAAAAGGAAAGAATGAATCAGTGGGTTTTGCTGAGTTGTTTTCCATGGTGGGGTGGGGATTAGTATCTGCATTGAGTTTTTATTCTTTCCCATGTTTGCATGGGTTTCCTCCGGGTCCTCTGGTTTTGCCTCAAAGTCCAAAAACATTCTAAAAGGTTAATTTTAAATTCAGATTGTGAGCCATAGTGGGACTGATGTGATGACAGTGCCTCAGAATAAATAAAGGGGCTCATATTTTCTTATGGTGCCCTCTTTACTATGATCTCTGTTAGGGTACAAGACTGATGTATTGTAAGTAATGTGGCTTACAGGACTAGGATATAAGGATACATACTGCTAAAGCACACTTCTAAATCAAATCCCAAAGAATAACTTTGGTAAGGACTGTGGTGGGGTTAGATTTAGTCGTCAGTTTGTAGGATTTCATTTTCCTCTGGATTATGAATGTGTAATTTAATTTAAATGTAATTTCACCATCTAATCATCTCCAGAGCATCTCAGCCCCTGCAAACAGCCTTTAGTGCTTCCAGTCAGGAACTTGACAAAGATCCACCAGTAAATCTATGTTTCTGGTGCTTTTCACTTCAGTGTATGGATGCTGGTAAATGTACATAACCACCAGGCATATACATACCTATCTGTATTGGGGCTATCATCAGCAGTAAAGTTAGAATTATTGCCTATATGGTGAATTAAAGGAGTTTTCTTGTGCTCTTTCTTGTGGCTGTTAAATACTTTTACTCAACTTTTAGCAGTTCTATGTGGTAAGGAGTAAAAAAAAAAAGCAATATCAATGCCAGTCAAGCCGTGGAGTTCCGTATTTGGTTTACATTCAGTCCTTTAAACCCTCTTTCCTGTATATTGTTCTCATTGTTGAACTGTGTGCAATCCCACTAGAGCCTGCATCTGGGCACTTCTGACACCAATTGGGCAGTCCTGCTGCAAGGGTTACCCCATGCCGAGAATGATTCAGCCCAGCGGATCATTTCACTGCTAACACCATTCAGAAATAACTTCAATTGAACAGAGCTGCAGCTGTATTTGCTCTAAAGGGATTTAAAAGACACCAATTTGATCCTGTTCCTCTGACAAACTTGACTCATGAAAAAAACAAAGTTTATTTTCCAGGAAGCCTGGACATTAACCTTCCCACCCCGGGACCTATCGGTCTTTTATTTTGTACAATGACAGCACTGTATAATTGAGAATAGGAAAACAGAACTCAAAAGACACAAAATAGGAATGATTTATATGGATACAAGATTTGTCGAGACATTTGTGTTTGCTTGTATGTGTGTGCACAAGTGTACACACACTGTATAGGCAGTATATAAAGTATGTAGAGGGAAGGGGAGCACATGGAGAACACATGGACCATTAACTAAAAATGGGTCCCTCTCCTAATGGAGGTCCACTTTACTACAATCCCCTACTTAGCTTTACTCTTGTTATGGCTGATACAAAAAAAAAAAAAAACACAAGAAAAAAAAAAACGTCCACGGACTCATACCAAGCACTTTAAATATGTTAATAGTTATGTGACAACCTGAGTACAGTGTACCCCAATATTCCACTTTTTATTGTCACTCTACCAGAAGACCAGGCAGTAATGTTAAACCGAAAAGCCAAAAAGGGGATTTATAGAAGTTAAAAAGTGAATTGGATTATTTCAAGACTAAAGGTCCTCCCCAATCCACAATATAGGGGATACCTAGCTGGGTCAGACCCCAACTGCTTGCAAGAACAAAGTCCGTTTCTTAGCCACTGCTCCATTTACTTTCCATAGTGCTTCAGACCATAGCAGACCATAGCAGGACTTGGCAATGGATTATTAGCAGAGTGTGTGCACTGCCGATCCATTCACTGGGTGGACAATTAACCTCCGTTCTTGTAATCGTTGGAGATCTCATCGGTCAAACCCTTACTGATCCGCTAGTTATCTCTTATCTTGTGGACACCGAAAGTCAATAAGCGATCGGCACCATTGGGGCTAAACGCACACCAGCCATGAGGCAAGGTTGAGAAGGGGAATGTATGCTAAGGTTTCCCAGCACAAACAAAAAAAAAACAACAACTCCTAACTAACAATTTTGGATTTGGTACCTTTTTAAGTAAAGTGAAGAGAAAGCAGTAGCCGTCAGTGCGTGGACCCTGACAAAAATAGTGCATATTTAATCTTTTATGGTTCCTGTGTGACAGGCACATAGGTGGGGCTTAGGAGCGGGGTCGTTGTCATTCCTTCCAGTTAATGACCTGCTGTTCCTGTGCTGTAACAATTGCCATTTTCCTATTATGCTAATTATTTTCCAGTGCCAACAGGGCATTCCTCAGAGTTGCACATGCATCTTACTGCTGGGTGGGGTATGCACAGTACTCCACTACTTTTCTGCTGGCTTTTTTAGATATTCTGCACATGCACTGCATTGTGTTAATAACCTCATAAACTGAAGCCATGCAATAGAGGAAAAAATTTAATTTTTACAGCACATGAGCAGCAAATCATCAAATGGAATGTACGACAGTGACTTTGCTCCTAAGGTCCATATGCATAAATGCTGGTGACAAATTCACTTAAAATTTTTCCAGCAAAGATATAAAAAATAGGATTTGTCAGCAAATACTAGAATATGAAAATAAATATTTCCTTGGGGAGGCACATTATGCCTTTCTTTAACTATAGATAGTTTGGCGCAGCAATCAAGGATGAAGTTGTCTCCTTGTAAATGCACCTTTTTGCTGATTTTTTTCTTTGCTCAGTTTAAAGGGGTACTCCGTTGGAAAACTTTTTTATTTTTTTTTTTTAAATCTGCTGGTGCCAGAAAGTTAAACAGATTTGTAAATTACTTCTATTAAAAAAATCGTAATCCTTCCAGTACTTATTAGCTGCTGACTACTACAGAGGAAATTATTTTCTTTTTGGAACACAGTGCTCTCTGCTGACATCATGACCACAGTGCTCTCTGCTGACATCTCTGTCCATTTTAGGAATTGTCCAAAGCAGCATATGTTTGCTATGGGGATTTTCTCCTACTCTGGACAGTTCCTAAAATCGACAGAGATGTCAGCAGAGAGCTCTGTGTTCCAAAAAGAAAATAATTTCCTCTGTAGTATTCAGTAGCTAATAAGTACTGGAAGGATTAAGATTTTTTTTTTATAGAACTAATTTACAAATCTGATTAACTTTCTGGCACCAGTTGATTAAAAAAAAAAAGTTTTCCCCCGGAGTACTCCTTTAAGACCAAAGGATATGTGCCTGGCAAGAATTAGCCATAATAAATTGCTGTTGGCCAAACACTCATGCAGTTGATCTACTGATTAGTGCTATGTACTATGCATAGCACTGAACAGTATTAGCAATCAAATGATTGCTATAGATAGTCCCCTATGGGGACATAAAAAGTGTAAAATGAAAAGTTGAAAAATCCCCTCCCCCAATAAAAATTTAAATTGTAAATTTTTCCCATTTTACCCCCAAAAAGTGTATTTTTTTTAATAAACATATTTGGTATTGCCGCATGCGTAAATATCAAAATATGATGTTGTTGATCCTGTACGGTGAATGGCGTAAACGTAAAAACAAAAAAATTCCAAAAATGCTGCTTTTTGTCTCATTTTATTTGCAAAAATGTTTATAAAAAATGATAAAAAGGTTTTATATATGCAAATGTAGTACTGACAAAAAGTACAGATGTGGGCGCAAAAAACCATCCCTCATACCGCCCTATATACAGAAAAATGAAAAAGTTATAGGTGGTCAAAATAGGGCAATTTTAGATGACTGATTTTGTACAAAAATATAAAATTTATCTAGCCATGGCTATCATTTTAATCGTATTGACCCACAGAATAAAGAACACGTCATTTTTACTGCAAAGTGTACAGTGTGAAAATGAAACCCTCCAAAATGTGCAAAATTGTGGTTTTCATTTATATTGCCTCCTTAAAAAATTATTTTTTTGGGTTCGCCGTACATTTTATGTAAAATGAGAGGTTTCATTACAAAGTAAAATTGTTCATGCAAAAAACAAGCCCTTATATGGGTCTGTAGATGGAAATATAAGAGTTATGGATTTTAGAAGGAGAGGAGGAAAAAACGAAAACGCTAAAATAAAATTGGCCTGGTCCTTAAGGTTAAAATGGGCTTGGTGTTTAAGGGGCTAAGAGAAGTGAACACTGATTGCTGGTACTAGCTGATGTTGCTGCCCGATGTGGCTCTTTAATAACAAACATTTGAAATAAAAATTGATACAGTTAGCAGGGGGACTAGGGAAGTAAGAGAATCAGGAGGCGAAGGAAGATGGGGAGAGGATATAGAGTAAAGAAAAGCATATAACAGCAACTAAATATGGGGTACATTTTTGGAAAATGGGCTGCCAAGGTGTACTAAAGCAAAAAAAAGGTTGGGATTCACTGCCATGTATGATCATTGTTACGTATATGCTAGGGGTGAGGTCATAACCTAATGTGAGATACAATAGCATGACATTTGTAGAAAAAAAGGACACATTTATATAGTCTAGTAAACCTATCAAAACTGACTGGCTCCATTCACAGAAAGTAAGTTTTAAGGCATTTTCTTTTAAAATTCACACAGTAAGCCTAGGGTATTTTTTTTTGCAATGGCATTGTTAACCTCTGACATTGGCAGGTTAGATCTTAATTTAAAATAAACACATAAAGAGCCAGAAAAATTCCAACATCAGAAGACATGGGGAGGACACAATGCAAACAAGTGATCAATTAAGATAAGGGCTGCAAATGAGCACAGCCCCATCCACAGTCCACCCATGGGCTTTCACATTCACTGAGCTGCAATTGGTTCTCTCTAAATGATGGGTCGTGTTTATCACTTTGTAAAGGGAATGGAATACATTGAAAGCATTCAGCCATGTTAGGCTCGTCCATCATGTATAATGGTACTTTTTATTCCCCATGGGACTTTTATCTTTGTTTTTTCACCTTGATGTGAATTGTTTTTTAAAAGCAAGAAAGAAACAATCAGACTTGGATGCAGTTGAATAGTCCATTGAGTCTGTTACATAGTGGGACTGATTTACTAAGAGTATTGGGTTTTTATTAGTGTGGAATGGTGTTTTAGACTGGCTTGATTCCACTCTATTTACTTTGAGGACATACATGTCAGGAAAGTTCTGACCAGTGTTTTCTTGTTGAGAATTTCTATCCATTTATTCTCAGGATATTTTGTGAATTTAATCGTAAATAGGTCAGCACGCCCCTTTTTGATTGACTACTTTCCCTTTTCTGTCAGACCACAAAATTTTTCGGGTTTGCAGGTTTATTTTGGCCACAAATTCTGATGTAGACACAATATGTGGCGCTAAATTGTGCCACACTGTCTCAAATCGTGGCGCAAGACATGACAACATCAGGTTGGGTTTACAAAAGTATATCAGGGCCAGTGACCCTTAAGTCCCATTTACATGAGCAGAGTCATATCAGTGATTGCTGATAGAATCGCTGTAATAGTAATAACAAACAAATACCAGCACACAATGTGGGAGATTTATCAAACCTTGTGCAAAGGAACAGGTTCTGGTTGCTATGGGCAAGTGCTTTACTGATCCTTTGCACATGGTTTGAGAAGTTTCCCCCAATGATACTAAATAATCCTTTTACATTTAGTTATATTCAGACATAGGCCCTAATTTACTAACAAAATTGTAGTTTTCTTTGGGGAGGTTGTCATAGTATTTAAAGGGATACTCCTCTGTTGAGCATCTTATCTTCTATCCAAAGGTTAAGGGATATCTGATCATGGGGGGTCCGGCTGCTGGGACCCCCTGCAATCTCTGGGCCAGTGACCACGGCATCTAAAACACAGAAGCTTGGAGCTTCCGTGTTTGAGATGTTACGCCATGCCCCCTCCATTCATGTCTATGGAAGGGGTGTGACGGCTAGTACATAGCCTTCATGCCTCCTCCCATAGACATGAATGGAGGGGGCATGATGGCTGCAAAGTTTGCTCCTTGCACTGGATGACCGGGGTGCCGCACTGGAGATCGTGGGGGTTGCAGAGGCTAGTCCACCCCGTGAACGGACATCTAATCCCCTATGTTGGAGTTTTCTGCATAAAATGGAGAGTTGGTTGGGTTTTTTGAATGTATTGATCACAAAATCTGGCACACGAAACATGCTATACACGCTGGCCGCAAAACCCAAGAAAAAAGAGTTGGTAGCACATTACAAAATGACACCTCCCCATAGTCTTTTTTAGTTATATGTATAGAATTCATTCTCCTCCTGTAAGCCATGATCAGTTTTATGAAGAAATCCTTTGTTTGGGACCTCCCTTTATTAGATAAATATCTGCAAGTTTTGCCAAGTGGGACAGATGCTAATGTCCATTTTCAGTGGGCACATGTAATCCTTCATGTTGCTACAGCTGACAATTACTTAATGGTTTCCTTTGAGATCATAGTGGATCGAGGGGACTTCCAGCAGTAAGGCTTCCTCTGTCAGGTGTCTCAGGCTTCTATGGTCAGTAAAGTGACTTTTTAAATTGTCATGATGTATAAATAAATCCAGCTTTCATTTCCTCTGTTCAGAGATCAGAACTTTACTGATCCATTTCCAACAAAAATCTTAATGTTAAGACCTTGTAAAAGACACTGAAAGCATATACTAAGTCTGTTTCCCATTTCATGTGCTTGATAAGTATAATACCTTTCTTCCTTCATGTTTACAGATGAGAATCCAGAAAATAATTGTGACCTGGTGATTTACAGTAATATAAATTGCTCCCGGCAACATCATTGTGATGAGCATGCCAATAAGGATTAACTCAGGATTGCCTTTCCTTTCATTTATTGATGCCAGAAACAGCAAAAAGTATTTTTTTTATTAATAACATTTCTCATAAAAGCTAATAATTATTCCCAGAGTTATTCTGCTATTCTGAATCTGTCATAAACTATTATTTCAGTTCATAAAGATGGCAAAGTAATGCATGAGAGAGATTTTCTCCCGCCAATACTGCCACCATTATAGCTTGTACAGAGGCTATTATTCAGCTTTACCTGTCTCTTTGATGGCAAATATATCTACGTGTGGTATAGGATCATGGGAGGTACTATGGCCTAGCAAGAAGAAATACTATTACTATTTCATGCCTGACAACGTTGGGTGACATTTTCTGTGGTACCTACAAAGTTGGTAGTTATGGTTGTCACCCAAATTTTCCCAGGAAATGTTAAAAAAACAACTGAAAGGAGGTATTATAATATCAAACCACAATATGTAGTCCTTTCCCATCGTATGGTATAATTTTAGAATATTACGTAAATACCAGATCACTGAGGCCTAGTCTCACTACTAGATATCCCACTAGTCTCAAGAACTGCAGTTTATAATCCACCATTGCCAGTAGGGAAGAGGCCACATGTGACCTGCTCATATCTCTTATAATGTATGGCAGATAATATGTAAAACGTTAAGTCAGCTGGCATGAATATTTACACATCTATTTCCTAAAATGGAGAGCACATGCCTAGAGGTGCAGCCATCTCATTACTGGCAACACTCATCTAGGCATCCATGTTCAAAGGATTGATGCACAGACTCTACCTGAGCAGATATCCTATCAAAATATCACAAATGTTTTCAGTCAGAAACCTACTTTAAAGGGGTACTCCACCCCTAGACATCTTATCCCCTATCCAAAGGATAGGGGATAAGATGTCTGATGGCGGGGGGTCCCGCCGCTGGGGACCCCCGCAATATAGTATGCGGCACCCACCTGTTTCTGCTCCGGAAGCACTGGAGGGTCTGGGTTCCGATCGCTGGAATGGAAGTCCGTGACATCACGACTCCGCCCCCGTGTGACATCACGCCCCATACCCTCAATGCAAGTCTATGGGAGGGGGCGTGACGGCCGTCACGCCTCCTCCCATAGACTTGCATTGAGGGGACGGGGCGTGACGTCACGGACTTCCATTCCCATGATCGCGACCCAGACCCTGCAGCGCTTCCGGACAAGAAACAGGTGGGTGCCGCATGCTATATTGCGGGGGTCCCCAGCGGCGGGACCCCCGCGATCAGACCTCTTATCCCCTATCCTTTGGTTAGGGGATAAGATGTCTAGGGGTGGAGTACCCCTTTAAATAATAAAAATACTGTCATAATAAAAATACTATTTAATCTGTCAGCATCATGTTATGGAGCAGATTGATATGTATCTTTGTGTAAGAAGATTTGGTATAACCTGTAAATTATTGATTTAAATATCTGCTCCTTTTGATCTAAGGAGTCCAGTGGATAATGTTAGTGATAGGATCAGTCACTGGACTCCTAAGCATGAAAACATCAGACATGTCAATCAATCAATTTCCAAGTTATACAGAAACTTTTCCCACAAAGATATGCATAACTCTGCATTAGCTCCTTCTGCTCTAAAACATGAAACATTAGATCAGATAGAATTTTCATGGAGACAGGTTCCCTTTAAAAGGAAACTGCACCAAGATAAAAAGATTTAGGAGTAATGTCACATGTGCCAATCCTTTGTACATTGTTGCTGTAATATCATAGATCCTTGCATGATTATGGAAGCATGCACACAGGTTGCAAAATTTAGCATTGTCTGATGGGTGTATTTTTTCCTGAATGTGGACCTTATGTGCCTTTATAGTGCTTCCAGATGTAAATAAAAATGCTTGCAGTACAAGATATTTGAGTAAAATCATTGGCTATAGGCTAAGTAATCCCAGCAGCATTCCCTGGTCAGTAAAAAACCATGTTATGCATCCTCTTTTTCTTCCAGAACTTTAGAGGTCCCATACAAATATACAGGGTAATGTCATACAGCAGTCACTCTTATTGCATGTTCACACGTGATGGATTTGTCAATGTCAAATCTGATGTCTTTTAACACGAGGATGTACAGTAAAAATCTGTGGTGGCGGATGAGAGGACACTGTCCCGTGGGAGTGTAGGGTGTCTAGGGTGTCGTTGTGCAGGATAATTAAGGGCAGATAACAGAGTCTCTTTACATCAGGCTTGAGCAGCGATTGACAGTCGGTTGGCATTATATAAGCCCAATTTGGCTTGTGGAGAATTGTATAGCAGAGATCCGCTTGATTTAGGGGAATATTGAGGTCCAGTGATCCTGCGATGAGTAGCGGGGAATTGCTTAGTCTATCCGCTATGCTATAGGCCTAGGCCGCAAGGCTTTGGCCTAGTAATTAGTCTTGTAAGCTGCGGAGGTCCTACCTCTTCCAGAGTCAGCAACCCAAGAGAGAGATCAAGATGGTCCCTTATATGGGCAGGGGCCGGCCGGTTTGGATTGGTCCGTAACGACTGTCACTCACTGTTACAGTGCATTGTGGGTGAATACGTCATGGGAACCTCCAAAGGTCCTGTAGCAAAACCATAGTTTCTACCTAATCATGTGACCCGCAGGTCCTGCTATGCTCCGAACAGGTAGATAACTAAATATATAAATTTTTATACTTATATATTATATAAATATTAAATAAAACTGCTATATACTTATTGACTAAGTGAGAGGTGACAAGGGGAATTCTACAAAAGAGGGACCCCGACGTCCTAGGGACTCTGGCTATGGGGACATCTTACACAGGTATTGTATATAATACGGTACCGGGAGACCACAAATCTAAATCTGACACTTATCTGTGGATGTGTCAGTGGATCCACACAAGGATTAGGGCCCTAAAGCCTGCCTGATAAAAGTGACAATCTTCTAGAACAGGGGTCTTTAAACTGTGGACCTCCAGATGTTGATAAAACTCCCCACAAAGATGAAGGTCCACAGTTTGGAGAGAAGCATTAGATCAAGGTGCATTATGTGGATGTGCAACCATGTCTCTTTTTTCTCCAGTTGAATTCACATTGTGTTTTTATCCCCGCTTTTTACATCTGTTCCCCCTGGTGCGGTGCGGTTTGGCGTCCGTTGCTGCCCCGGCGCTGTGTCCGTGGGGAGGCGCAGCCCAGAGACTGGTTTGAGTGGCATTGGGGCGGCTCTGCCAGTGGGTCTTTCCCCCTGTGGGCACTGGTATTGGGGCAGTGGTGGTCGCCACTCAGTGCTGTGCCATTTAATGTTAAGGATGCTAGGGACTCGCTACTTACAGGTGGCCATGACGTGGCTAGCGGGCTTGCACTTCATGATCATAAAGTACACTAACGACCTGTTAGTTTAATAAATGCTGCTAAGAAGCAGGTGAATGTTGTGGATGTGCAACCATGTCTCTTTTTTTCTCCAGTTGAATTCACATTGTGTTTTCTATCCCCCTTTTTTTTTTTGCTTGGTCTGCACTCTGCCCCTCCCTCTGAGCCCCTCCCTCTCAGCCCAGGCCTATATAATTGGCAGGAAGCTGCCTTAGGGCCCTATTCCTCCTGACAGCCTCACAGTCTCATACTGGGAGCACATGGTGAGTAAGCTTTTTACATCTGTTCCCCCTGGTGCGGTGCTTTTTGGCGTCCGTTGCTGCCCCGGCGCCATGTTCGTGGGGAGGCGTGGCCCAGGAACTGGTTTGAGTGGCATTGGGGCTGCTCTGTCAGTGGGTCATTCCTCTTTGGGCACTGTTGTTGGGGCGGTGGTGTTTGCCACTCAGTGCTGCCCAACTTTATACTAGGGACTTGCTACTTACAGGTGGCTGTGACATGGCTAGCGGGCTTGCACTTCCTGATCATAAAGCACACTAATGACCTGTTAGTTTAATAAATGTTGCTGAAAAGCATTAGATCAAGGTGCATGTTGTGGATGTGCGACCACGTCTGCTTTTTCTCCAGTTTAATTCACAGTTTGGAGACCTAGGCCTTAGAGATTATATCTGTAAAAAGAGGAAAAAAGCGCTCCGTGGTGTAATAAGAGAGATTCATAGATGGTATGAAATGGCTGTAAAGCCGCTCACATATGGAGGTTGTGTAGCGACATACACAACAATGGTGAGCACATGTAATTGTAAGGCATCCACAGCCCTTCAGCTTGGCAGTAGCACCCGCTCCACGTGGCACAGGATACAGATAGGAGGAGACAGGATAAAATCAAGGGTAGTTTATTTCCCAAGATGCAACATGTTTCGCTGCAAAAGCAGCTTCATCAGGCATAACTGGGAACATATGGGTAAGTAATTTATAATGGTAACAATTAGACACGTCAGAAAGATAATGAAATCGACCAATCACAACATACAGAGACAGAAGACGAACAGAGGACAGGTAAAAATCATGTAAATGATAATATTAAATAACGGACAAAATCCCATATAATCATAAACAATATATAAATATTACATGTATAAATAACTAAATACATTTATTAACATAGTTCAGTGATGCGGAAAGAAGAAATACTGGACCGAATGAAATATTGGGCATGGAGCACGAGCAAAATTAATGCTTCACTAAACTAAGAAAAATGCTCACAATAAATACATATCTCTTTAAAAAAACTTTCTAGCAAAATAATACATTTATAATGGTAAAAAAATGTATTCATGGGGTACTTCGAGGCCCTCCACATAGCACAGTCTCTGATCTATTCCCCTTCTATATTACTTTTGTCGCTACATCGATGATTTATTCTTTCAATGGACAGGTAATAAAACTCAAGCTCGTGAGTTTGTTACTTATCTTAATTCTAATACATGGGGATTAGAATTCACTTTGAATTTCTCTGAGAGCATCCAGTTCCTAGACTTAGAGATTGTGAATAAAGCAGGTCATATACAAACGAGAACCCATTTTAAATCTGTCGATGTTAACAGTTTTCTAGATTACAATAGTGCACATTGTCCCATCTGGCTTAAAGGGGTACCGTATGGACAATACCTCAGAATTCGTAAAAATTGTACAACTGATTCGGATTTTTTCCATCACTCTTAAAAAATCGTTTTTTGTCGAAGGGTTATCCAGCGTCGTTATTAACCCAAGCATATCATAAAGTCAAGGATAAAAAACAAATTCACTTAGTGAATATGGGGAAAGTCAACAGAGTAGATACACATGACACAGAATCCAAACAAATAAAAATATCCATGCAAAGCGACTATTTAATTAATAATACAACTAACTATAAAAACAATAAAAAAGAGACAAACAATCAGTTTAAGTATAACTTTGTTACAAATTACAATAGAGCAGCTCTAGAGATTCAAAATATTTTTAAACACAACTGGCATATTATTCTTAATGACCCTATTCTTAAAGATCTTGTTCCAAACAGGCCGGGTATCACACATAGGAGATCTGGAAATCTGCAAAACTTGATAGCTCCAAATAGATAAAAAAAATATAAATACTACAAATTATTCCTCAGCTTCTGGAATAAACGGTTGCTCACCGTGCAATAAAAGTTGATGCCTTTGTTGTGGCATGATCGATAACTTAGTGGATACATTTTATTCTTCTTATACTAAAAAATCCTTTTTCATCAATCAAGTATTAAATCGCAATACACAGTATGCTATATACTTGTTCTCCTGCAGTTGTCATCTGCAATATGTTGGACGCACTATTCAAACTGTGCGTTTCCGAATGTCGAAACATAGATCTAATATCAAAAACCAATTCACATTACACAGCGTTTCTCAGGACTTTACAATTGTCCATAGAAAAGACATCTTCTTTACGTCTTGTTATTCTCGAAACAATACCTGAAAATAGACCTAACCGGTTTCAATATTTACGGTAATTAACCGTGAGTCTTGCATAGTCTGAATGAGACCATAGAAAATGCCCGTTAAATATTACATTGTATACATTTCTTTCGATATACAAAATCTATTCCATTTGTTTATCATACTATTGCTTACATTTTTTTACTGTTATAAATGTATTATTTTGCTAGAAAGTTTTTTTTTAAAGAGAGATGTATTTATTGCGAGCATTTTTCTTAATTTAGTGATACGTTAATTTTGCTCATACCCCATGCCCAATGTTTCATTGGGTATTTTTCTTTCCGCATCACTGAACTATGTTAGTAATACATTTATTTAATTATTTATACATGTAATATTTATATATTGTTACGATTATATGGGATTGTGTACATTTTTTAATATTTTGTATTTACATGATTTTTACCTGTCCACTGTTCGTCTTCTCTGTCTCTGTATTTTGTGATTGGTCGATTTCATTATCTTTCTTACGTTTCTAATTGTTACCATTATAAATTACTTACCCATATGTTCCCGGTTATGCCTGATGAAGCTGCTTTTGCAGTGAAATGCGTTGCATCTTGGGAAATAAACTACCCTTGATTTTATCCTGTCTCCTCCTATCTGTATCCTGCGCCACGTGGCGCCGGCGTCCCTCCTGAAGCCTTTCTTTCCTTAGAGATTACATGGCTCTGTATTGGGAAGGCAGTGCTTTTTGAACAATCATTGGATCCTTTTGGCAACCCTTTGCTGCAATCAGCCGTCAGCCGCACATCCTCCTAGTACACAGGGAAATGTTCAGCTGATGGCCCGAACATTTTTTCGCAGGTCAAAACCACTTGATCAGCAGGCAAATTACTCGTTCATCGTCTGCTTGTGTTTGCGCCTTCATCGGTTGATCGCTAGTTTTGTAACACAAGTAGTAAGTGTTTATTTTTTTATCTGTAAAAAGATACATGGTATTTTTTCTCACACATTCTTTTATTTCCCACAAGGCTGGGAATAAACTCTTATTATTGAGGTTATAATAGTTTAAAAGTTCTGAAAAGCAGGACAGCTGAAATAAATCAGATTTTCTGAAGCCCCAATCCATCTACTGATGGTTTCTGAAGATTCCATATAGCCCTGCATGTGTTTTTATTATACTTGGACTATAACTTGGGGTACTGGTTCTAGATCCAGCAGGTGTAGGACATCTTTTAGGCAATGCTTCCGGGGGGAAAAAAATCACTAAATAACTCTCCTCCAGGTAAAACCAAACAGAACTACCTTCTAGTGTAACGTATGTTACTAAGTCAATTAGAGTCTTAAGGGATATATGTCAAACCAGAGGCACCCACCTGTAGAAAGCTATTTTAGAGATGCCAATGACGATGCAGGTTAGAGAGCGAGATGCCTTTGACATAGCTCTTTGGTCCACAGGTGCAGGTTTTTCAAGGAGGCTGTAATGATGTGACAATATATTTTCTGTCTGTTTTGCACTTCTGTGCAGGGATTCAGTAGTTTTCTGAGGGTATGGGCGATTGTGTAACTAGAGCTATTACATGCTCTCAGACTTTGTATCCAGCATGTGTTCCTCTGTTGTTTAACTTAAGTTTGTCATGCACATGAGACAGCTGTCAGCTAATCCGCATGTGCATGTTTATAGGGTAGTTGGGAATGGTGGCTAAGTGTGCATAGTTTTACTTCAATAGAAAGAGGGACATAATCCACTTAAACATGTCTGGTAGTGCTTATGAGGTGGAGGAACCAAGGATCCTTCCTTCAAAGTCGCACCTCCCCAAAATTGTCAGGTTGGGACAACAATCATCTAATAAGGAGCTGTGACCTAAGGGAAAACATTTTATGCTAGGGCTGCGTGGCAATAAATTACGTGGCCCAAGATCACTATGTTGTGCTGTTGAATTTCAACTACTGAAAATGAATTTGGTTGCATTATGACCTGCATGTTGCAATGTGACCACTTTCAATAACTGCAGTGCAGCACAACACAGGCAGTGCGACACAGATTTCTGGCTACAAATTACGTTGCGTAACCAAATTCCCGATTTAGTTCAAGCCATAATGTAATAAGACATTCTTCACTTACATATTGAAATACAAAAAAAAAAAAAAACTGGTGTTTTTAAGACACCCTCTAAGGTCACCAGATGTCTAGAAGAAAAGAGAAACCAGAAAAACTGTACTGAATGTGTGCATCAATGAGACATGGCAGGAAAACAAATCACAGGCATCTTTACACTTACTTTCCTGCGACCTGGGATCATTATTTACTTTGTTAAAAAGAGACAACGACTTCCATGGTCTGTCTCTTTTCACACTATTAAAACAACAAAAACAAAGCAATCTGCTCTTTGCAGCCCCCAGACATCAATGCTAAGAGTATCCACAGGAATATTCCAGGGCATGTGAAGGTGGGGAGGCAACGTCTCATTTACTCACTGCCATACAACTCTATAACTGGCAACATGCATAAAAAAATTGTTGGGTGAAATATAAATCTTTCATTTTGTTATTATTTACTTTTATAATTCACTTAGTTCCAGGGCACTATACACATTGTAAGATATAAAATATATATCAAAACACAAACGCGAGTACAATGAACATGAAATGGAGTAAATGACATACTGATATAACCGTAGAAAGGGGCCTGCTCACAAGGACTAGCAATTTATAATTGATATTAAGAGGGCAATTGTATTTTTCTTCATCTGATCCTTATCTGTGCACGCTCCTAAAGATTTGCAACGCTGTTGTCCAAATGTGTACCTGTAAACTAGGTCAATTTCATGTCTATGGCTAGTCTGTGATTTAAATTTCTATGAAGGGGATTTACCTGAAATACTGAAAAATAAGCAGTTTTTTCCTATTGGTTGTTTATGGTTGGTTATAAACTATAAAAGGTTAAATGTAACAATGCAAAACCATTGAGCATTGATTTTCATATCTGATTTCTTTTTTGCAAGAGAAATAGGAATTAGGCCCATTTATGCCTATGGTTAGTTTAATAGATTTAGGACCTTCTGCTCAAACATGTCAATAAAACTGGGATTTTTTTTTTGATTTACCTAAATGGTAATCCTAACTTTCAGGCCAAAGTTTTCTTTAGGTATAGAACAATTGTCCATTAGGGATTGTCTAATTTTTCATACTATCTAATTTTGTAAGATTAATAAGAGTAATGGTTTAGATAATGGGGGAAAAAATAGCAATGGAGAAAATAAAAATATAGTCTCCTATTTAAAGGGGTATTCCAGGCAAAACCTTTTTTTTATATATCAACTGGCTCCGGAAAGTTAAACAGATTTGTAAATTACTTCTATTAAAAAATCTTAAGCCTTCCAATAGTTATTAGCTTCTGAAGTTTTCTGTCTAACTGCTCAATGATGATGTCACGTCCCGGGAGCTGTGCATGATGGGAGAATATCCCCATAGGAACTGCAAAGCTCCCGGGACGTGAGTCATCAGAGAGCAGTTAGACAGAAAACAACAACTCAACTATTGGAAGGATTAAGATTTTTTAATAGAAGTAATTTACAAATCTGTTTAACTTTCCGGAGCCAGTTGATATATAAAAAAAAAGTTTTGGCCTGGAATACCCCTTTAAGATTGTCCATCAGTCAATTTATGCTGCGTAAACCACAGGCAGCATCAAATAGGTCCCTTCATTACTGACAACACTGTGGCACTTTAGAGAAATTCTTAAACAACGAGTTGTGGCATTGGGGAAGTGTCTGGGAGGTGGTCTGAAATAGCAGGAAGTCTGACTTTTGTTTGACAGATAGCAACTAATCTGTTATTTGTTGCTATCTAAGACAAAAATCAGACAAGTTTATGTCTGATAAATCTGGGTCATTGACTTTATCTCGCTCATATTTCTACGAAATCTTCCCATTTATAAATGGAAGTAGAAAATCTTGACATCCTCCATCTGCATTTTGGCCCACTATTTTGCCTGTATGCCATAAACAACTTAAAGTGATTTGATGTACTCTTCTAGCTTCAGGGCAACCAATACTCATGTCATATACAAATTATCTTACATGTCAACAATTTAATAATCATATATAAGAAGTGCCTCAGAGATGTATCTTGCTGTTCCTTCCATCTCCTACATATGCCCATCATAGCAAGAGTTGTGTCCAGACATGTGTTCTTGGGAAGGGGTTAGGCACATTCCTCAAGGCTTGAAGTATTGTTGGTACGCAGACCTGGACTTCATCCACAGGGAACATTGTGCTTGGTGTGGCATGTTTATTACCAGGGGGTATTAATGTGTGTATGTTATCTGTGATAAAAGAGGAAGAGTGTGGGGGAGATGTTCTACTATATCCTGTCTCAAAAGGGGGGGAAGGGAGAGGTAATGAGCTCCACAGGAGGGGGGGGGGGGGGTCTCATCAGGTATGGGCTGCAGACAAGGTTATGAACTTTCTCTAGAAGATGGGTGAGGTGGATACAAGGAAGGATATTGACTAGCTACACAGCTATTATGGGGGCTACAGTGGGCCATAATGTAAAAAAAAATTTGCTAAAAGTGATCAATGATGCAATGTTCTTGGTAGCCTACATATGAAACCTTGATGCACTTTTTTTTTAATGGCTACTAAATACTAAGTACATAATAAGCCCAGTGACTATTAACCAATTTTAGAATACATGGAATATGTTTTCTTACGTTTCAATGGGCTTCAGTTACTTCAGTTCCAGTTTTTAAAGTGCATCTGTCATGATTTTTTTTTAGCCCCCCCCCCCAGACTACTACAATGTTGTTACAAATGTCCATAATGTGAGTGTAATCATACCTTTATTGCTTCTCTTCCTTGTTTTATAACTTCTAAAATACATTTATCCAGCGGTCAGGCACAGTCAGATAGGCATGGCTTGGGGTTCACAAAGCCCTGCCGCCGCCACACCTATCCTCTCCTTTCAGCACTGTGATTGTTGTGTAATAAGACACAGCACATCCACAGCACATGTACCCCTCCTGATGCGCGCATGCGCTCTGAGTTTTCTACGAATAGAGGAAAACTTTACATCACTGCTGCCCTGCATTGACAGAGCAGGTGCAGTACTAGAGGAAGGGAGGGGTGCATGCGCTGCGCCTTACTACACAATGGTCCCAGCGCTGAAAGGAGGGGCTTTGTGAACCCCAAGCCGCACCTATCTGACTGTGCCTGACCGCTGGATAAATGTATTTTATCAGTTATAAAACAAGGAAGAGAAGGGATAAAGGTATGATTACACTCATGTTATTAGGAGAGTCTATAATTGTGCAAAAAAAAAAGTTATATGCACTTTGGGTCCTCCTCAGTGATGCATATATGGCACTAACTGGAAACCAAACAGTCTAAAAAAAAATGCCAGTGTTGTCCATAGTAAGTGTATTGGGGGATGCCATATTATATGTCTACAAAGAAGAGTCCAGCAGAAAAGTTAAGCAGCAGCTTTGTGCAGTCTTGGTGAAATATGAGGCTTAGACACTTATGGTGCATATGTGGCTGATACTCACTAATAAGGGAATAATAGGTTGAATAATTTGAAAAAATGCATGAATTACCTTTATTCAAGTTAGAGAACAGTGGTGGTGATGGTGGTTGGAGAGGATTGTAACTCTTTAAATTTTAAAATGATTGAGAAAATGAAAATATATTTGGATTAGGGGGCATTTAAAAAATCTTTTTTACAGGACCACGCTATTGAGAAGATTTATCAAATCTGGTTGCTATGAACCATTGGTCAGCTTTTCCTCTGCACAGGTTCTGATAAATATCCCCCAATGTGCCTAGAGCAATGGTCATTTCCTTTTTTTAACACTGGTTTTAAAATTTAAGTTAGAAGAATCCGGTTGGTTGCTAAAGATGGCAATTTTTCTCTTTTACTAGCTTTTATGTGTGAATCCCTATATGCCTCCTTGTCAGGCTTGATGACATAACAGATACCTATGGTTTTTGGCTTTTGAAGAATGTTATGCCACTTCCTTGATGTTTACTAAGTGCCTGATGTTATAGCAGGGCTCCAATGAAAACATTTTACATGAGCAATAAGTGAGCCAAAAAACACACTGTTTCCAGGGACAAACTGTTATCTAACATTTATGAAGAAAGGCTGTAAAGTTTTGCTTTGTGCATAAAACGTATATCTGGTACCGGACAGTTTTGCAGATGTGTATTTTTCTGCATTGAACTAAAACGAGGACTCCAGCCAAATTAAATTCTTTGTATATCTGCACATGTTGAAGTAATATAACTATAAGGTAAAGTGTAATACTTGCTGAGCACCTACCCTGTTTCTTTCAGCTTTTTCTCCAGACAGAGAGTCCAGAAGATCTTATCACGCATGATGACTGGTATCTACAGTAGACCACACATCACACTCCCTTCTCCTCAGGTCAGAGAGCTGTGCTTAAGTGTACCATGTGTGATTTTTCCTGATTGGCTGAGGCACACACACCTCCCTTATCTATATTCACTGCTCACTCTCCAAAGGCAGTTCCACCCTCCAGCTCCTACAGGAAACAAGCGTCGGGGCTTATAGGTTGCTGAATTTTTCTTGCCTCTCCAGGGACTTGTTTATGTGGGCTATGGGGGTCCGATATTGAAACAAATCAGCTTGGACACCTTGTGGAGTCGTGAGTATGTATTTATGTGTATATATATATATATATATATATATATATATATATATATATATTATTATTACCACTTTTGGCATACAATGAGTTAAAAAGTAGGGTACAGGGTTAACATTTGTACATTACTGTATACATAAGAATGGTGCTTTGGTCATATGACACTCCTAGCCAGTCATTGCAAGAGAAAGTCCCTAATAGATGAATGACTTTTGTTTTGTTATGATGGTAAGTTTCTATGCTATGGTATGTTGCTAGGATATGCCATTACTATTTGCTGGGCGGGGGGGTTCTATCCATTGGGGCCCCTCTACTTATTTCTTGAACAAGGGGGCTGTGGTCCATTTGCCTTTCTCTCTGCGCAACACCACTCCTATACAAGTACTGTGTAGAGATACAAGCGTCTCTATGCTTTACCTAGTGTGGTGACTCCTGTGTTATAGGGATAGTTGTGAATCCTAAATAATCCTGTTGAAGCCTAAATAATCAGATAGTAATGAAATGTCATATGGATATATGGGTATAGTTTCAGAACACTTAAAGTCTGTTTCACACTAACGTATGATAATATTTTTTGCAATACTGACTCAAAATATGTTTCCTGTAAGTAAATACTGATGGGACTGATTTCCCTTGGATTACGCATGCAATGCAGATCAAATACAAATGTGTCCATATGTTAAACTGTCTCCCTAGACTATAATGGGCATTTTCCATCCATAAAATGGCTGAAAGAAGCAAATGCTCAATTTTTTTAAATACATACATTCTTTATACGCCCATGAGAATAACTCAATAGATTAACTTTTTTGTTCTGTATTACAGTTCGCAAAATACGGATGTCATATGGTTGCTAAATGTGCTAGTGTGAAAACAGCAAACAAATGTTATTCCTAACTTGAAGTTAGAAGTATCCATGGTCAACTATATGTCATACTTTCATTGGTGATGCAGTCAATGACTTGCATAAAAACGCATGGAGTTTGTATCTTCTCCCCATATTTATACTGGTTTTCTTCAGGTACTCCAGTTTCCTCCCGCAAAGCATATTGGTAGGCTAACATGGAATTTAGATTTTTAGCCCCACTGGGGACAGGGAGCAATATGTGTAATGACAAGCTCTGTACAGCACGGTGGAATATATTGGTGCTATATAAATAAGTGTATTATGATTATTAATATTATTACAATATACAGGCAGCATTCAGAAGCCCAATAGAAAGTTAATGGAGTGACTACCTGCTTTCAGTGTGAGGACCTTGTCAAACATCTACCTATGTCTAGGTTGATCCCACCCGACAGGAAGGCATTGAATATTGAGTGTGTGTGTGTGTGTTTAGTCTCACTGGGAATTTGTCCCAGGCTACTTTTTACACTTTCAAAGTACTGTGAACTGTAGGAGAGTATGACATTTCAAAGATTAACTTAGCCAAGAGCCTAAAGTTGTCTGGTAGAGTAGGAAAAAGAGACCAAGGCTCCAGTATATCATATAGTAAGATGTCCACAAGAGTAGATACGTTTATGATAAGTTTTTTTTTTTCATTTGAGCAGTGACATATTTTACTGTATATCCCATTATAAAAGATAATACATTGCTGGAGTGAGCATGGAATAAAAGGTATAAACCAGCTTCTGCCTTTAGCTAGCATACATATCTTGGTGGGAATCCAACTTTACACACAGCTTTAAAGGGGTTCTCTGGTTTGGAAAAAAAGTATTTTCAAGCACTTTCTTAGGGAACTCTGATTATCTAAAAGAGCATCTGGAGGACCTGGCATACCCCTGATTTACATGGAAATCTGTAATGCTTCTTTTCTCTGTGGTAATGCTGTTGCTACTATTGGAAAATTGAATACTTTTTAACAGGGATTGTCCAAAATGTACAACCCCTGTACTGAATAAGTATTTATAAGTAATTACACCACAACTTATACCTAAAATCATGCAAATAACAAACGCGTAGATATACAAAAGTTTACAAATCAAATTTCAGCAGGAGTACTTAAGAGACCTGATCTGGCATTTCTACAGTTCTTTTTTATTTAATTTTTTCTCCCCTCTTTTTTCTCTTTTTTTTCTTTCTCTCTTTTTCTTTCACATTCTCCTGCCCAATCTGACACTAGGCTTGGATAGCTTCTAATACACACTGGGTGGTACAGTTTCAAGGTGAGTTGTACAACTTCCAAAATGTTTTATTCTAATTCTATTCAGAATAAACAGGATCTGGGCATCTGTCTTTTCTTCTAACATGTCTGCTTTATTAAATAGCTCATAAAATCCCCTACAGACAAGATTGCTGTGTGTACCATAGCAGGGGATCAGTGTGTAGCACAGCTTCCATTTCTACGCAGTGCATTTTTCTGTAAAAATTAGAGCTTCTCTTTATTCTGTAGGTCCATATGATTAAAATGATACCATACTTATATAGGTTTGATTTTATTATTTCTGGAAAAAATCATAACTACATGCACGAAAATGTATACGTTTAAAAATGTCCTCTTCTGACCCCAATAACTTTTTTTATTTTTCCACATATGGGGATGTATGTGGCTAATTTTTTGCGCTGTGAACTGAAGTTTTTATCAGTACCAGTTTTGTTTTGATTAGACTTTTTGATCGCTTTTTATAAATTTTTTTAATGGTATAAAAAGTGTCCAAAAATTCGCTATTTTGGACTTTGGAATTTTTTTTTACGTGTATGCCAGTGCGGTTTAATTAACATAATTTTATAGCTCGGACATTTACGCAGCGGCAATACCACATATGTTAATATTTATTTACATTTAGTTTTTTTTTTTTTTATAGGAAAAGGGGGTGATTGAGATTTTTATTAGGGAAGTGGTTAAATCACATTTATTAACACTTTTTTTTTTGAATGTTATAGCCCCCATAGGGGACTATACCATTGCACTCACTGATTTCCTACACTGAGCATTTCCTACAATAGCATGGCGTTGATCAGTGTTATTGCCGTTCGACTGCTCCTGCCTGGATCTCAGGCACGAAGCAGTCATTCGATGATCAGACAGCAAGGGGGCAGGTAGGTATCCTCCTCGCGTCCTGCAAGCTGTTTGGGACGCCGCGATTTCACCACGGCAGTCACGAACAGCAAGACTGAGCAGCCGGGAAGGTTTCACTTTCACCTCAGATGTGGCAATCAACTTTGATCGCCGCGTCTAAAGGGTTAATACAGTGCAACACAGCAACCGTTGATGGCCACCAGGACAGACCCGGCACAGGACAAAATATACATCCTGCGTTGTTAAGGAGTTAAATTTGGCCTTAGGCCTGCACTGTGCCCCATATGTTTGCCTTCTCACAATGTGTGTTTTCCAATGTTGCACGATCAACTCATGTCTTGACACAAGGAAATGCCTACTTATCCAACCAATGGCTAAGGTTAATCCAAAACAAAAGAGAGAAATACCGGGCACTGCTTGCTACATGCGCAGGTATTTGCATGGATGATAAGGAGGAGGGTGCAATCGGTAAGCAGTCTATAGCGGTGCTACACGTCGAGTAGTAACTGAATCCAATGCACAATAGAGACAAAAAGACGGAACACACACCTGTATGACTTGCTGGTGAAGTTTATTCCCGGATAACATCCATGTACTTCAGCAACCCATCACCCAGTGTTCCTAGCAGAGCATGGAGCGGCAGGAGCTACACACCCGGTCCGGGTGTGTAGCTCCTGCCGCTCCAAGCTCGGCTAGGACACTGGGTGATGGGTTGCTGAAGTACATGGATGTTATTTGGGAATAAACTTCACCAGCAAGTCACACAGGTGTGCGCTCGGTCTTTTTGTCTCTATTGTGCATTGAATGGCTAAGGTCGTTCACTGCAGAAGACAGGGGCTGAGCAGGCATTTTCTTGTGTTGAGAGGCAAGCAGTAAGTAGTGAACAGCGGGGATCAGGGATTCCATCGGAATGGCAGCAGCAGGGGATCACAGCAGATGAGTACACCTTATTTTTTTATTTTATATTTTTATCTCGGCTGGATAAAATCTAATCTTAAAAATAGAAAAAGAGCACTGGACAACCCTTATAAAATGTTTGTCTGCCTTCCAAAAAAATGGAACATTGTGGTACTCTTCTCGCAGCATCTAGGTTCTAACAAGCCATTTCCTTTCCCCTCTTTTTGTTCCTATAGCACTGTGACTTATTAACATGTGAATACATGTCAGTTTTCCCCTTCTTCAGTGGCTTAATGTCAGTTACATGTCTCCTTCTCCAGAAGCCCTTACCCCTAGGGCTGGCTACCTAGTAGGCACTGGACTACTGTGCCTATAGGTAAATCTAGCTTTGCTTATGGTGTATGGAGGGTAGAGAGAAAAAACAGACATAAACTTCAGAGCTTCTCATCCAAAACTTGCAGGTTCAGTCCCAAAAGTCAATCTTTTTGGTGCAGTGTATCAGTATCCAACATACCAGTGAAAAACTGTTCTTGCTTCAGAACAACTCCTTCCTGCTGCTCTCTGGCAGTGCTCCCACACCTGTGAGATCAGGTTCAGAACTCAAACACATACACACAACTGGAGTATGGGACTGACTTTGTCCAGAACCTTCAGTTACTCCCAAAACCCAGACCCAAACTCCAGTTTTATGTCAATGAGGCCAGAAGCCTCAATGATACATACCTCCCGTCCACCATTTTACCAGCTGCTTGCTTACAGTACAAAAAGAATACAATTCTTCATCAGTTGCAGTTGTGATAAGTTTTAATGTTTACAGTAGTAACTCCAAGATTGAAAAAATATGTAAAGTGACACATTAAAAGCTTTCATCAGTCAGGGTCTGGGTGTTCAGACTCCTACTGATCATGAGAACAAGAAATAAAGAAGTCCATGGCTGAACACTTCTCTCACCTTCTTGTCACAAGAGGCAGGTCCCATAGACTTCCAATACAGTCCATCTTTTACAGCAAGATGGTGAAATAAGCACTCAGCCGCTCGCCTCTCCTGGCTCATTTTAGTGATTGGTCAGGGTCTGAACACCTAGTACCCGACCAAGTCTCTATAAGATTGGTCAGGGTATGAACACCAAGTACCCGACCAAGTCTCTATAAGATATCAAAGATGAGAGAAAGTTTTTTTCTCAAATGGCAGGGACACCTTAATACATAACATGGATCAAATAAATCCATATTCTTTGGAACACATATGACCATGACCACTTTTATATACTATTTTTAAGACCGTAAAGCATCTCAGGAGTTAAGAATTAGTCATCTTCTGTGTCTTTATGCCTAATAAATTCTAGAGCTCTGATTTTCCAAAAGAGACAAGTCTGTTAAGATTTTGCAATGAAGTGTATGATTAGGATGGAAAAACAAGCAAAGGCGCTGTGCGACTTGTGCTGGGCCATGTGCATGTAAGTGTGTATACAATAGCTAACATGATAAATTAAAATAAAAATGTCAGGAGACTGTCAATCTGTTTTACACATTAGCTCCTGGCAAGTATAAAACTGTTGAAGCATAAGCAAGTGATTGTTCTTGCAATGTCTGAATGTAAAACAAGGAAACCAGTCAAAAAATACCAAGATATTCCAGACCACTTGTACAAATGCTTTGCCTCATTAAATTTCTTGCAAATATTCCCTTATTTGTAATCCCTGCTTACCCTCTTGTATTATTGTTACGTCACCATTTCTTATAATATAGTCTTTGATAAGCTAGTCTATTTACCTATAGCACATATCCATCCAAACGATATGCCTTACTTATAATATACACTCACAAATGATCAACTCCCAGGATTTAGCATGCTATAGTGGGAGTTTGTACTTCTTAGCTGAACTGCATGAAGGGACTATCCGACCTTTTGCAATCAATGGCCTACCCTCAGGATAGGCTATTAATATTAGATCATCAAGGGGTCCGACTTCCAGCAGCCCCTCCAATCAATTGTTTAAAAAGGCACTCATGTGATCCTCTACATCCTCTTTAAAGTTCACAGTCCCTTGTCCTTGCACATGTCTTACTTTTAATAGCAGCAGTGCAAGGAAATGGGCACTCTCAGGAGGCCACCATATGCCCCCTGATGCCCATTAATGGGCGCTGCCGGGAGGCTACCATAAACATTATATGGTTGTCCACTCCCATCAAAATTGGTAGGTTTAGCTGACCTTTATTTAATGTATATGGATGGTCTGTTCGCTGTTCCATCTTAAATTGGAAAATCTGGCCCAAAGCATTTGGACTACCAACCAATCAATCATCTCTGTAATATATAACCTTTAAAAGCAAAGCTAAGGCTAAAGCACTTTTTTGAATAAACAATATGCAAAAAAGTTCACTTATATCCTATGTAACTTGTGGCCTCCCCCTTACATCGTTGATGGCCTATTCTGAGGATTCTTAGTCCTGGAAAACCCCTCTAAGTGAAGGCCAGTGGTGGAGCAAAACATGATGGCCCACATTTATCATTGCAGTGTAAGTGAAGCATTTTTTTACACCTTTTTTTTTGTGTGCTGGTAATGTGCAGGAGCACCAAATTTATTAAATGGTCAAAGAGCATTTGATAAATTTTGTGCACGTCACATTTTCTGAAATTTCTGTCTACACATACACCAAAAAGCTACACCATGTCTGAGCTGGTGTAGTTTTAGAGACTTTTCAGTGGCTTTGCTCCTTTTTTTGCTCCTTTTTACAAAAAAGGGCAATGATAAAACCCTTCCATATCATGCCTATTGCCAAAATCAGTGGATTGCAACTCAAAATCAGCAGATATGTGTAAACAAAAAGGGGCCAAAAAAGCGCTAAAAACCCTGCTTGCGCCTTTTTTGCCCCTTTTTAGACACAAAAAACTGTCTAAAGACAATGATAAATGTGGGCCGATGAGTTTCCACTGCCCAACTCTTGAAAATTCCCTACCAGACAAATCTGGCTGCTTTCTTTCCTCTCCTCTTCGAGAACAAATGCATGCACAGCTGAGAGTGCATGTGTATGAGGGAACTTGGAGCTAATGTGCATGGCCAGCTTTGTCTCAAAATGTGGTCATGGGGTCCTCTACAGTAGGAAAGGTGCTGATAGTTCACAAGATGGAGACAGTTGTCTGGGGGGTTCTTGACTAGGGAGCCATGGGCACTCATATGTGACCATTTGGTACCTAAACTTCACTAGAAGCAATGCTTGAGGAATCTGACTTGAGGAAAACCTTTGTATGCATCTGTATGAGGCATGCGGTTGCACTGTACAGTTTAATACACTTCTATGGATGCTACACTACATAAGCCTAACACATATTCTATTCTCTTTTTATTACAAATACTACTTCAAATATGTTTCAATTTGTTTGAATAACTTTGCAACCTTTACAAATTTCAGTTTAATATTTCATCCATCTTCCTTTTTACTTTGTATGTTAAACAGAATTGTTCACCGACCCAATACCTTTCCAGTTATGTGGACTGGATGATTTCTCCTATCTTAAAACACATTCCATTTTTTTTTAGAGACACAGGTGACTTGATCTCAGCATTAAATGAAATCCAATGGCAGCTAGGTTACAAGTTAACATCTATTGACGTGGAAAGCCTGTACACCTGCATCCCTCATGATGCGGGTGTACAGGCTACATGGGTGTTATTGCAAAAAACAGATCTCCTAAAACAATCAACTTTGTAACTGAAGCTTTGTTGTTTGTTCTTCACATCAATGCTTTCCAGTACGGCAATGATTGGTACAGACAGATTAATGGGACCGCGATGGGGTCGCCTGCTTCATGTTCATATGCGAACATTTTTCTTGCTTTACTGGAAAGTAATTGTGTTTTTTTTTCTCCACAAAACCCACTTATTGGAAAAATGTAATTGTATCTACATTACGTAGATGATTTCTTCGTCATTTGGGACAGAACCGAGGCTGAGTTTGGCGAGTTTTTAAATAATCACAATCGGGTGAATGTGGTTCACGTCCCAGTGGGGAGGAGATCATCTAGAATTTCTTGATGTCCAGATTGATGACAGTGACAATAAGATTATTATATCATGCTTCAGAAAAAAGGTAGTAAAGAATGCTCTTTTATATTACGAATCGTCCCATCCTGTACAAGTTAAACGAAGTATCCCTTATAGCCAACTATTAAGAATAAAACTAATTAATAATGATGTCCTGAGATATGAAAAACAGGCAGATGAGCTACAGAAAAGGCTTGTGCAGCAAGGATACCCATTAGATATTGTAACAAAAGCTAGAAAGAAAGTAGACAGAATTCCAAGGGATGCATTATTAAAAACTAAACGTAAAAATAAAATGGAGAAAGAAGAAAGAATTGTGTTCTCTTTTTTTTTTTTTTTATAATACCCCTTTAAATAATACCATCCAAAATGCACTGTATAAAAATTGGTACATGCTGCAATGTGATAAAGATCTAGAGAAAATAACACAATCAAAACCCATAATTAGTTATAAAAAGAACAGGACAATTGGAGATGTCATAAGAAAGCATAAGAGAAAAAATGAAAAAACTAAAGATTGGTTGTATGAACAAAGACCCATAGGAAATTTCTGCTGTGGTTCATGCTCTTTTTGCTAATTAAATTCCAAACAGAAAGATTTTACTCTGAATGGGTATGAAGTAAGGGTAAAACAATTGATTACATGTCGTTCTACTCACGTAATCTATGCGCTAACTTGCAAATGTAGAATATTTTACTTGGGTAAAACTAAACGTCCTTTATTACATTGTGTCCGTGAGCATGTTCGTTCCCTGTGGAGAGGTGTGGGATCTGTAAGATTTATACAACACATAAGAGAAGTTCATGCTAATAGGACAGATACGTTTTTTTTCTGCGCTCTTGTGAGAGTTGAGCATGCTCAGAATGGACACGGTCAGAATGAAATACTGAAAAGAGGCCAGATGGATATTAAGACTTGCAGCGATGGGACCTGTAGGTCTGAACGATAGGACAGAACTTAATGTACTATTTTAATTCTCTGCGCTAATGTTTTTTAAGGTATTTTTTAACGTGTGTCTCAGTTGTTTTGTTTAGGAGCTTGATTGTTTACTGTTACCTTAGCAACTGGGTCAGGGGTTATTTATACGTACCTGTATGACGTGATGACGTGTGGGCCAGTCGAAGCGTAGGATTGCATGAAACGGCACCGTCGCTCTAGAAGCCCCCCCTGCTTGTTCGTTTGTCTGTCTCACTCCTGTTTGTGTGTCACCTGGACCATGAATAAACTACACTTCTGCAACAGTGGGGAGTGCCCTGATAGTTATTTCTTATGAACTGTGTTTTTAAACAAAATTGTAACAAAGTTGTAAGTTCATGAAAATGAAAGAAAATGTTGAGTCACAGGAACTTATTATGGATAGAAATGTAGAATTTCAGCAAAGTTAATGACATTTGAACAGACTTGTTATATGCAGCAGATTCTTGGGAAACTCAAATATACAGAACAGGTCTGGACTTTACATATTAGTGACTGCTGGTATATTCTAGATACATAATTCAAGGATAAAGTTGATGAAGCAAATTGTGATTTATATACAATGGACAAATGCTATAGGCTAGGGGTGGGACGAGAAGTAGGCAGTTGTGTGCGGATGCCAGTAATGAGGGGGATCAATTTGAGAATAAATAAATAAGAATCCTAGAGTAAAAGATACAGTAGGAAGATGTCAACAGAGAAACTACAGGATCCTATTAAGGAACAATAGTATACTTCCAGCAGGGCCTGCACTGCAATGATAATTTTGACAGCAAGTTTTGATTTACTTTTAGTCTGTATTTTTTCTAGAACAATATTTAGTGTAAGTCATGATTTAGTCATCTGAATTGTTATTGTCTAATTTTAGTAAACTAAGCTTCGTAAGATTTTAGTTGAATAAATCTTCAGTAGACGTAGTCGGAAAAAACCTAACTGGTTCAGTTAAAGTAAAATGCAAATTATACCCCCGCGATCAGGCATCTTATCCCCTATCCTTTGGATAGGGGATAAGATGTCTAAGTGCCGGATTACCCCTTTAAGGTCTGAACATTGAATACAGGCAAAAACATCAGTTCTGATTGGATCTCTTCCCAAATCTTTTCTACCTAACATTTTAGTCTGGTCGACCACGGTTTTAGGTCTGGTGGAAAACCGCATAAGGGGAAAAATTCGCCTATCGGAGTCAGCGTTTCACTCCGGTCGGCTCATTGTAATGAAATACATATGGGCGGCATAAGGCAGGGATACGGGAGTGCCCGGTTTTAGCTCCCCCCAGCCTTAAAGTCCCGTATGGCTGAAAACATGATGTGAACCCAGCCAAAGTAATGACATGAAGAGGCAGCTATTATTTACCACTGAGACTACAATAAAAAGGGTTTTACAGGGGAATATTATGAGAAGGTTCGTAGAAGACAGGTATGAACTGTAGTTCTTGTGTGTATGTATCAATATTTTATGGGCCTACGTGTGGTCATCTTAGCTCTTGGTACTAAATCTTTGTAAATGATGGTCATTCTACTTTATTCCTGTAGAGAATTGTATATATAGTACATTGAGACATCACACATCATAAAGCGCTTACAATACATACTGTGTGTGGTATGTACTGCTAGCAGCCGGGCAGAAGAGCCTGGAGCAAGATTAAACAGAGATTGTGCAACAAACAATTACCACTTTATTAAGAGTCTAGCCGCCCTAAAAACAATAAATAGTCCCGACGCTCTATCTGATTTAAAGTGGAGACACATTCACTGGACACAACAGTACAATAGTGATCAGATGCTTAAAGATGGCCCTAAAGTGTTTCCTACTAAGCAGAGAAGCATGAACATGGCAGTGTTTTATAGCAGGAGATGATCAAAGTTCTGGATCCAGTCAGGGATTATGAAGATCCTGGTCTGGCCAAATACATCTTTCTCAGCCAAAAGAACCCTAATCCTTGTGTCCCTGCAAGGCTTACAGCACAGGACACAAGTATTGTTTTCCAAGTCTTAAATGAATTCTTCTTATGTGTCGGCCTTCCTTCCAAATCTTATTATCCGGTATGATTAAGCATGAAGCACTTGGTTTAAGATGGAAAAATATGAATAAGACTCTTCCAAAGCTTAATCTTAATATAAAACATGAAGAAAATGTTCAGAGCTGCCCGGAACAAGGGATTTCCAAGGCAGTGCAAAAGGTTAGGGCTGACCCCTTTCAAAACGATGAAGATTCAGGTTTGAAGTCAACTTCAATATCCTACCACCAACAACCTGTGTCTGTCCAGGAATTGGACCTCACACCTCTCCTTATTAGACTGTTAAGATATTGGCAATACTTGCTTTAGAAGTCAGAGATTATCAATAATCAATCATTTTAGTTTACTCTGTAGGGTCATTGGTTGATCTGAAAAGAAAATATAGTTTGCTTTCTCAATATGGCTCTGGTTTTGATAAATATATACTGTGTATATATACGCTTATACAGATTGTACTTATTTGCTTTCTGGTGTGTAACAATATAGCTCTCCCCAGCAGCATAGGGTAACTTGGCAGTCATGGTTGAACTGCAGCATTCATTTGACTCATGAGGAACCTCAATCAGGCCCGGCGTTAGGGAGGGGCAAAAAGGGCAATTGCCCAGGGCCCCCATCCTCCGGAGGGGCAAAAAGGGCAATTGCCCAGGGCCCCCATCCTCCAGAGGGGCCCCTGCAGCTTCCCTGATACATATAGGTCCAGAGAGTGATTCGGCAGCAGCCTGCAGCATTTGGGAGTGCACCTCACTGTAGTTAATTACTGCTAACAGCAGAGGCTCACTCCACAGGGAAGTGTGTGCTGTCAGTCCTCTGCTCCTTCCAAAATAACGGGGGAATAATGGCTGTTAAAATTTTAAAGTTGAAGTCTATGGGTGACGGATGTTCACAATTGACATCCGTTAGTGCCCGTTATTTTAACGTTCATTATGGTCCCTTATTTGAACTGCGCATGCTCAGAACATGGAAATAAAATAGCGGACATAAAATAACGGATGAAATAACGGGTGATAACGGATGGCACATCTGTTATTTTGACAGAATGCCCGTTAAAATAACAGATATTGGTCATCCGTTATCACCTGTTATGTTCAGTTACTTTGTATATTGTTTCTTGACCTCTTTCAGCAGAAAAGCGGCTGTCAAAATGCAGGAACATGACGATAGTGTGAAAGAAGCCTAATGCTGCTGGCACCTGCAAGTGATGGTGCATGTGTAGTTGCTATGACCGCATTGTTAGGCTAGGTTCAAACTATGGAGTTTCCAACTGGAATTTCACTTGCAGCAGAGTCCTATTGCCTGCAACTTAACACATTGTGAAGCTCTAGAGGGGACTCACCCCTGCTTTTGAGGCTCTGGCCATGCCTAGCCCATATTCAGCACTCCTCCCCCTGCTCCCCACTTTACTAGAGATCAGAGATGCCAGGACTGATCAGACATTAGACGTACGTGATATCATCCCCTGTTCCCCTGCATTTCTTGAAGGAACATGCAGCAAATTAACTGTACACCTGCTGCTGATCACTCCCTGCCCTCCGGGGTAGTAGTTGTCTTCTGTGGTGGGGCACACAGGTATAGCTGCCGCTGTAAATCTGTTTGACAGCTGTCACTGGTTGCAGAGGTAGACCTCTGCCGCAAAAAAAATCACCTGCCTGGGTACCATAAACTACATGCCCCAAGCGTCGGGCAATATGAATTCCACACCATTGTAGTGGTATTATTTGCTAACCATGCATATAAATACTGTATTTTGTGTGTCTTTAAAGGAGACATATTCCTTGTGGTTTGTGCCCCTGATTGTTTGACACCAGTAACATTCCTGGCATGCCACCCTGCCTATATTGGCTGAATGTGACAGCATTGATGGTGCAATATATTACCATTTAGGCAGGGCCGGCGTTAGGGCGGGGCAAACCAGGCAATTGCCTAGGGCCCCCATCGCCCAGGGGGCCCCCTGCCGGCTGCTCAGTAGCAGCTGTTTTATAGTGGCCGCAGCGCCCGCTGCTTGTTAAAGATCAGCAGCCATGCTGCGGCCACTTTAAAATAGTGACCAGTGGTGGGTCCTGCGGGCCCAGAAACTCCTTCTCCTGTTTTTTGTATTATTCATATTTCCTTACTTGGCCGCGCTCCGGCTCAGGTAATGCTTTGGGTCTTGTGCGCCCGTCGATTCAATGCTCCTGGGCTTGTTTATTAGTGCAGAGTGTATAGGGGAGATGGGGCACCATGACAGCTCAGCGCCTCCTGCCCTGCACCGACACGGAGTGTGATGTGAATAAGATGAGCTGTTTATGGTAAATATGTCATCTATCCTGTATATCAGTGTTTCCCAACCAGGGTGCCTCCAGCTGTTGCAAAACTACAACTCCCAGCATCGGCTGTCCATTGTAGTTTTGCAACTGAGTAACGTTTCCTGACTCACACCGGCTCCTCTGCACGGCGGACGTCACTTCTCGTTCCCTGCAGTGCCGGTGTAATGAAGAAAACTGTGTCTTGAAGCGTTCTGTGTCCTGAACAGCTGATAAGCACTTTCATCAGCTGTTCGGGACACAGAACGCTTCAAGACACAGTTTTCTTCATTACACCGGCTGCTTGTAGCAGTCCGGATGCGGCTCCAGGAAATGATGAGTGATGTCTGCCGTGCAGAGGAGCCAGTGTGAGACAGGACTCGTCATATCCCCACAGCCCACAAGACCGCATTACCTGAGCCTGAGTGCGGCCAGGTAAGGAAATATGAATACAGTAATACAAAAAGCAGGGGGAGAGGGGGGACCAAATGTGGGGGAACTATACTGCCGACCTTCTGTGGGGGGGGGGGAACTATACTGCCAACCAACTGTGGGGGAATATACTGCCAACCTAATGTGGGGGGACTTATAATGCACCTAATGTGGGGAACTATACTGCCAACCTAATGTGGGGGAATATACTGCCAATCTAAAGTGGGGGACTTATAATGCACCTAATGTGGGGAACTATACTGCAAACCAACTGTGGAGAAATATACTGCCAACCTAATGTGGGGGGAACTATACTGCCAACCTAATGTGGGGGGAACTATACTGCCAACCTAATGTGGGGGGAACTATACTGCCAACCTAATGTGGGGGGAACTATACTGCCAACCTAATGTGGGGGAATATACTGCCAACCTTATATGGGGGACTTATAACGCACCTAATGGGGAGAACTATACTGCCAACCTAATGTGGGGAGACTTATAATGCACCTAATGGGGGGAACTCTACTGCCAACCTAATGTGGGGGGACTTATACTGCACCTAATGTGGGGGACTATACTGCCAACCAAATGTGGGGAACTATACTGCACCTAATGTGGGGGAACTGTACTGCCAACCTAATGTGTGGGAACTATACTGCCAACCTTATGTGGGGGGACTATACTGCCTACCTAATGTGGGGGAATATACTGCCAACCTAATGTGGGGAAACCATACTGCCTACCTAATGTGGGGGTAACTATATTGCCAACCTAATCTTGGGGAACTACAACCTAATGTGTGGGAACTATACTGCCAACCTAATGTGGGGAAACATACTGCTACCCTAATGTGGGGGGAACTATACTGCACCTAATGTGGGGGAACTATACTGCCAACCTAATGTGGGGGAATATACTGTCAACCTAATGTGGGGGAACTATACTGCACCTAATGTGGAGGAATATACTGTCAACCTAATGTGGGGGAACATACTGCTACCCTAATGTAGGGGGAAATATACTGCCAGCCTAATGTGGAGGGAATTATACTGCCAACCTAATGTGGGGGAATATACTGTCAACCTAATGTGGGGGAACTATACTGCACCTAATGTGGGGGAATATACTGTCAACCTAATGTGGGGGAACATACTGCTACCCTAATGTAGGGGGAAATATACTGCCAACCTAATGTGGAGGGAACTATACTGCCAACCTAATGTGGGGAAACCATACTGCCTACCTAATGTAGGGGGAACTATATCGCCAACCTAATGTGGGGGAACTATACTGCCAACCTAATGTGGGGGAACTATACTGCCAACCTAATGTGGGGGAACTATACTGCCAACCTAATGTGGGGGAACTATACTGCCAACCTAATGTGGGGGAACTATACTGCCAACCTAATGTGGGGGAACATACTGCTACTCTAATGTGGGGGGAACTATACTGCCAACCTAATGTGGGGGAACTATACTGCCAACCTAATGTGGGGGAACTATACTGCACCTAATGTGGGGGAATATACTGTCAACCTAACGTGGGGGGACTATACAGACAACCTAATGTGGGGGAACTATACAAAAATATAAAACTGTACTATTCTCATCCCTATAACTCTTTTATTTTTCTGTATATAGGGATGTATGAGGGTCATTTTTTGCGCTGTGATTTGTGGTTTTTATCGGTACTATTTTTGTTTTGATGGGACTTTTCAATTGCTTTTTAGATATGTTTTATGGTATTTGAAGTGACCAAAAATGTGCAAATCTGGTTAGTGCACTATTAGGACTTTTGGGGCCTTTCTTTTGATTTTGCCTAGGGCCACGCTAAGCCTAAAACCGGCCCTGCATTTAGGGCACCACTTTTAATTATGCTCAGGGCCACACATTGTCTAAAACCGGCCCTGACCTCAATGGAGGAATGAAGGATTTGCAACGCTAAGCGATGTCATGTTATTTAATCATGTCAGGTTTGCTATCTTGGCATCTACGTATCCTCTGCTTATCAGTAATGATTATGTAGACCATAGGATGCGTAAGCTGGCCATAAACATAAGATTGCTCATTTGGCCAAGAGCTATTTTTCCCAATCTCCCCATACACGTGTACACTCAGCTGAGCATAGATACATTCTGAACAGGGAACTGGGTGAGAGCCATCACACAGAGAACAAAATCCAACACACCCAATGCTTCTCTCCATCAACATCATCTGTCGGAGGAGAGTCAAGAGGCCCCCCATACTCTTTAGATGATTGTCTGTCCTGTGAAATGGTAACACCTGTCCACTGTAAGCCAACTTGAAGCTTTTATGTTACTTTTGTATGTTGCTGTTAAAAAAAAAAAAAAAAAAAAAAAAATGTCATCATACATTTTATATCCTAGTCAGTGCTATTGTCTTGTGGTTATGGGGTCCTGGTGTTAGAATGGACCATTAACATGATTTGCATGGAATGTTTAGGATATTTCCATTATTGTATGCATTTCCCCTCATATCCCACAAACCTATAGTTGATAGTTCAGTGATTATTCCATTGACGGTCTATAAAGGAGTTATTTATCTCTTATAAAGTGATGGCATATTGCTAGTATATGACATTACATTATGAATGGTGTAAGTCCTACCACTAGTATGAAGAATAGAGAGGCCCCTTCACTGTTTTTCCTTGCACAGGAAAGCTGTGCTGTATTTCAGGTGAACAGGTACACTGTGAATGGGCTGCAGAATTAAAGGGGTACTGCCGTGGAAAACTTTTTATTTTTTTATTAATTGGTGCCAGAAAGTTAAACAGATTTGTGAATCACTTCTATTAAAAAATCTTAATCCTTCAAGTACTTTTTAGGAGCTGTATATTAAAGAGAAATCCCAAAAAGAAATGCATTTCCTCTGATATCATGACCACAGTGCTCTCTGCTGACCTCTGCTGTCCATTTTAGGAACTGTCCAGAGCAGGAGAAAATCCCCATAGCAAACATATGCAGCTCTGGACAGTTCCTAAAATGGACAGCAGAGGTCATGACATCAGAGAAATCCAAAAAGAAAAGCATTTCCTCTGTAGTATACAGCCAAAAAAAAATGTATTGGAAGGATTAAGATTTTTTTAATAGAAGTAATTTACAAATCTGTTTAACTTTCTGGCACCAGTTGATTTAAAAAAAAAAAAAAAAAAAAGTTTTCCACAGGAGTTTCTAGGCTAGGTTTCAACACAGGTTTTTCCTGGAGTTTTTGGAGTACTACCACTGCAGTTTTTGAGCCAAAGCTGTAAGTGTTTTATGAAAGGAATGGGATATATAAAGGGAGGGCTTATACTTATCCTTCCTCCTGGATCCACTTCTGACTTTAGCTTAAAAACTGCAGTGGCCATTAAAAAAAATAAAAAATAAAAAAACGCCAGTAAAAAACCTGGAAACCTAGCCTGACACTAGCACTGCTGCCCCTGAATTGAATGGGGCTCTGACTTCTGGAACACCACAAATACTATGTGATAGGATATCCATGCAATACACTATTCATTTTTTAGATGGGAATATGCCTTTAATAAAGAAATGGTATGTTGTGTATTATTAGAGCATCTGTTATCATAGTGCATGGTAAGAGATGGTGCAGAGGAAGACTAGGATATTACCAATATGTACAGTGTAGTGCGACATGTATGTAACCAACCAATCTTTGGCCCTCATTTACTATTGCAAACCAGACATGTTATGTCGGGTTGTGCGCCAGATTCTGTCACATTGCACCGGAAATTCTGTCTGCGCCAGATTTTGTGCCAGAATTTGCGCCAGAATTGAAAAAACCCAGACTAACTCTCCATTTTGCTTAGAAAACCCCGAAAAAGGGGCGTGGTCACCGTGAAAGGGGCGTGGTCTCCGAAAAGGGGCGCGTGTTCCCGACCTTTCCACAAAAAACCAACATATTTACTAAGGTTTCCACACAAAATGTGGTGGATTTCAGCTGAGGAAAACCAGACAGATCAGAGTATGTATAAAAAAAGCAAAGTATAGGGAAAGTGGAAAATGTAGGGAAACCTTAGTAAATACCGTGGAAAATAAATTGTAGGGAATTAAAACCCACAAAGAAAACTACACAACACTCTTTATGTTGTATATCTGTCTGGTACACATGTTCTGTAATAAAGTGAAACACTGGTGGAATGGAATAGAGAATAATCACACAAATAGAAGATGGACAGCTCTCACCTCTTCTCATCCACATATCTGTGCCCGGACCGGCCGGCAGTGATCGCAGGCCCAGTAGGTAATCTGCAATATGAGATGTCCAAGGTGCAGTAAAAAGAGGGACTTGTTTATTAAATCATGCGAAAGGACACATCAATGATGGAAGAAACGCTAGCACGTTTTGGACCATATACGTTTCTTAGTCATGGCATGACTAAGGACCTTATACTGTCTGAAACGCATCAGCGTTCCATGATTGATGTATCCTTTTGCATGATTTAGTAAAGAACGCAATAGAGATGCTGCTGAATATAATGTAGAAAACTTGAAAAATCCTAAGGATCTACAGTAATATGTGATGATGCACAACATGATTGATTATATATCTATGACAATCAATTGACACAAATGTGTTTGTTCCACTGGTCTGAGAATGCACTCAACATGCTTAAAGGGTCACTCTCATTAAAACTAATTTTTGCTATTGCACTCCTTATGGTAAATGAAAAAAATTTCTAATATACTTTGTTTTAAAAAAATGAATTTTTCTATGTTTTATTTGTGCTTAAAAAAAGCTCAAGAGCACATTTTCCCCAACTCATACACAGACTTTGGACCAAAGTCCAAACACAGGAAGTGCCGCCTGGAGTGCTGGGGGGGGGGGGGGGGGTGTCCAACCAACAGCATATGGCAGTTATGTGTGAGAGGAGCTATGATTGGATGAGGCTGGACACCCCCCCCCCCACCCCCTCCTGAACGCCAGGCTGCACTTCCTGTGTTTGGACTTTGGTCCAAAGTCTGTGTATGAGTTGGGGGAAAATGTGCTCTTGAGCTTTTTTAAGCCCAAATAAAACACAGAAAACTTTTTTTTTTTTTTTAACCCCTTAAGGACCGGGGGTTTTTCCGTTTTTGCATTTTCGTTTTTTGCTCCTTGCCTTTAAAAAATCATAACTCTTTCAATTTTGCACCTAAAAATCCATATGATGGCTTATTTTTTGCACCACCAATTCTACTTTGTAATGACGTCAGTCATTGTGCCCAAAAATCTACGGTGAAACGGGAAAAAAAATCATTGTGAGACAAAATTGAAAAAAAAAACGCCATTTTGTAACTTTTGGGGGCTTCCGTTTCTACGTAGTACATTTTTCGGTAAAAATGACACCTCATATGTATTCTGTAGGTCCATACGATTAAAATGATACCCTACTTATACAGGTTTGAATTTGTCACACTTCTGGAAAAAATCATAACTTCATGCAGAAAAATGTATACGTTTAAAATTGTCATCTTCTGACCCCTATAACTTTTTTATTTTTCCGTGTATGGGGCGGTATGAGGGCTCATTTTTTGCGCCGTGATCTGAAGTTTTTAACGGTATCATTTTTGCATTGATAGGACTTATTGATCGCTTTTTATTCATTTTTTCATGATATAGAAAGTGACCAAAAATGCACTATTTTGGACTTTGGAATTTTTTTGCGCGCACGCCATTGACCGTGCGGTTTAATTAACGATATATTTTTATAATTCGGACATTTCCGCACGCGGCGATACCATTTATGTTTATTTTTATTTTTATTTACACTGTGTTTTTTCTTTTATGGGAAAAGGGGGGTGATTCAAACTTTTAATAGGGAAGGGGTTAAATGATGTTTATTCACTTTTTTTTTGCACTTTTTTTTTGCAGTGTTATAGGTCCCATAGGGACCTATAACACTGCACACACTGATCTTTTACATTGATCACTGGTTTCTCATAAGAAACCAGTGATCGATGATTCTGCCGCATGACTGCTCATGCCTGGATCTCAGGCACTGAGCAGTCATTCGGCGATCGGACAGCGAGGAGGCAGGTAGGGGCCCTCCCGCTGTCCTGTCAGCTGTTCGGGATGCCGCGATTTCACCGCGGCTATCCCGAACAGCCCACTGAGCTAGCCGGCATGCTTTCGGTTTCACTTTAGACGCGGCGTTCAACTTTGAACGCCGCGTCTAAAGGGTTAATAGCGCGCGGCACAGCGATCAATGCCGCGCGCTATTAGCCACGGGTCCCGGCCGTTGTTAGAGGCCGGGCCCGAACCGCTATGACGCGGGGCCACGCCGTGGCCCCGCGTTATAGATCGGGAGTGGACACATGACGTTCCAGTACGTCATGTGTCCTTAAGGGGTTAAACAAAGTATATTAGAAATATTTTTCATTTACCATAAGGAGTGCAATAGCAAAAATTAGTTTTAATGAGAGTGACCCTTTAAAGGGGTTATCCAGGAAAAAAATGTTTTTTATATATATATCAACTGACTCCAGAAAGTTAAACAGATTTAGTAAATTACTTCTATTAAAAAATCTTAATCCTTTCAGTACTTATGAGCTGCTGAAGTCTAGTTGTTCTTTTCTAAGTGCTCTTTGATGACACCTGTCTCCGGAACTGTCCAGAGTAGAAGCAAATCCCCATAGCAAACCTCTTCTGCTCTGTGCAGTTCCCGAGACAAGCAGAGGTGTCAGCAGAGAGCACTGTGGCCAGACAGAAAAGAACAACTCAACTTCAGCAGCTGATAATTATTGGAAGGATTAAGATTTTTTTTTAACAGAAGTAATTTACAAATCCGTTTAACTTTCTGGAGCCAGTTGATATATAAAAAATAAAAATATTTTTTTTTTCCTGGAATACTCCTTAAAAAAGCATTCAAGCTCTATGTATTTTCCATATGGGAAAATAATTCGGACTGTTGCATTGTAGTCATATATGGTTTAGCTGTGACACCAAAATATTCAGTTGCCCTTGGTGAAGGCTCAGTGTCTATGGGGACTCCACAGTATATTACGTGATGATTTAGGGGTAAAACATAAGCTCCCTTACATAATCTTACATAATAGAAAATATATATATCAGATATTGCAGATGTATGAAATCACATGTATGTAAGTAGTTTCATAAATCCACATCGTATATGAGACTCAACACACAGTGCTAAAATCCTACACAACATTTGCCCTAGCCCTATTGGGAAGCATCACTTTCTTTTATCTGGATTCTGTGCATTCTAGAAGGGTACATAAAGAATACTACTTTACACATACACATGAATATTGTATATTTAAGACATCTAGATGGGTGTTTCCCAACCAGGGTGTCTCCAGCTGTTGCAAAACTGCAACTCCCTGCATGCTGGGACAGCCTTTGGCTTTCCAGGCATGCTGGGAGTTGTAGTTTTGCAACAGCTGGAGGCACCCTGGTTAGGAAATATTACTCTAGAGCAGTGGTCTCCGATCTGCGGACCTCCAGATGTTGCAAAACTACTACTCCCAGCATGCCCGGACAGCCAACGGCTGTCCGGGCATGCTGGGAGTTGTAGTTTTGCAACATCTGGAGGTCCACAGGTTGGAGACCACTGCTCTAGATTGTCACAAAATCTTCCGAGTTAAATAGAGAAACAAAAATTTGTAACTTCTGCTGTGCTATTCTTTACAGCAGGGTAGGACTGATAGGCATTTTGCACTAGGTCCAGAATACATAAGTACTAGGACGACAGTATCTCCATGTCAATTGATACAACTCATTGTGACATGAAGCGTTGTTTGTGGTTTTGTATAATGCAGAAATGATGAACACATGTCCGTATGACATCTTCATGAGGTCTTATTCAGTCTACTATTACTACTGAAGTGATGAGACAAGGCATTCAGAAGACTATAAAACTAAGAAATGGTCATTGAATGATGCATGACCCCACTCTACAAGATAAAGGCAACTTCCACAATGGACTATGACAGATGCCTGTGTAACCCCTCACTTCTGCCCCATCATTTGCTACTACAAGGTACTAGGCTGGACCAGCTTAAAGGGGTACTCCGGTGGAAAACTTTTTTTTTTTTTTTTTTTTTTAAATCAACTGGTGCCAGAACGTTAAACAGATTTGTAAATTACTACTTAAAAAAAAAAAAAAAAAAAAATCTTAATCCTTCCATTACTTATTAGCTGCTGAATACTACAGAGGAAATCCTTTTCTTTTTGGAACACAGAGCTTTCTGCTGGCATCATGACCGCAGTACTTTCTGCTGACATCTCTGTCCATTTTAGGAGCTGTCCAGAGCAGCATATGTTTTCTATGGGGATTTTCTCCTACTCTGGACAGTTCTTAAAATGGACAGAGGTGTCAACAGAGAGCACTGTGCTTGTGATGTCAGCAGAGAGCTCTGTGTTTCAAAAAAGAAAATAATTTCTTCTGTAGTATTCAGCAGCTAATAAGTACTGGAAGGATTAATATTTTTTTAATAGAAGTAATTTACAAATCTGTTTAACTTTCTGGCACCAGTTTATTTAAAATAAAAAAAAAAGTTTTCCACCGGAGTACCCCTTTAGGCTATGGTTGGGTGGACATCACTGTTCTGATGGCTTCACCTAAACCCTACAGTCAATGCTTTATTGTCCCATATTTTTACAATTTAATGTTCCTATCTTTCATTGGGATTATGCCAACGATTGTCGCCTACAGTATCTAGTGTAAGTGATCGGTTGTATCTGGTGTAAGTGATCGGTTGTATCTAGTGTAAGTGATCGGTTTTATCTAGTGTAAGGGATCTGTTGTATCTAGTGTAAGGGATCGGTTGTATCTAGTGTAAGTGATCGGTTTTATCTAGTGTAAGGGATCTGTTGTATCTAGTGTAAGTGATCGGTTGTATCTAGTGTAAGTGATCGGTTGTATCTAGTGTAAGTGATCGGTTGTATCTAGTGTAAGGGATCGGTTGTATCTAGTGTAAGGGATCGGTTGTATCTAGTGTAAGGGATCGGTTGTATCTAGTGTAAGGGATCGGTTGTATCTAGTGTAAGGGATCGGTTGTATCTAGTGTAAGGGATCGGTTGTATCTAGTGTGAGGGGTCTGTTATATCTAGTGTGAGGGGTCTGTTGTATCTAGTGTAAGGGATCGGTTGTATCTAGTGTAAGGGATCGGTTGTATCTAGTGTAAGGGATCGGTTGTATCTAGTGTAAGGGATCGGTTGTATCTAGTGTGAGGGGTCTGTTGTATCTAGTGTGAGGGATCGGTTGTATCTAGTGTGAGGGGTCTGTTGTATCTAGTGTAAGGGATCGGTTGTATCTAGTGTGAGGGGTCTGTTGTATCTAGTGTAAGGGATCGGTTGTATCTAGTGTGAGGGGTCTGTTGTATCTAGTGTAAGGGGTCGGTTGTATCTAGTGTGAGCGGTCTGTTGTATCTAGTGTAAGGGATCGGTTGTTTCTAGTGTAAGGGGTCTGTTGTATCTAGTGTGAGGGGTCGGTTGTATCTAGTGTAAGGGATCGGTTGTATCTAGTGTGAGGGGTCTGTTGTATCTAGTGTAAGTGATCGGTTGTATCTAGTGTAAGGGGTCTGTTGTATCTAGTGTGAGGGGTCTGTTGTATCTAGTGTGAGGGGTCTGTTGTATCTAGTGTAAGGGATCTGTTGTATCTAGTGTAAGTGATCTGTTGTATCTAGTGTAAGGGATCGGTTGCATCTAGTGTAAGGGATCGGTTGCATCTAGTGTAAGCGATCTGTTGTGCTGATTCTACACAGGTTGGTATTCAAATCAAAGAAACCACTGAGCACTGAGCAGTTTCCCTAAAACTCGCATCATGTCCAGAAATGATAGGAGTTGTAGTATTGCAACAGCTGGAGAGACACATGTCGGGGAACATTGCTGTATAGCAGTGGTCTTCAACCTGGGGACCTCCAGATGTTGCAAAACTACAACTCCCAGCATGCCCGGACAGCCAACGGCTGTCCGGGCATGCTGGGAGTTGTAGTTTTGCAACATCTGGAGGTCCCCAGGTTGGAGACCACTGCTGTATGGGATCAGAATCGAACAGTTGTAGCAATTGTTCCGTTATGAAGACGCCTACAAGTTAATGATAAAAGTTTGACTAATACACCACAATTTTACAGCTAAAGATGAAGGAAACAATAGCACAGGTTCACACTTCACACTAATGCCATATCGGTATCTTATTTCCCACTGATATTAAAAATGGGGACTATTAGATGGTTTTGCAGATATATACCGCATGTCTCCTCCTCTGCTATGTATGCTTATCAGCAGCAGCGTTTCATGTTTTAATACTCCATCCAGATGTAGCAGAGCTGGAGCTGTCAAGGCGGCATCGTTCAGTTTCACAATGTGGGATTATATAGGACCAAGTTATCTCTGTGCACAAAGGAAATGACAGACTCTGCTGCCTGTGTACCATACAACCAAAGACATATTTAAAGGACACCTTGTTCATCAACTACCTCCCAATTTCATACTAACATTGCAGAAATAGCTGTAATCAACCACATGGATTTATTTTCTTCCCAAAAAAAAAAAAAAAATAGGGAAGCAATATCCTAAAATAATAGTTTAGTCTGAAGTTTTTCTTTTCCCCACAAATTGTTGCCAAAAAGTTCTGCTCAGCTGACACTGTTATATAGATTACAGAAGCAATGAAATGTGGCCAGTCAGATTATACATGAAAATGATAACATGCATGTATATATGGGATGTGCAATGATGTCTTACCCTAGGTCCAGTCCCCCTGTGGTTCAAAGATTGTGTCACACGCTGCAGGACAAGAAGAGCTTGGAAAGTGACAATAATGGCAAAACTTCTCTGGAACATTGTGTTTCCTCTTGTGTGAAGGGTTATTAAGCAGACATAGAAGGGTTAATCTTCTGCTTTTCTGCACTTTGAAAGACTAAGCCAAAACTAATAATTAAAAAATAAATAAAAAATAAAAAAATTATATATATATATATATATATATATATATATATATATATATATATATCAAAAAGTAAAAAAAAATCTAAGAAAGCAAAGTGGACAAGCACAGATGTCTCTCCTGTGGCTGTTGCCTTGTCCTTTACTGGCAGCAGGTTTAAAGCATTAACACTTCCATTGGGATCCCATTATAAACCCGCCTGAAAGGGGAGGGCGAGAAGGGGGGGGGGGTGGTAAATTAGGTCTGACCCCTTCTTTTTAAGTTGCTTAGATGGTCCTACTTTGGGTGTGTTGCTGCCACCTACTGTTCAATAATTGATCAACAAAAGTTTTCATTTCTACACTGCGTTACCATACGTTAGATTGGATTTTCTTATCACTTGTGCTGACTGTTTCCTATATACTTATTCCACTATCCTAAAATAATTATAAAGCAAAAAAAAAAAAGAGATTTAATTCTATTCTAGAGATAATATGTATAAGTGCTAAGGTTCCCTCACACCTGGTAATATGGGAGATAATGGGGGCATAATCTTCACACCTACGGTTCCCAATTGTATTATTCCTTGACCAGACAGTTCTCGAGAAGTTTAAGTCCAAAGAGATTTCTAGTGCAGTGGTTCTTGACCTTGGTTCGATCAAACCCCCAGGGGTTCGGTGAGTCAGTCCTGAGGGTTCGACGGGGGAGGTCGCAACAGGACTGGCAAACCATGCAATTGCTTGGGGCAGCCGTCACTGATGTCCCGTGCGTGCGCCCATGGAAATGAAGGCGCCGAGGACCGGAGGATAGAGGAGGAGGAAGATGTGCGCTGGCCAGCTTGATAAGTGACCAGTGGTACCTCATCTTCGGTGCTCCGACCACCGGTCCCGAGACCTACTGCTATAGCCGTAGCGGTGGTCGGAGCACTGGAGTGGGCAGTACACAGCCTACATCAGTGGTCTTCAACCTGTGGACCTCCAGATGTTGCAAAACTATAACTCGTTGGCTGTCCGGGCATGCTGGGAGTTGTAGTTTTGCAACATCTGGAGGTCCACAGGTTGAAGACCACTGGCCTGCCTAATGTGGGGGAACACTGGCCTGCCTAATGTGGGGGAACACTGCCTGCCTAATGTGGGGGAACACTGCCTGCGCCTAATGTGGGGGAACTCTGTCTGCCTAATGTGGGGGAACACTGCCTGCCTAATGTGGGGGGGGGGGGGGGGGGAAACTGCCTGCCTAATGTTGGGGGGGGGGAACACTGCCTGCCTAATGTGGGGGGGGGGGGACACTGCCTACCTAATGTGGGGGAACTCTGTCTGCCTAATGTGGGGGAACACTGCCTGCCTAATGTGGGGGAACACTGCCTGCCTAATGTGGGGGAACACTGCCTGCCTAATGTGGGGGAACACTGCCTGCCTAATGTGGGGGGAACACTGCCATTGTTGCGAAAATGACATGAGAGTGGCACTTGCCACGGTAAAGCCGCACATTTCTGAACTGGTCTCTGAAAGAAAACAGCAGAAGTCACACTGATTTGCAGTAAATATTCATTATGTTTTTGTGTGAAAATCCTGTTTTCATGGTTTTGTTCTTTGTTCTTAATGGTTTTGTTCATTTTGTGCACCCATGAATAAATATATAATTATATATATATATCTCCTATGTTTTGAATTTGAAAAATCATATTTTATTTTTCCAATTAAGAGGGGTTCGGTGAATGCGCATATGAAACTGGTGGGGTTCAGGACCTCCAACAAGGTTAAGAACCACTGTTCTAGTGCTTGACCAGTGGTAAAGTCATCTATTTATTTTTTTTTTTATAAATTTTTTATCGTTAATGAATCAAATTATTCAATTTGCTCCATACACAAGTGAATACAGGTTACATGAGCTGACACATCTATTGGATCTTCAAGCAGAAACCGTTCAATTGGGATAGAAGTAAATAATAGTAATGTTAGTAAATAACAATTATATAACCGTTCCAATTTTTTTGGGTCATAACTTAAACATTATACAGAGACAAGTGGCACAACATAGACACTACTTATCTCCTTGCAGAAGCAATCTGGAGGCAACTTATACTGTGCCAACTATTGATGGACCATCATGTAGTGCTCCCCCTTTCTTTAACCCCTTGGGGACAGAGGGTTTCTTCATTTTTGCACTTTTCGTTTTTTCCTCCTTACTTTTAAAGGGGTACTCCGGTGAAAACCTTTTTCTTTTAAATCAACTGGTGGCAGAAAGTTAAATATATTTGTAAATTACTTCTATTACAAAATCTTAATCCTTCCAGTACTTATAAGCTGCTGAATGCTACAGAGGAAATTCCTTTCTTTTTGGAACACTGATGACATCACGAGCACAGTGCTCTCTGCTGACATCTCTGTCCATTTTAGCAACCATGCATAGCAGATGCATAGCAGATGCATAGCAAATGTATGCTAAGGGCAGCATGGTGGCTCAGTGGTTAGCACTGCTGCCTTGCAGTGCTGGGGACTTGGGTTCAAATCCCACTAAGGACAAATAAAGCATTATTATTATTATAATAACGTCAGCAGAGAGAACTGTGGTCGTGATGTCATCAGAGAGCATTCCAAAAAGAAAAGAATTTCCTCTGTAGTATTCAGCAGCTAATAAGTACAGGAAGGATTAAGATTTTTTAATAGAAGTAATTTACAAATATGTTTAACTTTCTGCCACCAGTTGATTTAAAAGAAAAAAGGTTTTCACCGGAGTACCCCTTTAAAAATCAGAACCCTTTCAATTTTGCACCTAAAAATCCATATGATGGTTTATTTTTTGCTCCACCAATTCTACATTGTAGTGACATCTGTAATTTAACTGAAAAATCTACGGTAAAACGGAAAAAAAATCATTGTGCGACAAAATTGAAGAAAAAACGCCATTTTGTAAATTTTGGGGGCTTCCGTTTCTACACAGTAAATTTTTTGGTAAAAATGACACCTTATCTTTATTCTGTAGCTCTGTACAATTAAAATGATACCCTACTTATATAGGTTTGATTTTGTCGGACTTCTGGAAAAAATCATAACTACATGCAGGAAAACTTATACGTTTAAAATTGTCATCTTCTGACCCCTATAACTTTTTTATTTTTCTGCGTACGGGGCGATATGAGGGCAAATTTTTTGTGCTGTGATCTGAAGTTTTTAGCGGTATTTTTCTATTGATCGGACTTTTTGATCGCTTTTCATTCATTTTTTCATGATATAAAAAGTGACCAAAAATACGCTATTTTGGACTTCTGATTTTTTATTGGCGCATATGCTATTGACCGTGCGGTTTAATTTACAATATATTTTTATAGTTCGGACATTTCCGCACAAGGCGATACCACATATTTTTATTTACACAATTTTTTGTTTTTTTTTTAATGGGAAAAGGGGTGATTAAAACTTTTAATAGGGAAGGAGTTAAATGGGCACTCATTAAAACTAATTTTTGCTATTGCACTCCTTATGGTAAATAAAAAATATTTCTAATATACTTTTGTTTTAAAAAAATGAAGTTTTCCATGTTTTATTTGTGCTTGAAAAAGCTCAAGAGCACATTTCCCCCCTTCTTATACACAGACTTTGGACCGAAGTCCAAACACAGAAAGTCCAGCCTGGAGTGCTGAGGGGGGTGTGTCCAACCAACAGCATATGGCAGTTAAGAGTGAGAGGAGCTATGATTGGATGAGGCTGGGCACACCCCATTCAGCACTCCAGGCTGCATTCTGTGTTTGGACTTTGGTCCAAAGTTTGTGTATAAGATAGCAGAAAATGTGCTCTTGAGCATTTTTTAAGCACAAATAAAACATAGAAAACTTCATTTTTTAAGCAAAGTATATTAGAAATATTATTTATTTACCATAAGGAGTGCAATAGCAAAAAAATTTTTAATGATACCCTTTAAATGATCTTTATTAACTTTTTTTTCACTTTTTTTTTGCAATGTTATAGCTCCCATAGGGGGCTATAACACTGCACACACTGATCTTTTACATTGATCAATGGTTTCTCATAGGAAACCATTGATCAATGAATCTGCCGCTTGACTTCTCATGCCTGCATCTCAGGCACTGAGCAGTCATTCGGCGATCTGACAGCGAGGAGGAAGGTAGGGACCCTCCTGATGTCCTACAGCTGTTCGGGATGCCGCAATTTTGCTGCGGCGATCCTGAACAGCCCCCTGAGCTAACTGGCATTCGTTTACTTTTACTTTAGATGCGGCGTTCAACTTTGAATGCCGCGTCAAAAGGGTTAATAGCGCGCGGCACCACGATCAGTGCCGCATGCTTTTAGCCACGGGTCCCGGCTGTTGTTAGAGGCCGGACCCGACCCGCTATGAAACTTAGCTTATTACTATTTTCTATTTACCTTAGTTCACGCTGACCAAGTGGGTTTTATCCCAGGTCGTCAGGTGCATGATAATATTCGTAAAGTCCTTAATCTAATTCACTGGTCCAACACTTCCTCTGCTCCTGTGCTGGCCTTGGCCCTAAATATTGAAAAGGCCCTTAAAGCAAAAAGATCACCTGTTCAACCACACTAAACCCAATACACTGGGTTATAGTGTGGGTGAACAGGAGACTGATGAGAGGTTAATGGGTTAAATACATATCTGCACTCCGGTGATCTGTCCCTCCAAAGATTGTCATCCATCTAAAGTGAATTGCATGCTGGAGGCGGGCCCACTGGCTCAATTTGAATATTCATTGCTGCGGCTCACACAAGCGGTCAGTTGGCGGAGCGTTCACATGACCTGCAACAATTCGTATTCAAATTGGGCCGGCGGGCCCGCTTCCAGTTAGCATTTCACTTTAAATGGATGCCGATCTTCGGAGGGACAGATCCTCTGGAGTGCAGATATGTATTTAACCCATTAACCTCTCATCAGTCTCCTGTTCACCCACACTATAACCCAGTGTATTGGGTTTAGTGTGGGTGAATAAGATGACCGTTTTCCTTTAATTGTGCATCCTGGTCCTATATCTTTAAATTGCTATTGAATTTGAGATTCTCTGGCTTCTTTTTGTGAATGTCCTTCATCTTCTGTATTCTGCCCCTGAGGCTTATTTTACAATCCCTTCTGACTGTCCCCTACCTATTTCTACTACCTGTGGGACCCGCCAGGGGGGCCCTCTGTTCCCTGTAATGTTTGCTCTGGTCCTGGAACCTTGCATTAGAAAGCATCTTGATATCTTGGTACCTTGAAATGTAAACTTAAAGGAGAACTCCAAACGGGAGGGTTTTTTCTCATTATGCCCGTTGTGTGGGGTATAAAAAAAATAAACATCTACTTACCTCCAGAGTCCTGCTGAGGTCCCCTGCAATGATTGTCTTTCTGATGGTGCAGTGTGATGTGTTGTCTATTGAAGCACCCGGGGCCAAAATGTCAAACTACAGCTCAGCAGTTTTCTACCTCCACTCTTTATTTAGGTGTTTCTCTTACTCCTAATCGATCTACTCTCTATAAAACAAACCTGATTTTTATCCTCTTTATTGAGCTATCAGGTTGGATTTTTGCCAATGGGATTTGCCTCTTATGTCTTAGATCGGTAGAGTTAAAGGGATACTCCGGCGATAAGATGCATGATCGCGGGGTCCCGCCGCTGGGACCCCCGTGATCTTCCACGCCGCGTCCCGTTAGAATCAGCCCCCGGAGCGTGCTCGTTCCGGGTCTGATTACTGGCGATCACGGGGACGGAGCATAGTGACGTCACTCAATGCAAGCCTATGGAGGTGGTGTGAGCTCGCTCCGGGGGCTGATTCTAACGTGGTGCGGCCTGGAAGATCACAGCATCTTATCCCCTATCCTTTGGATAGGGGATAAGATGTCTTAGCGCCAGTGTACCCCTTTAATGTGATTAAAATAGTAGTCTTACCGCATTTCCTATATTTATTCTGTACCATCAATTCTTTGCAGAAAGATATCTTTGCGTTTATGGAAAGCACCCTCGTACTACTAAATCCATTATGCATTTTCACAAGGGTCTAGCGGGACTTTCTTATATTCGCGATATATATTTGTTATATTCGCATATGCGAATATTCACATATTCGAGGAAGAAAACAGTGAGGGGGTGGGTAACTTTACTATTGGTTGCTAGGGATGTTGTTGATAGCCTCTGACAAGTGTATTTTGCATCATTCTAATTGGCCCACATGTGAAAAAAAAGGAATGTGAATATTCGCGTAAGCGAATATGCGCATATGCAGAAAAAGTGAATATTTGTAATTTCAAATATATAGCGAATATATTCGCAATATTCGCGAATTTGTGATATTCACGATAAAGATTCGAAATGCGAATATTCGCGCCCAACACTATTTGTGAATGCGGGTGCTTCAGCTCCTCTTTGGGTTAGTGTTACATCCGGTGGCTGACTACTCTCTTCCTGCATTAATGGGCTTCTTCTTTTACTGTCTCTCTCTTCCGCCCCTTCTATTTAAGTCACTCTTTTTTTCCTGTTCTCTATGGCACCCAGTTTGCTTTATTTTCAGTCTATTGTTTCTCCAATAACACCCTTCTTTCACCTCTTCTTTCAAACCTGGTCTAGACCTGTCTCCTTTTCTTTGGTGGATTTCTAATAACTAAGTTTTTTGATTTTCTATTGTGTAAATGTCCCCTTCTTTGAAGCACTTTAACTCTACTGGTACTTTTCAGGCTCAACAAGTGTTTTCTTCATTGAAGTCTGTAGTCTCTTCTCATGGGAATGTTTCTGCCTTATTTTTTGAGGCCATGGCACAATATTATGTACAGGGGTTCTCTCCGTTCTATATGGTTATCTTAACTAACCCCCGTAAGGTGTAAAGTAGCCTTTTATAGTTGCCTGAGAGGCCGACTTACATTTTACTCCTCTATCTTTAACCCAATGGCAGGATTGTTGCGTGAGTATTAACAAGGGTAGTTGGCAAGTCTCTTTAGCAGAGAGCCCTTTGAAAGTTTTAAATAGAGAAGATAGAGATATGATAGAGTTTCCTGGTACCTGTGCCTTTTTGCGGTCTTGGTGATCGAGGAGATTACTCAAAATAAAGTTCCCTGTGACCCTTCTTTTTTGTCTATTAGGACAAAAGCCTTCCTGAATGCCTTACTGTATCTTTTAGCTTGCCCAACATTTCGTATTGGCGACTTGCTGTCCATATCTACTGAATGTCTTGTGGGCTCCATGGGATTGTGCTTTATTGTGATTGTGTTTTTTTCATTTATCTCATACTGTACCATTATTTTATTTACCTTGTTCATCATACCCATGTTTCGGGAATCTGTGTATTCATATTTCTATTGTTTATCGTTTTGGCTTATAATAAAGCTTCACAGTTTGAACCATAAGCGTTTGCAAAGCTTTTCATTCCCTGACTGGAAGCCGAGATGTTAAGTATAATGAGGATTTGAAATTCAGACACAAAGAATATTAAATAATTGCGTAAATCTTTATTATTGAAAACTAGGGTGTGAATAAACAGAGAATAATGTGACCAGTGATCTACATAATATAGATTGGACTTTTCCCGCAAATGGACTTTTAAGCACATGAAATAAAGAGACCTGCACAGCTTCTAAACATGAGTGCCTTCTGCTTTCTCTTGTACCTTATATCTACGAGCTGCTACTCTTAGAATGAGCACCACGCTATACTAACGTCTCAGTGCCGACCCACTCTCTCTCCTGTTGCCATAATATAGATACTGTGTGTATCAGGAGGTTACTTTTTTTCGACTAATATTTGTGAGTGAAAATCAACTTAGATTTATTTTACCTTTTCTAATTTTAACATATAAATTCCTATTGCCTGTTCACATCAGAATAATTATGTTGTGCTTCCGGTCTAATGCTGACTTATAGGTGTAATCACATTATCATATAACTACAGTACCAGGGCAGAAATCCTGGGGAGTAGTAACATATGATGACAGGGCTACACATAACAGGCACAATATTGGGATTTACAATATGCTTGTAGCTCATTTCTAGAAGGAAAGAACTTGCTCTACAGTGCCACCTACTCCAGAATCTTATCCAAAAAGGGAGTAGCTGCTTCAGAGTTCTTGACCCTAGTCAGTACAGAACAGGCTACTTCCGGTCTAGTTATAGGGGCTTTTAACTTTGGACTAGGGCAGAAGTGTGACTCCTTGAGCCACTGTTGAGCATTTTTTTTCTCTAGGAATTAGCTGTTTTGCATATTATTTTCCCATGAAGCATTGCACAACTTTCCTTATGCAGAAGGTTCTGGTTTGGCATATAATCTCGTTTAAGGGTTGGATATTGATTCTAAAGAAAGCTTACTACACTAATACCTCTTGCATAGCTTGTATGACTCCATATGCCAGTTTCGCAGTCTCCTTAAGGAGATGTACTACCCCATGAAATGCTGCAGATTTGTTGTGGATTTTCTGTAGATTTAAACTTCTTTCATAAAGTTTATTGGAAAAATCGGAAAATCTGCGATAAATCTAAAACATCTCAGTCTTGTGTGAAACTATAAAGGTGAACCTATAGGGTAATTTCTGCTGCCCTCTCTTAAAGAAGGATGTAAAAGATAGAGAGTTGCTGCGCTCTAAGATAATAAATATATATATATATATATATATATATATATATATATAACTTTTTTTTTTTTTTTGTTGCTTTTTTAGGATGCATTCACATCCAGGATTTGAGAATCTGGCAGCTGAATACAACAGAAGAATTTCAAAATCACCTCCTGCAGTATCGCTGCTGGATCCACGCTGTACCCCATTGATTTCACTGAGCCGCCCGAAGTCAGGAAGTGTCTCCTGTTGGCTCAGACTGATAAGCGCATAAGACAATTCAGTCCAGTTCAAAAACCGGATGTGTTGGGAAAATGACCCGACCAGTGACACTTTCTGATTCCAGACGGTTTATTGAAATCAATTAGGTACAGCGTGGATCCAGCGTGGATCCGGCAGTAATACAGAAGGAGCCAGTTTTGAAATCCTCCCTGCTCCCTTACTTGGAAATCCAGCTTCAAATTATGTTAACCTAACTAACAAGACTCCTAGGAAAGACAGTGAGAGTCCAGCTTACCCCACCCATACAATCCACCTGCGTGTGTGGGGTAAGTAGGAATTTTACTGTCTCCTAGTAGTCCAATCAAAATTGACTCAGCTTTTAACCCAGAAATCCAACTTCAAGTCATCTAGACACATATAATCACAAATCTCAGCTTCTCACTCTTTATTTTCTGCTCAGGTTGGGTAAATAAACCTACCAAAATTGGCAGAATGAATGTATATTTTATTTGCCATTTGCCTTCAAAGTGTAATTGAAAAATCCCCCCGCCCCACTCCAAAAAAAAAAAAAAAAAAAAATGCAAATTCAGATCTGATTGAATGAACATCATATTGAAATATGATCACCAGGTGCCCACCTTCTGAAGTACTCCAGACCTGCCATGCATAAAGCTGCGCCGGAGGTATAATGCTGAGCTGACATGATACACTGTACTGCAAACTATATGGCTATGTCAACGAAAAAGTAAAAGAATAAAAATAAAATGTTAAAAAATTAAGAGAACTTTTTGGTCATCAAGGCTCAAATTGGCTTGGTCACGAAGAGGTTAAACATGAATCATAGCTGGTTGGTATAAGAAATAAATGTTGGGAACCTCTTAGACTGTCCCCTGCCATATTGTATGGCAGAAACTCCTAGTAGCCAAAACTAACTAAAGTATACAGGGAATGGAAGGATTTATCTGTGGTCTAGGCTTACACCGCTAGGGTGTATGAGCACTCTGCTCCTTGCTACTCCCTGCTCTCATGTCACAGAAGGAGCGGGCCAGGGAGTGGCCATTGATGAGGCAGGGGAGCTGGGCAAGCCGGCTCTCTGCCTAAATTGTGCACTGGAGCGCAATGCCAATGAGATTGTAATGGGCAGAACTCAGGAAATATCTAACCTAAAAATATAAGTAACAATTCTTTTTACAAGTATTCACCCACACTATAACTCAGTATATTGGGTTTAGTGTGGGTGAAATAGCTGTCCTATTCTCTTTAAAGAGGTACTCCACTGCAAACATCTTATCCCCTATCCGAAGAACTCCATGCTGGCAGTGGCGTTCTTGACGTCACACCCCCTCCATTCATGTCAGTGGGAGTAGGGGTGATGGCCATGACATAGCCATCACACCACCTCCCATAGAAGTGAATGGAGGGGGCGTGGCAGCCGCATCACCAGTCATCGGGCATGGAGCGCAGCAGGACCCCCGCAATCTAACATCTTATTCCCTATCCTTTAGATAGGGAATAAGATGTTTTTGGTGAAGTACCCCTTTAAGTCTTTCATCAGAAACTGACCATAACTAATGCCACAACTGATGGCAAAGGTGCATCAGTTGTCATCTTGCTGTCTAAAGGGTATGCCAATTTGTACCACTGCATACTGGCAGTGTCCTCATTCAGTTTAAAGGGGTACTCCCGTGGAAAACTTTAACAGATTTGTAAATTACTTCTTTTAAAAAATCTTAATCCTTCCAGTATTTTTAGGTGCTATATACTGCAGAAGAAATGCTTTTCTTTTTGGATATCTCTTCTGTCACAACCACAATGCTCTCTGCTGACATCTCTGTCCATTTTAGGAACTGTCCAGAGCAGCATATGTTTGCTATGGGGATTTTCTCCTGCTCTGGACAGTTCCTAAAATGGACAGCAGAGGACAGCAGAGAGAACTGTGGTCATGACATCAGAGAAATCCAAAAAGAAAAGCATTTCTTCTGTAGTATATAGCCCCTAAAAAGTACTGGAAGGATTAAGATTTTTTAAAAGAAGTAATTTACAAATCTGTTTTACTTTCTGGCACCTGTTGATTTAAAAAAAAAAAAAAAAAGTTTTCCGCGGAAGTACCCCTTTAATGACATAAATGTGCGGGAAGTGGCCCTAATGTGGTCAATAGTTGACAACGTTCAGGCAATGAAAATGAATGGGGCTGTTGCCAGTATGTGGCGGTATAGGTTGGCATCCTTTTTTAATAGGATGCTAACTTATACCAGAAACATATATTGAGACAATCATGTGAACGCTCCCTTATATAAAAAGTGTTATTCTTGTTAATGGAATGCCAGATAATTATGTGATTTTGGTAACGTGCAGTGTGTCTATAACTGTGTGTGTGTGTGTGTGTGTGTATGTATATGTATGTATATATATATATATATATATATATATATATATATATAATACTGATTTTGCAGTCAGTTTAAAATTTGTAAAAAAATTTTATTTCTCGCCTCGGCCTGCGCGCCTGTGAGTCATGGCACTGCAGGGGGGAAGGGAAGCCTATGTGCGCTTTGCTTGTGCATGCACACAGCAATCCACCCCCCCCCCCCTCCCCGGCGCAGTGAGTGAGTCACAGGCCGAAAATGGTGCCCTGCTACCAGGGGAAGAACGCCAGATTCCCGTGCCGGCTTGCTTAAGGTTATGTACCCTTTCCACCCCTCTGTTACTCCTTCTCAACCCTGTCCACCCCCCCCCCCATCACCCATGTCCACCCTCCTGTCATCCATGTCCTACTTGTCCACCCTCCTGTCATCCATGTCCTCCTTGTCCACCCTACTGTCATCCATGTCCTCCTTGTCCACCCCCTGTCCACCCCGTCACCCATGTTGAACCACCCATTCAACCCTCTGTCACCCATGTTCACCCCCCCAGTCTACCCCTCTGTCACCCCTGTCACCCCCTCTTTTATGTCCCTTGTCATCCTTGTCCACCCCCCTGTCACCCTGGTTCACCTCCCCATCTCCAATGTCCACCCTCCTGTCATCCATGTCCACCTTGGCCACCCCTGTCCATCCCTCTGTCACCCATGTCCACCCCCCTATTCACCCCTCTGACTCTTTGTCACCCCAGTCCACCCCTCTCTGTCACTCCTGCCCACCCCTCTTTTACCCTCTTGTCACCGTTGTCCACCCCTCTGACCCCCTGTCTCCCATGTCCACCCCCCTGTCATCTATGTCCACCTTGTCCACCCCCCTGTCCATCCCTGTCACCCATGTTCACCCCCCAGTATATCCCCTGTCACCCATTGCCACCTCCATATTCACCCCTCTGTCTTTGTCACCCCTTTTTTATCCCCCTTGTCATCCTTGTCCACCCCTGTTCACCCCCCTGTCTCCCATGTCCACCCCCTGTCTCCGGTGTGCTCCTGCCATCCATGCCCACTTTGGTCACCTTCTGTCACCCCTGTCCATCACCCTGTCACCCATGTTTACCGCCCTGTCCACCCCTCTGACCACCCCCCAGTCAACCCCTCTGTCACCCATGTCCACTCCCTATTCACCCCTCTGTCCCTTTGTCACCCCTGTCCACCCTTCTTTTACCCCCTTGTTACCCCTGTTCACCCCTTCCTGTCTCCCATGTCCACCCCCTTGTCATCCATGTCCACCTTGGCTACCCATTCATCCCCGTCACCCATGTTCACCCCCCTGTCCCTTTGTCACCCCAGTACACCCCTCTGTCACTCCTGTCCACCCCTCTTTTACCCCCTTGTTACCCTTGTCCACCCCTCTGACCCCCTGTCTCCCATGTCCACCCTACTGTCATCCATGTCCACCTTAGCCACCCCGCTATCCGCCCCAGTCACCCATGTTCACCCCCATTGTCCACCCCTCTGACCACATCCTTGTCACCCATGTCCACCCCTATTCACCCTCTGTCCCTTTTTCACTCCTGTCCACCCCCCTGTCACTCTCTACACCCCCCTGTCACCCTCTACACCCCCCTGTCCCCCATATACATTCTTCTACACCCATTTACATCCCTCTGTCACCCATGTACACTCCTCTACACCCCTCTGTTACCCATTTACACTCCTCTACACCCCTCAGTCACCCATGTACACCCCTCTGTCATCCATGTACACTCCTTTACACCCCTCTGTTACCCCTTTACACCTATACGCCCCTGTATTCCTCTTCACTTGTAAAAGGGGAATCTGGAGGCTGATGCTGGAAAAGTGCGTGGGCCTAATAGGTTTGTTTTGCACGTTTAACAGTGAAGAATTGTGGCTGGAAGAAATAGTCATAATAGCCCGGACCAGATGGAGAAGAAACGGAGAAGAGAGTTACTGTATAAATCAGCAGTGTAACCTACATACCCACAGATAAATAGATATTGTGCATTGCAGCTTTTTCCTTTTTTTCTTATTTTGCTTTTTTTGCTCGTCAACTTCAATAGGGGTTTCCCACTAAATTTTTTTTTTACAAGGGGTGCCCCACCCCGAAAAAGGTTGGGAAACACTGGTCTAGGCTGTCCAGATCCTGGTAACCATGTGTCATAATGGTATATGTGGTGGGCAGTTCAACAAAACAGTTCAACAAAACAGTTCAACTCTCCCCCCAATGATGTGCTCCCTCTCAAAGTCTATCAACTGGGCAAAATGTCTTTTAGTACATTGTAGAGTAGAGGCATGTCTTCCAGTTAACGATCTTTCACCAAAAGTAACACTACCCAAAAGTTGCCTCTGAAAGCCTTTTTACAGGGCAGCACAGGAAGCAATTAATGCCCTTATATGGTAGGTCCAATGTCTAATCACACTACACCTGTGATCATATCTGCCTGTCAAGTTTTTACTGTAATCAGAGCTTTCTGTTTTGTATATATACATATACTGTGTGTGTGTGTGTGTGTGTGTGTATATATATAATATATTTTTATCTTACTCTTTATGACTAAGGGCGTTCTGTTACACGCCTGAAACGCGTAACCCTGTATTTATCGTTCCTGGTTTTTATCCATTTAATAAATCTGGGATCCGCTATACCTCGCTGGCATTTCTTCCTTATATATATATATATATATATATATATATATATATATATATATATCTCTTAAAATATGGATTTGGGGCTCAAGGTCATGGATATTATAAAAGTGCTTGTATAATAATGAAATATAGACAATAGTGGTATATGCCATAGAGATATATAAATCAGTACATACATTTACATAATACATTTATACATCTATATGGCATATACCACTATTATCTAAATTTCATTATTATGCAAGCACTTTTATAATACTTATGACCTTGAGCCCCAAGTCCATATTTTAATTGTTCCAGTTTTTCGGACATCGCGGGTATAGGTGTCAGTTGGGCGTCTCAGGTCTTTTGTAGTAATTAAGACAAAAGCCTGTTCCATTTTCCACATAATCCTGTATACGTATCTTGTCAATGAGTGTAAATGTTGCATAGTAAGGCTGCTGTGCTTTCTCTACTTACCGTACTTGGACAGGTATATTGCTCTTACACTGTAATAGACTTATGTACATGGCAGCCAACTTGTATCCTGGACATTAGGGATACAGACTCCTTCATTTAGGGTTTCCATTCATGGAAGCTCACACCCTGGGAGAAAGCAGCTGGAAAAATTTAAGGTGCAATATTTAGGTACAACTTATTGTTTTATGTAGCTTCTGGCATATTACTACAAAGAACTTTGATCACTTAACTAAAATAAGATTTAAGTAAGAATGGCATTTGACAAAGATAAAAAATGGAATCGAATGGCAAGGGCATATGAGACATAAAAGTGCAGAGCTGTCCATTTTCCTGAACAAATGCTAAGGGTATAATGCTTGGCAGGCATGACTGTCTAATTTGGCAAAACTTTTCTAACACCCAAGGAGTGACAGTCTGGTTGAAGTTTTACAACGTGTAATAACCACATGCTGAGCAATGACAGGGGTATAGGGTGGCGGAAAGGTTAAGATATTGTCTCAGCTGGGAGCAACTTGGAATAGCTACGAGAATCACTGATACTTATCCTCTCTGATGCCCCGAGGATTTGCAATTCACACTCCAGGCCTGGATTTAATGAGTAGTAACTTGATAAAGCCGATCTGCTCACAACTTTAGTGAAGACGTAATGACAAAATGTGCACGAACACTGAGAGATGTGGTATACAAATATAGAGGCATGGGGGAAACACGCCAAAATCCTCTGCTATAGCCTCATACACATGGTGAAGCCTGCCTGTATGGCAACTCACATCTACTGTTTCTTACCGTATATACTCGAGTATAAGCTGACCCGAATATAAGCCGAGGCCCCTAATTTCACCCCAAAAACGCAGGAAAAGTTGACTCGACTATAAGCCTAGGATGGGAAATACATCATCCCCCCCCTCTGTCATCATCCAGACCCCCGTCATTAACAACCCCGTCATCATCACCCTGTCATTATCACCCCCGTCACCATCACCCTGTCATCATCCCCCCCCCCCTTCATCATCACTGTCTGTCACTGTCAATCCCTTCATCAGTGGTCTTCAACCCGCGGACCTCCAGATGTTGCAAAACTGCAACTCCCAGCATGCGCGGACAGCCATCGGCTGTCCGGGCATGCTGGTAGTTGTAGTTTTGAAACATCTCGAGGTCCACAGGTTGAAGACCACTGCCGGGCCTTCATCATCATCCAGACCCTCCCCTTTTAGTTTTCTACTCACCTCCCCTCGGTGGGAAGGAAGGGTAAGCTGGTCCGGGCCATCTATGCTGCAGGGAACGTCTGGTGGGGAGGGTTAGTCGTTCCGGGCTGTCCATCTTCACCGGGAGGCCCTCTTCTCTGCTGCGGGCCAGCCCCGGACTAGTGACGTTGCCTTGATGACGACGCACAGGAACGTCCCTGTGCGTCGTCGTCAAGGCAACGTCACTAGTCCGGGGCAGGCCCGGAGCGGAGAAAAGGGCCTCCCAGTGAAGATGGACAGCCCGGAACGACTAACCCTCCCCACCGGACGGTCCCTGCAGCATAGATGGCCAGGACCAGCTCACCCTTCCTTCCCACCGAGGGGAGGTGAGTAGAAAACTAAAGGGGGGGTCTGGATGATGACGAAGGCCCGGCAGTGGTCTTCAACCTGTGGACCTCCAGATGTTTCAAATCTACAACTCCCAGCATGCCCAGACAGCCGATGGCTGGGAGTTGTAGTTTTGCAACATCTGGAGGTCCGCCGGTTGAAGACCACTGAGAAGGGATTGACATGCGGAGAGTTCACTCGAGTATAAGCCGAGGGGGGGCGTTTTCAGCACGAATTTTTGAGTATATACAGTATTATAGATTCGTAGGCAATATTGTACAGTGTGGGTTGCACACTGTACATTTCTTGCTGAACCACCTCCTCCAGCAAGGTGGCCACCCCAAGGTCCCTTGCTATATTGTCAGAAGCCCAATACATAACCACCCCTCCATGATATACAGATGGTACAGAAATCTCTTATTGACGTTAAGTAAAAAAAATAATGCTTAGGGTAGTACAGATTTATGCTTTGTATATTTGTTGGGACTTGACTTTTTTTTCAACTCTGTGTTCTGTAAATTGACAATTGCATTTTTAAAATTCATTGACATTCATGTAACATCTGCCATTTTAGTTTTTTTTTTCAAATAAAAATCTCTTTAAAACATGTACTAAAAACACCCGTCTGAACTTGGCTATAGGCCCTATGGACAGAATCAGTGCTTCCTATTGCAAGATCATATGGCCTGCATGTGCTGCCATGCCTTATTTAAACATACACAATCCAATGGGGCATGCAGTATCTTTTTTTTTTTTTTTTTCTGGAGGACTCATACGGAAAGGCCTATACACTTATATATTGGTTGCCAGATCTGTGCACAATCTAGTGGCCAATCAGTGTCATGACCCTGTAAAATAAGTAGCTCTTATATTACAGTATATTACAGGCCAAAATGACCACGTGTAATAGGGCCAATGATCAGTCAATGAACCAACAAATACTGATTGCCTCTTTATGACAGACTTGGAAAAAACATTGTTCATGGCCCGCTCAGATCTTGCTGTAATAGGGGATGTGAGGCTGATTGATGGAAGCAAAGGGCCGAATAATAGTCTAGCCTTGTAATAAGGTCTTAAATCAAGCAATGATCTAAGAGATCAGCTCTCATTTACAGCTCGTGTGGACCCACGTGATAGAGCCCCCAACTTACATCTGCTGGGTTTGTAATGGTAAATTAAGGGGCCTGGTGGTGACCACCTCATTGGAGGAGATAGAGCAGCAATGAATGGAAGAACAGCGGGGCAGATTTATTAAAACCTGTACAGAGGAAGAGTTGCTGAGTTGCCCATAGCGACCAATCAGATTGTTTCCTTCCTTTTTTCAGATGACTTTTAAAAAATGAAAGAAGCACTCTGGCTGCTATGGGCAACTTTTCCTCTGGACAGGTTAAGATAAATCTCTCCCCCTGTCCTTCGAATGCTGAACCCAAAATAACGTGCAAGAGTTACTGATGCTTGGCAGTTACAGAAAAAAATAATAAAAAAATATATAAATAAATAAATATATATGCACAAAAAGCATAGCAATTTTCAACTACAACTTATACCTGCTAGCAGACGTTAATTCAGTGCAAGGGGGCAGAAACACCCCATCCACATGAAACCCCACCATCTGAGTGGCAAGCTCCACCTACTTTTTGAACGTGGGAAAGATTGGCAAAAAGTTGCAAGTGCAGACTGTGATGTATCTAGCCGACCTCCCCCCACCCCCCACCCACCCAATGGCTCATTTCTCAAAAATGGAATGCGATTGCCTGCTACCTGGCCTTCTTCACCAGGAGCTCCCCATTCTCTTGCCCTTTAGATTTTTCTCTCTTTGCTCACTGTCCAGAGTAGCTGTTCGACAGTCATTTTAGTATATTATCAGTATATTGCCTGTGAATTATCATTGAGAGCAGAGATTGAAAATGTAAAGGAGTTGCTCATGTCACGTGTTGTACCATAATGCTTTGTATTAGGACTGACAGGTCTGGGGGGCCAATAAGCTTGAAGCCTGCCCCTTTAGATATAAGGGCGCTGTTATCCAATCCTCGCTCTCTTGGTACCTGTACTGCAAAGTGTTCCGGACTAGCAGAGAGAGAGGAGTTCCGTGTATACCTTCAAGACAAATCTAGGTCTGAAGCCTGCTAACTTCAGCCAAATACAAAACCGTGAGTTCAATCTAACTCAATCCTAATCCTAAGTGACTGCTGGACCTAAACAATTCCCCTAAATCCAGTGGAACAGCGTAAAGCAATTACTTCAAGCTTATTCCCTATACGGTCCCAACCAAACCTGTGAGGAACCTAAAGTCCGGACCTCTGTAAAGACTGTTACTACGTTTAACCTGCATGAAATCTGCAGTAAAGTTATCTTCAGTTTACTAAAATTCCGGTTGTGGACAATCCTTTATTCCTCCCTATCGTTCCTGGGACGGGTGGCGGTAGGATATATATACAGAGAAGAACCCGCACCCTGGCGTCACGACAGTTAAGGGTTAATCCAACACCCTTTCATCACTGCACAGCTACACACTACCTGCCCTACACCCCCAAGCTACCACACTACAATTCATGTTCCATACTGCTGACACTGTTAGATAGCTGTTAGGGCAAGGAGACACATGGTACCTTTCATATATTTGTCTAAGCTGCCATAACATAAAAAACAATATTATTTCCTGGTGCATAGAGTCAAAAAACATTCCCAAGTTCTAAGGGTTGGAACACCTCCTCACTCCCCCTCCTGTCACTGCTTAATTGACAGTCATATCTAAGCCAAGTCCTGTTTCTAAATCTTGCCCCTGCATACAACTTGTATGCACAGAGCAGGAAGAAGATTTTGAAACAGGGCTTGGCTTCCAGCTTACTATCAATCAAGCAGGTGCAGGGATAAGAGGAGGAGCGAGGAAGCATTTCAGCCCTTAGCACTTCAGGGGCTTGGGAACACCTCTTTGACACTTGGCACCAGAGAATAAAATAATGTTTCTACGTTATAGAAGCACAGACAGATATATGAAAGGTACCATGTGTCTCTCTATCCTAACAGCAACCTAACATTGTCAGCAGTTGGAACATGAATTGCAGCTGACAGATTTCCTTGAAGCACTTCTCTCATAAATGGTTTTAAAGGGGTACTCCCATGCAAAACTTTTTTTTTTTAATCAACTGGTGCCAGAAAGTTAAACAGATTTGTAAATCACTTCTATTAAAAAATCTTAATCCTTCCAGTACTTTTTAGGGGCTGTATACTAAAGAGAAATCCAAAAAAGAAATGCATTTCCTGTGATGCCTGACCACAGTGCTCTCTGCTGACCTCTGCTGTCCATTTTAGGAACTGTCCAGTGAAGAAGAAAATCCCCATAGCAAACATATGCTTCTCTGGACAGTTCCTAAAATGGACAGCAGAGGTCAGCAGAGAGCACTGTGGTCATGACATCACAGGAAATGCATTTCTTTTTGGATTTCTCTTTAGTATACAGCCCCTAAAAAGTACTGGAAGGATTAAGATTTTTTTTTTTTTTTATAGAAGTCATTTACAAATATGTTGAGCTTTTTGGCACCAGTTGATAAAAAAAAATTAAAAAAAGTTTTCCATGGGAGTACCCCTTTAATGGGTTATCAGCTGCTCACACAAGACCAGTGTTTCACAACCTGTGGCTTCCAGCTTTTGTAAAAGAACAACTCCCATCATGCACAGCTGAAAGTTGTTCTAAGAATTAGATTATAGGCAGTTGCCTTATAACTAAAGAAAACCAGCAATGCAATATGGGTTCTAGTGTCCACTGGCTTACATGAAAATGACCTGCCCGAACGTTGCAGCTGCACAAGTCCTGAAAAAACAGTCTCCAGAGACTCAATGTGGAGACCTTAGGGTAACAAATATGAAAGCAATTAAAATCATTGGGGAGTTATTTATGGGATGGAGGTGAGGGGATTGCAGGACATCACAAAACAAGTTTGTAGGGGGGATGAGAACACTTTTGTCTGAGGCTCTCTTTGCAGATGTTTGGAGAGAACCTTTTTCTGCACGTCTGGCAACCAGAAATGTTTCGTCTTTGCATTTGCAGGTGTTATTTTGATGAGGTCAGGGTCAGCCAAGTACAAGGGGACAAAAACCAATTTCAAGTGCCAACCCATCAAACAGAAAATCCCTCTTATTGCAGCTTATAGATGTAAATATATAGTAGAAGTAGAGTATGAAGTTATATAAATCTATTTTGTTTTAATGTAAATGTTTTTTAATGTAAATGATTTATTAAATAAGGCATTCATAAAACCACTTAAAATTATTTAGTATTTTGAGAGCCATAACTTTTCTATTTTTCCATTGACAAAGCTAAGTGAGAGCTTATTGAGATTAAGGTCTTCACTAGTAGTATTTTGGAATACTTTTTGATCATTTTTTTTTCACTTTTTTTTACATGTTGTGTTTTGTTTTACAATGTACCATGAGAGTTAAAGGTTATGAATTTATATAAGGGAAAAGCTTTTGTTATAACCTGTTCAGTTTAGTGTTTTGGCTCTCAGTTCTTCTGTTTATCCCCTTCATCTCCTGGAGTTTGCTGTATACTCCTATCATGCCTAGTCTTGTTCATGTTATCATGTCTGCCATTTATCTAATATCCGGTTTATGAACTGTTTGTTAGTTCACGATATTCTGCTCTGTTTGTGAGTTTATATTCTGCCTTGTTAGTATTTGTATTCTGTCTGGTATATCTGGTTGTCTGGTTGTTTTCTGTTTCTGGCCTGTGACAGAATATGCATATTATGCGTTTTACGCCACTGCACTTTAGCGCAGGAAGGGACCAGCGCACAGTTGTTGATCCATCGTTTAGGATGGATGGGCAAGTAGGCAGGGAGAGATGTTTTAGGATCAATTTAGGGCTCACTCTCCCTGTCCCCCAGTCGGTCCCTGACAGTACTTTGCAGAAATGACATCTTGGCCCTGATTTACTAAAGTCCAACCGACTTTTTTTTCTTTGTTTATGCACCTAAATTTTTGTCGCACCACCTGTGCGACTAATTCTGTGCCCAAATTTTACACCGCACAACCTACACTTTTGAAAACACTCGGAGTGTTTTTTTATTACAAGAAAATAAGTTTGGTTAACCAAAAAATTCAAGCAAAAAGCAGAAAGTGTGAGTTTGGCTCACAGAATGACCGACAGCCCAAGAGGATGTGTAAAAACTACCAAAAGCAAGTGATTTTGGCAAAGGCACAGCCTAACGTGGTGGGGAGAGCTTAAACTATTTTTTTTTCCATTGTTTTACAGTTCTACACAAGTATTTTTAGAATATGCAATGCATTTTAAACTTTAAAATATGCCTTTAATTTTATATATTCATATTTATAAAAAAAAATTAATTTTTTTTTTTTTGGGGGGTGGGGGGGGGGGGGGAGTGTTTAAACATGGTCTAATTCCATTAAAAAAAATGTTGTTCTATTTTGTTGCTTAATTCCCATCTTGTGTTTTTCTTGTTTGGTTTGGCACATGCTGTTGATGATTTATATTCTATACCCATGTTTTTTTCTTTGAACTCTGAGTATGTGTGACACATTTTCCTGTGCAACACAAAAAAAAACACCTTGCGACAGAAAATGAACCGTCACGTGAGACACATTGGTAAATCAGCTCCCAGAAAAAGAGGAGTGAAATCTAAAACACTCCAGAAAGAACACTCTGATTTTAGTAAATGAGGGCCCTTATCTTTTATCTCATTATTAAAATAAGTATGCTTAAAATTGCCCTATTCTGACCCTTATACCTTTTTTTTTTTTTCCATATGGCTGTATGAAGGCATATTTTTGGCATCATGATCAGTAGATTTTATTGGTACCAGTTTTGCATATATGTGACTTTTGGTCACTTTTTATTAAAATTTTTCTATGATGTGACCAAAAATCTTACATTTTGGAATTTGGTATTTTTATAAGTTTACGCCATTCACCATGCGGGATCATTAACATTGAATTTTAATAGTTCTGACATTTCCGCAGCAATACCAAATATTTTTGTTATTTCTTTTTTATGTAAAATGGGAAAAGCACTGATCAGTTATATCAGCGATCCACTTGTACAGCCTGCCAGACAGCAAATAATACGAGAGGAGACTTCTGGCCGCCATCTTTACTTATCAGACCCCGCAATTGCACTGCAGAGTTGTCCAAGTGTCACCAATGTCCCACAACTGCTTTAGATGAACTGATCAGTATTGATCTTAAAGGGGTACTCTGCCCATAGAAATCTCATCCTCTATCCAAAAGATAGGGAATTAGATGTCTGATCGAGGGGATCCTGCTGCTGAGAACCCCCCCCCCAATCTCTCCTGCAGTACCCCCTGTCATCTGGTGCACGGAGTGAACTTCACTCCGTGTCTGATGACTGGCGATGCAGGGGCCAGAGGCTTGTGACATCATGGCCCCACCCACTTGTGACATCTCGCTTTGCCCCCTCAGTGCAAGTCACGCCTCCTCCCATAGACTAGCATTGAGGGGGCGGGCATGACATCACGAAGGGGCGGGACAGTGATGCAACGAGCCTCCGGCCCCTACATCGCCAGTCGTCAGACACGGAGCGAAGTTCGCTCTGTTGACCAGATGACAGGGGGTGCTGCAGGAGAGATCGCGGGGGTCCCCAGCAGCGGGACCCCTGCTATCAGACATCTTTTCTCCTATCCTTTGGACAGGGGATAAGATATCTAGGAGCGGAGTACCTGTTTAAGGGTTAATGCAGGCATCAGCAAGATACCCAATCTATAGTCTATATTTGTTTCTTCCAAGTACTGTAGTTCCATCTCGTACTCCAAAGATATTAGAAGTGATGGGTTATGGATTATTATAATATGCCCTGATACTGAATTGGTTTAGGTGTTACTAAGAATATTCCTTGGGGATCTATATTTGTTTAGAAATTAATATCCCTAGTGAACTAGTATTAATGATACCACTTAGACCACCTAAGTAGAATAGGTCACATATGCTTTATAAATCAGGCTCACTTGCTATATATTTTTGATCACGCCTGCAAGCAGATGGCTGTTGGTAATGTGAACTAGTGATGACCAGACACAATATAGTATAATTAATGTGAAATGTACGTAATAGATCTAAAGTTAATTTGTGATTTTTTTTTTTAAATCTATATACCATTTCTAAAAAGTAGCATATAGCTTACCAGAAATTCTGTGCATGTATATACACTCCTGAGTTAGTGATTTAAAGCCCCACTGCCTGCGGACTTTGGTGCAGTGAATGGCAGATAATACATTATAATCAATATACAGTGACCCCCCCCCCCCCCCCGACCTACGATGGCCCCGACATACGATCATTTCAACATGCAATGGCCTCTCAGAAGCCATCGCATGTTGAAGGCAGCATCAACATACGATGCTTTTGTATGTCGGGGCCATCGCATAAATGGCTATCCGGCAGCACAGACTGCTTCAGCTGCCACCGGATAGCCGTTTACGGTGCCCCGTGTGGTCCGCTGACGATCACATACCTGTCCTCGGGGCTCCGGCGCGTCCTCTTCGGGATCCCCTGCATCGTCGGCGCTCTCCGTCGTCGTCATCACGTTGCTGCGCACGCCGTCCGGTCATCCAATAGGAGCGGCGTGCGTAGCGACGTGATGGCGGCGACGGAGAGCGAGGATTCCGGGGAAGCAGAGGCCTTGCCGGAGCGTCGGGGACACCCCGGGGACGCGGCGACAGCGATGGAGGGCGACATCCAGGGCAGCGGTGACGAGCGGTGACAGTCCGGAGCGGCGGGGACACGTGAGTATAACCAATTCCAGTGAGTATAATATCCAATTCCAGTGGTCTTCAACCTGCGGACCCCCAGATGTTGCAAAACTACAACTCCCAGCATGCCCGGACAGCCGTTGGCTGTCCGGGCATGCTGGGTGTTGTAGTTTTGCAACATCTGGAGGTCCGTATGTTGTAGACCACTGTCCAATACTTTACATTGCACGGATCCCTCAACATACGATGGTTTCAACAAACGATGGTTTGGAACGGATTACCATTGTATGTTGAGGTCCCACTGTACACCATTTTTAAAGACTATATAAGAATGTCTAATCCATCTGCAACTCAACATACAGCACAATCTCTCCAAAAGACCAGCTCTTTAAGAAGACCACCGTCTTATCCCCCAAAACTGTCTTTTGAAAGCAGATCTATATAGCCAATCAGCTATTGGGGACTATTAAAACTGCTGAAGCTGAAACAGCAATACACAAACAATATATTTTAACTTGACCATTCATAATTAACCACAAAGATGTGGAGTGTGACTTTATTGGTAGCAGATGTATGAAGCAGTCAGGTGCGGTAAGAATCTCTTCACTGTTTTCTCACAGCTGCCAGGAAATTCCCATTTCACTTTTCTGCTTGTTTGAAGAGTCAGCAAACAATTACACTGCACAGTCCTTATGGCACTGATGTTAAAGCCGAAAGACAGAAGTGATCAAAGTAAGTAAAACAGTAAATATCAAGAATGTAACCTTATGGAAAAGGATTCATGACACAATATACATAGCAGGTAAAATGGAATTCAGAGAGATGCGGTGTCCATATACTTTGAGATGACCCCAAACATTAATTTACTATAACTTGAAATTTCTTTTTCATGTTAGAAATGTTCACATTCTCACCAAGGGCATATGTGTAAAACTGGTGTAATACTCCAGTATTCTGCAGCAGCCAGTGCTCCTCCCTGCTACTGTGTCTCTGCATTGCCGGCTGTGATCTGTAACATATATGTAAGGCACTTATTCTCTGAAAAAACAAGCTGTGAAGCATTGGCCACTAGGTATGTAACTTCTCGGCAATTTGTTGTTCACTGCTAGGGATGAGCGAATCGAATCTGACAAAATACGAATTCGTTACGGATTTTGATTCACAATGAATGCGAATATCGCCGCGATTCGATAAAATCTAATTAGTGCGGTCCAGGCTCAGGGGCATCTAAAATGGTGGATCCCCATGTGAGGACATGGGACAAGGAATCCTGGGAAGACGGGAACAAGGGTAGGTGGGATGACCCTGAATCACATTCAGCATGCAGCCTATCAGCAGCCAGCCACCCCTGTGATGTCACAGCCCTAGATAATTGGCAGCCATCTTGCGGCCAGTCACCTCAGCCTTTTATTGCTGAGAGATAGAGAGGGACAGACAGCGCTGTGTGTAGCACAGAAAAGCATTTTTCCCAGCAGCGATTCACCTCCCAGTCACATCAGTGTTCTGTTGCACAGAAAAAGGGACAGAGAGTAGTGTATTGCACAGAAAAGCATTTTTACAGCAGTGATTCACCTCCGTCACTACAGCGCTCTATTACAGAGAGAGAACAGAGGGCAGTGTGTTGCACAGAACAGCAGTGATTCACCTCAATCCCAAATCCTGCCTAGAAGCACTGATAGGGAAGGGAGTGAGATTGAGTTCAATTTTGGGTGTAGTACACAGCGACTGTGTGCCGCAGCACTGGTGTGTACTGCTGGTGTTGTACACAAATACTTTTTTAAGCATACTGAAGTGCACTGTCCTCCACTCATAAGTCATACTACATACGTACATGTAAGGGGTGTACTATTTTGTTCCTGTTAAAGGGCATAGATACTGTGAAAGGCCCGCCAAATGTACACACCGGCTGGTGTTGAACACAAATACTTTTATAACCTCTTAAGGACTCAATGCGATTAGAAGTTATTAAACAGGGGAGCGACCACCAACCCATCGACCAGCAACCCATCTGCCATCATCGATTGGTTAACACTGTCATCCACTTCATCACAAGTGACATCTGACACCCCCAGTCAACAGTCGGTGGGTTCCTCAGACACAACCCTCAGTTGGCATGGTCCGGGAGCAGTCACTGCCCTCCCATTGCCTCTGTCCTATGCTGTTCCCTCCCCCACAGAAGTATCTTATGCTGTGGGTTCAGCTCCACTATTTAGTGAGGACGCTCTAGAGGACAGTCAGCAGCTACTGCCCAGCCAAGAAGTGTAGGAGACATCTGCCGCTTCCTCCGCTAGGCGGGCAGTAGTGATGAGGAGAGTGGCATGGGATGTGGTGTTGCGAGTGTTCAGGCTTCTGAAGCAGACACTGTTGAGAAACTTGAGGAGGACATCAGTGACGTCCAGACACAACTCGATGATGATGATGATGATGATGATGATGATGCCAATCGCACTTGGGAGCCGGGTACAGAAGGAGCGTCATCATCATAAGGAAAAGAGGGTTGCAGGTTGCCTGTGAGGCAGCAGCTGAGCCAGCAAGATGTTGGCAGTCAGCATGGTGGCAGAAGTGGAAAGTCTGGAGCCAAACGTGCCCGGGGTAGACCACCTGCAGCCAACCTTTCAGGTAGGTAGTGAAACAGGGGTTCCTGGAGTCAGTGGCAGTAGCAGTCAATCAGTGCAGACTGTCGGTGGGAAAATCAGCTACTGGGCGGTGTGGCAGTTTTTCAGCAAGCATCTGGAGGAGGTTAACATGGGCACATGCAAGATGTGTCGGCAGAAGGTGAAGCATGGCCATGGTCCCAATGCTCAACATATGCAGCGTCACCATAAATGGCCTGGGAGAAGCGCGGCTCCAATGTAGTGGTCCAGCCTACTGCTTCACCCAGTGGCACGCTGCTCCCTATTTCAGCCAGCCAAGGCTCCACCACCTCAGCCGAAGGGAGCTGTGTGTCAAACCCATTTTCTGTCGCTCCAGATGCTCCTGCTCCTCCTACTTCAAGTCAGTCATTCCACCAGCAATCCATCGGCAAAGCCATGTCCAGGTGACAACAGTATGCACCCACTCATCCAAAGGTGCAGAAGCTGAATGTGCTCCTGTCCAAGCTGCTGGTGCTGCAGTCCCTCCCTTTTCAAGTGGTGGACTCTGCACCTTTCAGAGAACTGATGGCTTGTGAAGAGCCAAGGTGGAGAGTCCCAAGCCGTAATTTCTTTGCAAAGAAGGCAGTACCAGCCCTGCACAATTTTGTGGAACAGATGGTGGGCCAGTCCTTGAGCCTGTCGGTGTGTACCAAAGTGCACGGCAACACCGACGTGTGGAGCTGTAACTACTGCCAAGGACAAAACATGTCCTTTATGGCCCACTGGGTGAATATGGCTCCTGCACACCCACAACGGCAATTTGGACAGGTCACGCCGCTTCTGCATCCACTCTCTCAGGCCGTTGGTCCTGTAACAGTGTGCAACTCCGCCTCCTCCTCCTCCACCGCCTCCACTGCATGGACAAGTCTCAGTGGCCCTCCAGCATGCCATGTGTGCAGGGCACAGCGCTGTCATGCTGTTCTTCACATGGTTTGCCTTGGCGAACGGAGTCACACAGGGGAGGAACTGCTAAATGTTATTCATGAAGAAATTGAATCATGGCTTACTCCACGAAAACTGGAAATGGGAACCATGGTAACCGACAACGTGAAGAACATCTTGTCTGTGCTGTGACAAGGAACCCTGAGACATGCGCCCTGCATGGCATACATGTTCAATTTGGTTGTCAAGTGGTTTCTAAAGTGTTCCCCCCCCTCATCTGCAAGACATTCTAACAATGGGAAGGAAACTTTTGCATGCACTTCAGTAGCCACTCGTACACAGCAAAGCACACCCTCCTTGAGCTGCAGCGTCAGAATGGTATCCCCCAACATAGTCTGATTTGCGACATTGCCACACGTTGGAATTCCATCCTCCATATGTTGGACCGACTATACGAACGGAGAAAAGCCATCACCGATTTCTTGATGATCCAAGCAGATAGGGGGACTCTACTGTGTAACTTCAATGTCAACCAGTGGCAGCTCTTACGTGGCACCTGCTGTTTGGTCAGGCCCTTTGAGGAAGCCACCTTATTAGTCAGTCACCAGGATTACAGGATGAACGTAGTCATTCCACTGCTTCATTTCTTACAGCACGTGTTGGAAACGATGGCTGGTCAGGGCACTGGGGACATGGTGTCTACATCTCCCGGCCACATGAGCCCTGTGGGGACTAAACTGGAGGAGGAGGGGCATAGTTTTGGTTTTGCGAGATGGGCGGTCATCTGACAGGAGAGGAGGAGCTAGAGGGTTATGAGGAAGGCAAGACAGAGGACCCAGACGAACTGTGGCAGTATGCAGTGGAGATTGAGGCAGGGAGTCCCTCCGAGTCACCTGCACAAATGGCATGATGCATGCTCGCTTGCGTAGTGACCGCCGAATTGTTACCATTCAGCAGCGGGATGACTTCTGGCCCTCCACCTTATTGGACCCTCGCTACCGGAACAAACTGGGGGCCTTTTTTTACACCCACTGAGGGGGAGGACAAACTGACCTCCTACGTAGTCAGTGGGCCGATGCCTATCTGCACCATCGTCCATCCTCTCGCAGGTCTGACTCGGGTGGGGAGGCACTCTGCACTCACCTTACACTGCCATGGCTGCTGAAGAGGGGTGGGGTGGCAGGAGCAGTACCAGCTCCATCAGCAGCCTGAGTCTACAGTCGCTGATGAGTAGCTTTCTTCACCCACATAGTGAAGCAACTCATCAGCAGCAGGTAGATCTGGAGCAGGACCTGAACCAGCAGGCGGTGGCATACCTTGACATGACCATGCCAACACACCTTGATGATCCACTGGACTTCTGGGCAACAAAACATGACTAGCAGAGTTTTACCTGGGAAAGCTGTCCTGCCCAGCCAGTAGTGTGCCATCAGAGTGGGTGTTTAGTGCAGAGGGGGGCCATAGTAACCCCAAGGAGAACTCGTCTGTCCATGAAAAATGTGGAGAGACTGACCTTTGTGAAGATGAATCAGCCAGGATTTCCACCCACCAATGCCTGATGCATCAGAGTAGATTGACCATGGTGCCACACCAACACTTCCCAAATATGGATAGTGCTAAACCTTTTTAAGGCACTGCTCCCCGTTTACAGACATTCGTCCGCATCAGACCTCAAGTAAGTATTGAGGATATGCATTATGTAAAACTTAACTTTTAATAATATGCTTAGGATAAAATATATGGACCCAAAAATCAAACAAAAGGAAAGGTGTGCAAAAAAGCACCTTGTGCCACCTACACCACCAAGTATTGATGTGATGCAAAGACCTCTAAAAGGTGGAAGGGAACAAAGTTTGGTCCATTGTAACCGGTGGGGGTAAAAACTTCCCCTGTAAGGCCCTACTCTCGCATTATTAATTCCCTTCTTGACAAGTGTTACTCGCCCTAAAAAGGGCGGCCACACACAGGAACCTCTCCCTATTTCCCCCGACAAACACTGCCGTTTCCCAGGGTTTTTAGGTGAAAATAGTTTCCTGTGTGGGGCCGCCCATATTAGGGTGATTAACAATTGTCAAGAAGGGAATTAATAGGGCGAGAGTAGGGCCTTACAGGTGAAGTTGTTACCCCCACCTCCTACAATGGACAATACGTTGTTCCCTTCCGCCTTTTCGAGGAAAGTGTTACTCATCTTAAAAAGTGCGCCCCCCACACAGGAACCAATCCCAATTTCCATCTAAAAAAAACCTGGGAAATGGCAGTGTTTGTAGGTGGAAATAGGGAGACATAGGGAGAGGTTCCTGTGTGGGGCAGCCCTTTTTAGGGAGAGTAACACTTTCCAAGAAGGGAATTAATAATGCGAGAGTAGGGCCTTACAGGGGAAGTTTTTAACCCCACTGGTAACAATGGACTATTCGTTGTTCCCTTCCACCTTTTTAGAGGTCTTTGCATCACATGAATACTTGTTGTAGATGGCACATGGTGTTTTTTGCACACCTTTACTTTTGTTTGTTTGTTGTGAAAACATTTTTGGGCCATATATTTTATCCTAAGCATATTATTAAAAGTTAAGTTTTACGTAATGCATATTCTCAATACTTGTGCACACTAACACTTTTACAAAAGAGACCATTTTCTTCTGCCTACCTGCCTCAGCTACTATTCTGATCCTGCCACCCACCTGATGCCACACATCTGATGCCAAGTTCTCCTTTTTGCACCCACCTTCATCACTGGGTACAGGTATTGCCATCCACCGCACCACTCTGTCACCAGGTCACTTTCAGGACTCCTGATGCTGCTGCTGCCACCTCCAGGCTCATTCTGCCACCATATGTTCTCCTCTTGCTGCTTCCTCCTCGAGGCTGTGTCATTCAGCCACTATATTGTCTCTTCATGCTGCCGCCACCTCCACGCTGTGTCATTCAGCCACTATATTTTCTCCTCATGCTGCCGCCAACTCCAGGCTGTGTCATTCAGCCACTGTTTGGTCTCCTCATGCTGCCGCCACCTCCACGCTGTGTCATTCAGCCACTATATGGTCTCCTCATGTTGCCACCGCCTCCGGGCTGTGTCATTCTGCCGCCATTTAAATAAAAATAAATTCAAATCAAACTTAGTTTTTTTCCTGAAAATTCTGCTAATGGAACAAATGAAAATGTTCATAAATTTCGATCATCGCTAGTCCTCATATGTTATCTTTGGAATTACCACAAGAATCCAAATAAACAGGTTGGAGCGAGAAAATGAAACCATAACTGATTAAATGAAAGTTTGATACACAGTTTCGCAGGACCAGCCGTGCTTACTTACACAAGCACGGCTTGAAATCTATCGACAAGCATTTGATACCGGCAGGATCTACCCAGTAGCCCTTCCAGGTCAGGCCTGCACCACTGAGAGGGAGTACAAACTGACACACTACTCTAAAATGGTACCGCTCTATGGCCTATAGACTGCTGCCACCTCCAGACTGTCATTGTGCCGCCCTATAGTCTCGTCATGCTGCTGCCACCTCTAGGCTCTGTCATTGTGCTGCCATGTGATCTTCTTTTTATATTGATCTTGTAGTTTGTCAGTATTTTTTCAAAGTAAATGCTTCGGTCACCTGGGACACTTGGTCATAAGCATGGGGGGGGGGGTTAAAGGCAGGGGATGGGACAGGTGGTAGCTGGCATCGCAGCGGTCCACCAGCTCGATTTTAAGATACAACTAGCAGCTTTTCCATAGTTTACACTGCAGCAATTATACACTATTAGAGCTGGAATTTCCACAGCTGCTGGCACCAGACTTGCCTTCTAATGGGTCCTCAAAAAAGGATTTAAAGTTTGCTCATTCCAATTACCATGCTCTGTCATTGTGCCACTGTGCAGCAGTGATTCTAATAGCGACGCCTGTGATCTGCATTTCCTACTGAATAACATTATTATTAAACTAACACAGCACACTACCTATACGTGTTCCGACAAGGCAAAGTGTTCTACATCTCTATTGAGGCTCTCTGTAGCCCGGAAATAGCTGTTTTTAATAGTGATTCGCCATGAATAAATTTGGATTCACCACATTTTTCCTGAAAATTTGGTGAATTGGCCGAATCAAATTTTTAAAAAATTTGCTCATCTCTATTCACTGCCTATTGTTAGAATAAATAGTCTCTAGCGAAAAAGACAACAAAACGAATCCTGTGAAGTGTGGTTAGAGCCTAGCTTTCCACCTCAGTGATTGCCTGTTTAGTGCATTATTTCATGGCATAGCAAAGGGTAAAATGCGCTGTTTTGTAATTGGTCAGACAAGTAAGAAAGGAAGTAACAGTGTTTGTACTCCTGGTAAACAACCCAGCTTTGGTCCTAACTCCTGAAATGCTGAAAATGAGAAGTAGCTGAGCACCATGGAGGGGACTCTCGTGGGCTTGATAACAGCAGTAAGAGCCCACAAATCACCTTGTCACCACTCTGAAGGGTTAATGTAATAAAAACATGCAGGTTTTAAATGATCATTTAAAACAACAAAGTATGCTTTAAAAGCCAGTTCACACACCCAAATCTTGCCCCAGCCAACTCAGACAACACCCTCAGAAGGGGCTTAAAATCAAGCCAGTTAGGTGGAATAGTGCATCCACACATGTTGGTTATTACAATATGGATCATGCAACAAGCCGCCAATGATGCTGCTATAGTACCCTAGGAGACATGGCTCATCCATCTTAGTCTTGTGCCATGGGAATGTGCCCCGGGGCCCCACTTATAAACAACCAAAGTAATGTCAGCAAGGGGATTTGGCAGGGAAATAGCTAATGTTCACTTCACCTCTACATCCCTGGTAATAGAAAAAGAGCCTTTACAGGTAATTTATAGGATGTTACATTGCAATATATCTAGTATAGTATATGACAGTATTATGGCATCTTGACATTGTATCATAGTGTTAAAATCACAGAGACTAAACATAACATAGAAGACAAACTACAATACATGTGTGAAAGCCAAACTTTCATTTGGCAGGGAAATGTTTCACGGCTTAATAAAGGTGACCTTCTGGGAGTTATCAATGTCTTCAAATATCCCTGAGCATGATAACCCTAAAACATCCAAGTGAACAATGGAGCAATATTATCACAGAAAACACAGATTTGTATCTTTTTCATGGGTTTTAGACATAGATGCAGAAAATCTATTGTAGTATCTATTTTTTTTATATTGAATACTTATCATGGATATCAGTGTTGATGTCTTGCGCCCATTCCAAAAACACAAAGGTAATTTTTCCTAACATAACAATAAACAATACATGCTCAGAATATTTTTGCTTCAGTTTGCTGCCAAAATTTACAGTTCTGTAACGTGAGAGACTTTTATCTGATACCTTGCAAAAATAGAGGTTTCTTACAAAAAATCTTTGATATCAACCACATCCATTTCCTCCCTCAGCAATATTACTCTGGAATAAGTTTCTACTGAGCGGTTCCAATAGCTTTAGGTTATTTTACGATAGGCATATTATACTTTTGCAGCTGGGAATATTGACATCACAAAGCAGCCCTATAAGATATGAATAAATACATATTGTCTGAAATTCTAGCCAAGACCTCCAGAGTGGATGAGAAAAAAAAAAACTCCCTCTATGATAAGTAAATCTTACCGACCTTGTCATCTTTAGATTATTATAAAATACCCCTATACAGAGTGTGTGAGTAACCACTTAAAGGCATTTTCCCATGAGACACACTCATCCTCTATCTGCAGGACTGTCCGACTGCTGCCCTGTTCAAACAAGGAGACAAAGGATCCTTATTCTTGTGATCAGTGAAGGAAACCCCAACAATCAGACAGTTATTCCCAATTCTGTGTATAAGACATGAGCATGCCTCCCAATTTTATTTTTTGGATGGTCAAAAAGGAACACTTAAAGGGGTATACATCTTATCCCCTTTCCAAAGGATGTCTGATCGTGGGGAGTCCGGACGCTGAGACCCCCTCGATCTCCAGGCCCGTACCCCTGTGTTCTGAACATTTATGTTCTGAACTCCGGTTTCGGGTGGCCGTGGTCGTGACGTCACACCACGCCATGCCCCCTTTATTCCTGTCTATAGGAGTGGGTGGGACGACATCACGACCACGGCCCCTGAAGCTGGCATGCTTAACATAAATGTTTAGAATGCCAGGGCGCCGGTCCGGAGATCGCAGGGATCAGGCATCTCATCCCTTATCCAAAGGATAGGGGATAATATGTCTAGGGGCAAAGTACCCCTTTCCCCACACAAATAGTATTCACACATACAGGATTTTGCGCAGATTTGATGCGCAGGATCTGTAACTGCCGATTAGAAGCTGCACTCAGTCATTTAGTTTACATTGATATCTCCAGCAGAAAATCCTGCACATCAAATCTGCGTATCAGAATTGGGGTTATTTAGTTTAGAAAAAGAAGGTTTAGGGGAGACTTAATAACTATGTATAAATATATCAGGGGACAGTACAGAGATCTCTCCCATGATCTATGTATATCCAGGACTGTATATAACTGTCAATAACAAGGGGGCATCCTCTACGTGTACGTGTAGAGGAAAGATGGTTTCTACACCAGCACAGGTTCTTTACTGTAAGAGCAGTGAGACTGTGGAATTCTCTGCCTGAGGAGGTGGTCATGGTGATGTATTTTTGGAGAATAATAACATTGCTGGTTACGTAAACTAGATTTATTGGGACAGAACGTTGATCCAGGGATTTATTCTGATGCCATATTTGGAGTCTGGAAGGAATTTTTACCTCTAGTATGAGGGTTTTTTGCCTTCCTCTGGACTCCGTAGGGACTCATTAGGGTTATAGGTTGAACTTGATGGATTCTGGTCTTTTTCCAACCTTATGAACTATGTTACTATGTTACCCTTATGTTTCGTTGTGCAAAAGAGAATTTTTGCAGGAATATCTATATACTTCAATAGTTTTATATTCAAATATAAGTAAAAAAAATTGACTGAAAAAACTGAATGTTTATAGTCCAAATTGCACTAAATCATGGAATAATATACAAGTGTGGGGTCTAATAGACTAATAGACAGTTGGTAACTATAAAGATAGCTTCTGGGTATATATAGTGGGGGAAATTTATCCTTGGCTTTACACCACTTTAATGTTCTAAAAGTCTCTGCAAGTTTTGGCAGTTGTGTTTTTGCCCAAGTTTAGGTAGAACATCTTTCAAAGTTGTCTACTGTTTGGTGGACCTTACACCACTTTTTGCAGTGGAACTGTGGTGATTATTTGCAACAAAAAAAAATTAGAAGCGTTTTTTTTCTTTTGCGCAAATCCTACTTTTTTTTTTTGCGCAAACATACACCACCTAAAAGGACACGTAGGAAAGTGTCCAAAGATGGAACCATGCAGAGACAGCTGGGGGATGCTAAACTACAACTACTCTCATCATGGGATAGTCTGTCCCATCATGGAAGTAGTTGTAGTACCGCAGCGCTGAGGGACGGAACGTGCACATCCCCCGGCTGCAGGACTCTTTTGGGACTTTAGGACTACTACTCCCATCATGGACCATCCGTGCTCCATCCATGATGGGAGATATAGTCCAGGGGCTGAGGGGCAGATCGCAGCAGATCATTCTCCAGAGATCCGCTGCAATCCACATTTATTAACTTAACAAACAGACGGCACATGCCGCTCCACTGTGATACAGTATACAGCTGTCGTAATTCATAATCCCCACCATCAATCAGAGCTCCCATCTCCCGGTGGCGGGGATTATGAATTGTGACTATATACAGTATTTCCTGCCTGGAGCTGGCGGGGAGCGCAGTGGAGCGGCATGTGCCTCCTGCTTGTTAAGTTAATAAATGCTGATCACAGCGGGTCTCAGGAGAATGATCTGCTGCAATCTGCCCCTCTGCCCCTGGAATAGAACTCCCATCATGGATGAAGTCTGTCCATGATGGGAGTAGTAGTCCTAAAAGTCCCAAAAAAGTACCTCAGCCGGGGCATGTGCAGCTGTTGCTTAACTACAGCCCCCCATGATGGGAGTTGTAGTTTAGCAACAATTGGAGGCTTCCTGTTTAGGAACACGCTGCATTATGTGGGGAGAGCGCAAAAGGTGTTCTATCCCATTTTTCATGTCTTTCTTTTCTTCTCATTTCAGATACGTGAATGCTAAGGACTACGTCAGATTCGGTGGACTGCGACAACGACCAGTGTTTTTTTAATTTCAGTAAAAGGGTTAATGAGGGCTGTGGGGGAGTGTTATTTTAAAAAAAATGTCAATGTGTCGTGTTTTTTTATAATTGAATTTTCAGGCTTAGTAGTGGAAACCATCTTGTAGACAGAATCCATTACCAAGCCGGAGCTTAGCTTTAGCCCCAAAAACAGCTAGTGCTAACCTCCAATTGTTACCCCAGTGCCCACCGCCACAGGGGTGCCAGGAAGAGCCGGTACTAACAGGCCTGGAGTGTCAAAAATGGCTCTCCTGGGCCTAGGTGGTAACAGGCTGGTGTAATTTAGGCTAGGGAGGGCCAGTAACAATGGTCTTTGCCCACCCTGGTAACGTCAGGATGTTGCTGCTTGGTTGGTATCTGGCTGATACAGAAAATATGGGGAACCACACACTGTTTAAATTTATTTATGAAAAAAAAAATGTATAGGGTTCCCCTATTTTCAGTATCAGCCAGATACCAGTCAAGCAGCAATGGTCCTTGCCCAGGGTGGGCAAGGACCATTGTTACTGGCCCTCCCCAGCCTAAATAACACCAGCCTGTTACCGCCTAGGAGCACCATTTTTGATGCTCTGGGCCTGTTGGTACCAGCTCTTCCCGACACCCCTGTGGTGGTGGGTACCGGAGTAATAATTGGTGGTTAGTGCTAGCTGTTTTTGGGGCTAATGCTAAGCCCTGGCTTAGTAATGGATTCCGTCTACAAGACGCCTTCCACTACTAAGCCTGAAATTTCAATTATAAAAAGCACGACACATTGAAAAAAAAATATTTAAAAAAACACTCCCCCACAGCTCTCGTTAACCCTTTTATTGAAATAAAGAAACCGCTGGTCATCGTCACAATCCACCAAACCTGACGTAGTCCTCCGCATTGACATATCTGTAATCAGAAGAATAGAAAAAACACAAAAAAAAGGTTAGTACATTTTTGGCACACTCCCCTGGGGAGAGCGCCCATACTGCAGTGTGTTCCTAAACAGGGAGCCTCCAATTGTTGATGTCTGCCTCCTGTATATACAGTCATCTATAGATGGGTGTATATACAGGATAGCTCACAAAGACTTAACCCAGAACTGCTCAGCAGCAGCGTGGTGAACTCTGTCCTTGCTGGGCTCCTGTATATTATACATGGGTACACTATCCACCCCTGTATACTATACAGCCGGCAGAGGTAAGTAATGATGCTCTGCACCCTATATATGTATATGTTATACATCACTCCTAACCGCCTTACATTCCATTGGCCGGGCGCACTGCATCCAACCCATGGAATGGTACCCTGAGTGCAGTAAAAAAAATTGCCACAGGGTACAAAAATGACTTTTTCCACACACCAGCAAAAAACACAAGAAAAACTGCCAAAGCGCAGGAAAAAGCTGTGACAGGTTTTTTGGCGTTTTTGCTGTTTGACAAAAATCCTCAATGGAATCCTGGCCTCAAAGCAACAGAACAAAATCCCTGTCCCTTATTTACTAAGAGTGTTGTGTAGGTTTCTTTGTGGGTTTTCATTCCCTACTATTTATTTTCCATGGTATTTACTAAGGTTTCCCTACATTTTCCACTTTACCTACACTTTGCTTTTTTTTTACACATGCTCTGATCTGTCAGGTTTTCCTCAGCTGAAATCCACCACATTTTATGTAGAAACCTTAGTAAATATGTTGTTTTTTTGTGAAAATGTCGGGAATACGCCCCTTTTCGGAGACCACGGCCCCTTTTCCTGATGGTCACGCCCCTTTATCAGGTTTTCTTAGTAAAATGGAGAGTTAGTCGGGTTTTTTCAATTCTGGCGCAAACAGAATTTCTAGAGCAATGCGACAGAATCTGGCGCACAACCAGATAAAACATTTCGGGTTTGCAATAGTAAATGAGGGCCCCTGTGTCCACTTTTCCTGTGAGGTGCAGCTCAGGTGTACAAATAGAACTGTGTGGAGATTTAGAACTAAGCACAAAATTTATCATGGGGCTTGCACAAGTACGGTAAATTTGGTACAATTGGACCTAATTTAGACTAACCAAAACAATCTACGAAAAGCATCTACTTACACCAACATTGATAAATGCCCCTCAGTAAGTGTATTACTGCATGTCTATTTCAAGAGAAGGACAATAAATGAGCGGTGGAAAAGTATCGACTGTCGCTCCAAAAAAGGGACACTTGATATAAAGAGGAGTATCTTGTGGAAAACCCCCTTTAAACATTATCAATTATACGATTTTAGATAAAAAATACAATTTTAGATAAAAATACAATTGTTATACATTTTTCAGATGCTGGTACTACAAACCTGTGAATAGAGATGAGCGAAGTTACAGTGATTTGATTCGTCACGAACTTCTCGGCTCGGCGGTTGAAGACTTTATCCTGCATAAATTAGTTCAGCATTCAGGTGCTCCGGTGGGCTGGAAAAGGAGGATACAGTCCTAGAAAAGAGTCTCCAGCCCACCAGAGCACCTGAAAGCTGAACCAGTTTATGCAAGCTAAAGTCATCAACTGCCGAGCTGAGAAGTTCATGACTAATCGAATCACTGTAACTTCGCTCATCTCTACCTGTGAAGTAAGACTGATTCCCTGACAAGCTAAATGTAATTGACTGTAAAGTAACATTCCTGACAAAGTGTTTATTCTGTGTTATACCTGGTACTGGGCCTAAAGGGACAGTATATGACACAGGGCTTCAAAGCTCAGTATCCCCACGCTGTTTCATATCACCACCCTGTTTCATATCACCACCCTGTTTATGTATATTGTTGGCCATGCATATTATTGGGATTTACTTATAATAGGTTTGTGTATGGAGACCTCCCAACCATCCCAAAATGGCAGATGTCGAATTTTAAATATGTATTGAGTAATAAAGGGAATCTGTCAGCTCAATATTATTCTTAGAGCTGCAGGCATGACCAGAGAGCTGATGGATAATAAAACAAATGGCACCTGTCTTTTAGTTGATGGCTGGTTGCAAAGTTATAAAATCATGTTTTCCTCCTAAGCTAAAAAGTCATAGAGGCTGGCCGAAGCTGCAGAATGCAGGACCACCCCTCCCTGCTTGATTGATTGCAGAGGGTTTGGCTTCCAGCACTGACTCTTGAGCATCAATCATGCAGAGCAGGGAAGTGTGTGTATGGGGGGGGGGGGGCATGCATACTGCAGCTCAACCTGGCTTCTACAACTCGGCTTAGAAAGAAAACATTATTTCATAACTTTTTAAACAGCCATAAGCTATTGCATACGGCATCATCTGTTTTATCTCCCTGTCAGTTATTTGCCCATGTCTGCAGCTCTGAGCTTTTGTATTAAGCTGTTAGATCCATGTAAAATCTTTAGGGCACCCATACACATGTTATTCAGCAGTCAGCTCTCTCTCCTGATCCCTCCATACACATTCATATTTACTGAATAGAGAGAGGAGGGTAAGCCCCAACCTATCAAGGTATCAAACTGTTGAAATGTAACATGCCCGATTCTTCTTTCTCCTTCTCTTTTATATGCATAAGACATTCTGCCAGTCCTGCAAAAACGTGCGAGTTTGGGAAATCTAGGTGAATTTCCACTTAATTTATATTTTGGGGAGAAAGGAACGACACCTTTTAAAAGCGGCTGTGAACCCCCGTGATCTTGCACTCCGCACGCCGGGTGCGGCGTGCAAGATCACGGGGGTCCCCAGCGGCCGGACCCCGCAATCAGGCATCTTATCCCCTATCCTTTGGATAGGGGATAAGATGTCTAAGCACCGGAGTACCCCTTTAACATAGAAGATGCAGAAAACAGTGTGCTGTTGGCACCCATCAGCGCGCAGCATGTTCTGGCACTCACCAATTAAGGGGCCCTTTTCTCTGCTCTACCTCCCTGCTGTCTGCTCCAGGCTTCCTCCTGTAGCCTCTCTCCTGTTGCATTCCCTGTGGATTAAACCCCTGGTCTACCCCCTAGGGGCCACATGCGTGCACTGGCTGCAACTGAAAGGGCCAGTGTGTACTTACTTATTGTGTCGTCCAACTATCTCTGTCTTGCATTACCTATTTCAGGCTGCCTTGCCAAGACACCTGTGCCTGGAGGATATTATGGTTCTGCCATAGCAAAGGTGTGTGTTCCTGATCTGCTATCCTGTATGCGACTTGTTCCTGTTGTATCCTCTATTAGTGTTGAGCGGCATAGGCCATATTCGAATTTGCGATAGTTAGCAAATATATGGACAAATATTTATCATAAATTCGCAAAATTAGCATGCACATTCACCATAAAATTTGCATGCGCAATATCACGTGAGAAAAGAGTTAAAAGAAGGGAGGGATCAATATGCGCGAAAATTCGCCCGCCAGTCTGACACAGTAACTGGTATTGGAGCCTTGTTTACACCACAAGCTGGAAGCAGGGAGGGATGATCACTGTGATGTGTACTGTGGAAAAAAAAAGTGAATATTCGTAATTGCGAATATTTAGCGATTTATTCGCAATATTCGTGAGAAATATTCTCATTGCGAATATTTGCTCTCAACACTGTCCTCTAGCAGAAGTAGTCAAGTTTCTGCATCCTGGAGTAGGATAAAAGGTAGAAACCTAGAGGATACTTAGGCTCCGCACTCTAGTTCGGCCCTATGTCAAACTTGTAAGGTAACACAGCAGGTCCACACCCGTCGGGGTGTTACAGTTCTAACTTTTGAAAATGTAGCAAACACAAATTAAACTAGTAATATTTATTATCTGCAGAAATGATCTTTACAGAATATACATTGCAATATGTTGGCTCACAGCCATATATTTGATCTGTGTTTTTTTACACCTTTCCTGCCAAAAAGGGAGTGGATCTCATGAGAAAAAGTCGTTTCAAAGTCACTTTATTTTAGATGTAAATCAATTCTATATATTAACATGAATTACTTTTAGATAAGTATAAAGATAAGTACCGTATATGCTTTAAAATGTACCTGTTTCAAAAATGTTTAAATGTGCACGGTCAGATCAAAAAAGTTTTTACATTTTGTTACTGCAAAAACGGCTAGTGAAAATCCCACCACTAGGGGTCCCCATACCTACTGGGACACTAAGCAGTCCTGCAGCAGCATCAGGCTATTTCATGAGTCATGGACAAGAGATGACTCATGGACAAGGCAGCATGAGCAGGGAGGGACGTGCCCCCTTCCCCCTGAGAGGATTTTTAAAACTGTGAGCTAAAGAAAATAGTTTTTTTTTTAATATAATAAATATAGGTGATAGAGGCATAAAAATTACATGTACATGGTCAGGATTAGGTACTCAGCTATATATATATATATATATATATATATATATATATATATATATATATATATAATTTTTTTTTTTTCTTTTTTGGTGGGGTCTGACAGGTACAGTTTAAAAGCCTGCTTGGATTTATTACATTAGCTCCTGAGAATCCCACTTCCTATTTTAGGAAGTGGGATCAAAGCTGAACTGTTTGCCAGTAGTACATACATAGGCTCTTTCGTTCGCCTTAGTTGTCTGACCAGTCACAGTACAGCACGTATTCCTTACTGCTATGCCATGATATGGTGCTAGTAAAAGTACACTTGGTCCCTTCACTGATGTTTACTTGATATCGCTTCACACATACACTGTAGGTCCTTCACAACACCAATATATTTTAGTGTTTCTCTGAATTAGCCACCTTTTGTAGTGAACACATCTGTATAAAAGGCATAGTGTGCCAGAAATCCCATACAGTGATTGGCTGTTGCATTGATCTCATTTGGCCAACACCTTGTGTGTGTTTCATCCTAATTGGTCACAGGTTTTCAAGCATCTTTTATCACGACAATTCTTTAGTCAACTAACACTATGCTGACATTGTTCAGGCTATACACATTTTGGAGCTACCATAAGCTCCCTCCTCAGTAGCATACTGCAAATGGTGTAAAATTTGAACACTCAGTAGTAAACTTTGTCTATGAAAACCTTTTCTATATTAAAGCTTCTTTCCAAGGAAAATTATGTGTATGATGATTAATAGTATGTGCATACATTATAAAGAAAACATTTGAATAAGCTCCATGTTTAGAATTAATAATTTTATTTGTTTATAACTGTTCACAGTCTTTAGTAACAATGAAGTCTATTGACAACTTTACTCATCCTGTCTGTTAGATGTACGGTAAACGGCCTGTGCAGAGAACTGATGTACAACCCCATTCTTTTGTATTGGGCTGTTTTAGGCCCCATTTACATGATGGAATTTCAGTGCATCTGTTTAAGCTGGCAGCAGATTTTTTTTTTGCAATTTTGCTGAATGTGTGTGAAGTTTGCTCGAAATTTGTGCAGAATTACTTATGTAGTTTTTGCAAAAAATTCCACTCAATGCGGCTGCAGTCCAATTGAGTTGGCGCAGCTGACAAGGGAATACATTTCCTAAAGGAAAAATTGGTAAATGTTTTCTCTCCTCCGTGTGACGAGATCCTGTGTTCTGTTCAATCTAAAAAAAAAGACATATAAGAGAGTGGATTTCCTGAACATGAGATGAAACGTGCCTTTCAGGAGCACTGTGCAGCTGGGTTGGTTATATTAGGTTGCTATAGTTTTCTGGTTAGTTACAAATGTAACAAACAGTAGTTTTGTATAAAACCACATGAAAGAAACTAGTAAAAAACTAAAATATTTTCAAGAGTGGGGCTCAATATACAAAATTAACAAATGGCAACTGCATGTCTAACAGCTGAATGAAAACTAGTAGATACATTAGTTTCAATATACAAAATATATCATTTTAAATTAAATTAAATGTTTATTGCTGTCCCCTTACCACAAGTGTTTTATAAGAAAAAAAAATTATACTTTAATGAATGGCAAAATACAGATGTTAATGTATCCCATTCATTATTGGAAATAAAAACAATAAGAAAAAGATCATAACGAATATATTTTTTTGCATACACTATAGCATAGGTCAGTGGTTCTCAACCTGGGGTACTTAGCAGTTCTCCAGGGGGTACTTGAAAAAAACAATCAGTAATGGCAGTCACAGCCACTGGTTACTGGTATGGACCACTTTGAAAGAAATGGTCGGCTGACGTCACTGCACCTAGGAGTGGAGCAGGAGGACAGCAAAGGGGAAGCGGGGGCACTGGGCTGCTGTGGGCAGGAACTACCATCAGCTTTGTTGCTCCACTGCCCCTGCAGACCGGGGATCTACTGCTATGAGCCATAACAATAGGTCCCCAGACCAGAGGAGCACCAAAGCGGGACAGTATGGTGGCCTACAACTATATATGGTGGCAGTTTGGGGGCCTACAGCTATATTTGGGGGCACAGGGGGGCCTAACAACTTTATGGGGATGCAAAGCGGGAACTATTAAGGTGTGTGACAATAAACATGGGGGGTTTGTAAATAGGTGGGTATTGTACTGCATAAAGAAGACTAAAATGTTTGGCTGGTTCTGTGGAGAAATCTTGATGGCGGTCTAGGCCAGATAGTGAAAAAAAATATTTAAACAGTTCTGGTTAGAGAAGACGTCACCTGTAAATCGGGGGACTGGGGAGATAGGGAGAGAAGCAGGGGGCCTGTTATAGAGGAAAGTAAAGAATATGAATTATATTATAATCATTACAAAATGTCTCTAATATGGGGGTACAATTTTTTGGGAATGGGCAGTCAAGGAGTACTCAGGAAAAAAGGTTGAGAACCACTGGCATACTTGACATAAAGCAAAATCATTTGTACTGTAATGGAAACAGTAAAACGGGGGACAAAACCGCATTTATGTCCATAGATAGATAGATAATAACAGTGGTGTTAAAAAGGCAAACAAAGAATCCGTGAGACCCAGTAAGTCAATCTAGTTGTAAAACCAAGATTAGGGAGTGAACTTTGAACAGTCCCCTCTCCTGCACATCCTTCCATCTCCTCTTCAACAAACCCCTCTTTGACCGAGCTTCATCTTTTCACAGCCTTCAGTCCACCCCAGTCTCCGTGTCACTGCAGGGCTAGTTAATATGTGCCAAGTCTTCACACCCTCAACGGTTTGCTAACGCCGACACTAATCACGTTGCAGGGAGCAGGTCAGCAGTGAAGGAGAAGAAATTCGTGTGAACAAGTCCCTAGGATGGCCCTGATGCCTCACACCTGCATGGCCTATTCAGCTTCACTGTTTACACATTGTCAGCCACAATTAATTCTTTACAACAACGGTCTAGTGATTGCCCTCCCATTGCACAGGGACCCCATTCTGAGCTCTTGTGTGTGTTAAATTGAGCATAGAAGCCTGTGATTAAATTAAGTTTTGTAACTCCAGTCCCCTCCCTCTCCAGGCTTTCTCTCTGTTAATAACTATTCTGGGGATTGTGAAGTTCTGGCACTGGCGTAAAAAGTTAATTACACACAATCAAAGCTAGGGAGAAGTAGAATTTATATCGTAACTATTCACCGGAGCACAAGAAGAGGTCTGCCCGGTTATGCATACTACGGATGTACTGGGGCAAAGACAAAATCGATTGCAAGCAAAGCATAGCTGTCAAAATGCATGAATCCAAAGGTCTGACATGGTGGCACTTTTCAGCCAAACAGAAAAGATACATTAACTCTTCTACACACATCCAGAAAAATGTCTCAATAGTACAACAAAATGAGTACATGATTTATATAGTAAAAACTGTACAATTAAAGCGTATAACCTATATTGGCTTAAGGATGCAAAAAGTTTAGAACGCATTCACATGCAGTGTGCCCGTAAAATGTTTTTTTTATTTTATTTAATCTTTAATGTCTTGTCTACAGATTGATTTCTATGGGATTCAGATAGTTACCATAACCATAACATCACTCATTTATCCTTATTTTCACCAACTTCTAAACCCACCTTTACGCTGTGTTAACACATTCAGTTTTTTTTTTTATTAAAGGGGTACTCTAGCCCTGAGACATCCAAAGGATAGGGGATAAGATGTCTCAGCACGGGGGTCCCGCCGCTGGGGACCCCTGCAATCTTGTATTCGCCACCCACCTGTTTGAGCTGCACGCTGCGGTGCCAGCTCACAAACCGGGTGGCGACCACGGGGCCGGAGTATTGTGACGTCATGACTCCGCCCCCGTGTGACGTTATGACTCCGCCCCCACGATGCAAGTCTATGCGAGGGGGCGTGACGGCGGGACCCCCGCAGTGAGACATCTTATCCCCTTTCCTTTGGATAGGGGATAATATGTCTCAGGGCCGGAGTACCCCTTTAAACCTGAATGTGTGAACACATTAATGATTGAATGCAAAGACAGGACTGCACTTGAACACAGGAGAAGCCTTTGTTTTCCCTTTCTACGTCTCCTCCATTTTCTGATCTGCTTCTGGCTTTGTATCTAGTATTTGCAATTTAAAACAGGTGAATACAGACATACAGGGGTAAAATAGAATTAAACATGAAATTTTTTTTTTCCCCCAAAAACAGTGCCACATCTTTCCATGGCTTCTGTATGGCATTACAGCTTAACTAAATTGAAGTAAATGGAGCTGTGCTGCAATACTACATATGACCTGTGGACAGGTTTTATCTGGGGCTTCTGTAATCATGAAGTCATGCCCCTCCCCCTCCATTCATGTCTATGAGAGGCCGGTTATCCCCTATCCTTTTTAGTGCCTATTTTAACCCCTCAACAACAAAGGACGTGTATACACTGGGTATGGCGCAGGCTCCCGACTCGAGCCTGCTCCATACCAGCCGGCCTCCAGCTTTTGGCCGGCGTTAATAGCAGACATGCGGTGATCTCTGCAGCCGGCTATTAACCCTTTGATAGTGGCGATTAAAGGAAACTGTAAACACTCCCTGGTGGTCCAGTTGGATGGATTGCCCCCCCCCCCCCCCCCAGCAAGATTGCCGGGGGGCGATCCACTGCTGAGGTAGCCGGAGGGCTTACCTCTCCTCTCCGTGGCTGCTGCGCTGTGAACGATAAAGCCTGGCAGGAACAGGCTTTATCAATCGAGCGCAGATCACACAGATCAATGTGGTTCTATGAAACCACATTGATCTGTATGAGGAATCTAATGATTCGTCCTAAAGGTGTTAAAAAAAAAAAAAAGTTGAATTAAAGTTTAAAAAAAAAACACACATTAACCCCTTCCTTTTTAAAAGTTTAAAACACCCCCTTTTCCCAAATTCCATATAAAAAATATAAGAACATAATAAAAATAAACATATGTGGTATTGCCACGTACGTAAATGTCTGAACTTTAAAAATATGACCTATGTATTTTTTTACCTATACACCATTGACTGTGCAGTTTAATTGAAGTCCAAAATGAAGTATTTTTGGTCACTTTGTATACTTAAAAAAAATGTTTAAGTACCGATCAAAAAGTCCCATCAAAACAAACATGATACCGATGAAAACTTCAGATCATGGCGCGAAAAATTAGCCCTCATACTGCCCCATATATGGAAAAATAAAAAAGTTATAGGGGTCAGAAACGAAATTTTAAACCTACAAATTTTAGTGCATAAAGTTATTTTTTAATAGGCGTAAAACAAAAGTAGGTATCATTTTAATCGTATGGACCTTCAGAATAAAGATAAGGTGTCATTTTTACCGAAAATTGTGCTGCGTAGAAACGAAAGCCTCCAAAAGTTAGAAAATGCCGCCGGGGGGTTCTATTTAGCCCCACAAATATATTTTTTCGGGTTTCGAAATTGAATTATGATTTTTAGAAGGTGAGGAGGAAAAAACGAAAGTGCAAAAATGAAAAAAACTTTGGTCCTTAAGGGGTTAAACACACATGACTAAGTCACATGTCATTTATTGTGCATATGGAAAGTGTATCAGAAAACCAGGATTCAGGCTAGCCCTATTGAAAGAGCTTAACCCCTTAACACAGGACATAAATGTGCTTCCTGGTGCCCTGGTACTTAACGCACCAGGACATACATTTACGTCCTATGGTGCTCGCATCATGCATGGCAGGTCCCGGCTGCTATCAGCGTTAACCCCTCAGATGCCGTGATCAATACAGATCACGGCATCTGTGACAATGCAGTTGTCTGAATGGATAATTGGATCACTAGTGGTGCTGCTGCGGGGATCAGATTATCCAACATGGCGGCCGAAGGTTCCCTCTCCTGATTGCCAATAATACTAATCAGTGCTATGCCAATGCATAGCATGGTTCAGTATCTTCAATCTATTGATTGCTATAAATAGTCCCCTAGGGGACATAAAAAGTGTATGTGAAAAAGCCCCCCCCCCCCCCCAATAAGAATTTAAATGGCCCCTTTTTCCCATTTTATCCCTAAAAGCATAAATATATATATATATATATATATATATATATATATATATATATATATATATATATATATATATATATATATATATATATATATATATAAATATATTACACACACACACACACACACACACAGGGTGGGCCATTTATATGGACACACCTTAATAAAATGGGAATGGTTGGTGATATTAACTTCCTGTTTGTGGCACATTAGTATATGTGAGGGGGGAAACTTTTCAAGATGGGTGGTGACCATGGCGGCCATTTTGAATCCAACTTTTGTTTTTTCAATAGGAAGAGGGTCATGCGACACATCAAACGTATTGGGAATTTCACAAGAAAAACAATGATGTGCTTGGTTTTAACGTAACTTTATTCTTTCATGAGTTATTTACAAGTTACTGATCACTTATAATATGTGTTCAATGTGCTGCCCATTGTGTTGTATTGTCAATGCAACCCTCTTCTATAACTCTTCACACACTGATAGCAACACCGCAGGAGAAATGCTAGCACAGGCTTCCACTACGTATACTGGAAGCCTGTGCTAGCATTTCTCCTGCGGTGTTGCTATCAGTGTGTGAAGAGTGGGAGAAGAGGGTTGCATTGACAATACAACACAATGGGCAGCACATTGAACACATTTTATAAGTGGTCAGAAACTTGTAAATAACTCATGAAAGAATAAAGTTACGTTAAAACCAAGCACATCATTGTTTTTCTTGTGAAATTCCCAATATGTTTGATGTGTCACATGACCCTCTTCCTATTGAAAAAACAAAAGTTGGATTCAAAATGTCCGACTTCCAAATGGCCGCCATGGTCACCACTCATCTTGAAAAGTTTCCCCCCTCACATATACTAATGTGCCACAAACAGGAAGTTAATATCACCAACCATTCCCATTTTATTAAGGTGTATCCATATAAATGGCCCACTCTGTATACATGTTTGGTATCATTGTGTGCATAAATGTCCGATTTATCAAAATATAATGTTAATGGTCCCGTACGGTGAACGGCGTAAAAGTAAAAAAAAAAAAAAATAATTATAATTTTTTTTTTGTTACATCACATTCCTCAAAAAAGTTATAAAAAGCAATTAAAAGCTAAATACATGCAAAAGTGGTACTCTTAAAATTTAGCCCCCATACAACCCCGTATACGGAAAAAAATCGAAAGTTATAGACTGTCAAAATAGTTATTTTAAACATACTAATTTTGTTTAAAAAGCTTGATTTTTTTTTTTTTAAAGCATTACAATAATAGAAAAGTATGTAATCATGGGTATCATTTTAATCATATTGACCCACAGAATAAAGAAAACATGTCATTTTACCAAAAAAGTGTACACTGTGAAAATGAAACCTTCCAAAATTTGCAAAATTGTGGTTTTCTTTACAATTTCCCCACACAAATAATATATTTTTTTGTTTCGCCATACATTTTATGGTAAAAAGAGTGATGTCATTACAAAGGACAATTGGTCGCGTGAAAAACAAGCCCTCATTTGGGTCTGTGGATGGAAATATAAAAGAGTTATGATTTTTAGAAGGCGAAGGAAAAGGAAAATGCAAAAATAAAATGGGCTGTGTCCTTAGCAAAAACTTTTTATATAATGTAGAAAATAACATATGTATATTTCTAATATACATTGGTTAAAAAATGTGTATATTTTTGTCCCTGCAGTTATTGCCTGTGTGTCTCTGTGAGGAGACCAATACAAGTGTGAATGGACAAGCAGGGCCCTGTGCACTGAGGACAAGCGGGGCTCTGTACACTGAGGACAAGCGGGGCTCTGTACACTGAGGACAAGCGGGGCTCTGTACACAGAGGACAAGCAGGGCTCTGTGCACTTGGGACAAACGGGGCTCTGTACACTGAGGACAAGCGGGGCTCTGTACACTGAGGACAAGCGGGGCTCTGTGCACTGAGGACAAGCGGGGCTCTGTACCAGGGGCGGACACAGACAGCATAGGGCCCCTGTGAAAAGAACGTGCCTCGCCCCCCCCCCCCCCCCCATACATCAATTGTTCAGGTAGGAGATAAGTATGAGATAGATAGATAGATATGAGATAGCTAGATATGAGATAGATAGATAGATAGCAACAGGAGAATACAGCATCACACTGCTAGCACAAAGATATAGATAAAACATGAGTATA